>NC_073304.1:178263008-178578175 GCF_027595985.1 Sorex araneus | reverse complement strand
CTTCTTAAAGTGAATGCATTTTAAAAAATGTTGTATAGTGTCTTGACTATATATGAAGTACAAAAGAACCAAGTGTGGTCAGGGAATAATGTTATAACTCTATAGCGTGTAACTTCCCCTTTTTACTCTGAAATTAAAACACGAGCCATGCTCCAGGCCACAGTACATTTTTGAAAACGTGTTGTGTCATCACTTGCTGTCATGGAGAGCCACTATGCATAGAACATCCCTGAATTCTGAGCTGCTGGCAAGAGACAGCCATTTAACTGTTCAGCCTGTGCTTCTAATCAGCAGTGAAACTCCTCCCTGACTTATTTTTGCAGTTAAGAATCTAGTTTTGTCCCATGAAATCAGAACGTTTTTGGACCAGGCTGCTATGTGGAAACTAACTTTGAATATTAGTCCTGGGATCACTAATACCATTTTCTAATAGGCTTTATGTCCATATAGGAAAGTGTGGGCTACATCATTAATTTAAGCTTGATTTTTTATTTTTGTATGTGCTGTGAGTGAACCGTGACCTCTCTTGTGTGAAGCATGTGTTGTGCATCTGAGCCACATTCCTGACCCACAGCCATTTTATCACATGCTTTTTATCATGGCTCATTATCTGTGCCCTTAAGTAGTCTGAACAGATTTATGGTTCAGAAGCTTTCTAAGGTTCTGCAGATTCTGTAGATTTTGATTTGTGAAAGTTATTTGAAAAAAAGAACACAGGCCTGATCCTAAAAGGCACAAAATAAGACTTAATGCTTAATTTTCATAATATTAAGTATCTTTTTAAAGTATTAATTCAGTGGTGTCACAATCAGTGTTCATTTGAGAGCCTCAATGTCAATTTACTTTTCAAGACTCTAGGAGAAACACAGAAAAAGGACAGTTCCCAAAGGACAGTTCCCAACTAGTGAAACCAAGAGCTATAAGGCATTTGAAAGTATTATTTTGATATTCTTTTTTGTTGTTTGTTTTTGTATTTGGGGCACTCCCAGTGATGCTCAGGCCTTAACTTGGCTCTGTTCTCAGGGATCACTCCGGGCAGGGCCCGGAGTCCTGGGGATCGAAGACTGGGGAGCTGCTTGCAAGGCAAGTGCCCTACCTGCTGTACTATCTCTACAGTCCTTATTTTAATATCCTTTATCACTGATGCATTTAATAAAGTTCTTATTAAAAAACAAGTAGACTGACTAAAAGATATGTGGAGGGTCTTTTGAAAGTGCATGAAGTCCAGAGATGAGGCCTTCTTGTGTGAGCTCCTGGGTTTGACCCTGGGCTCTCCTGACTCTCGACTGGAGTGGCCCAAAGGGCCCACTATCTTAACAGCTGTCAAAGTAGCAACAAAGAAAATGAATCAAAACCTTCTTTCTTTATGGTGGATATGATTTTGATTTTGAGGCTTAGCTGAAGTTAAAAGAGCTGAGCTTTCGTGACTTCAGAACTGCTTTGTTGGGGCCAGAGTGATGGTGTACACCGGTAAGCAGCCAACCCAGGTTCAGTCCCCAACATCCCATATGATCCCCCGAGTAATTCCTGAGTGGAGAGTTAGGAGTAACACCTGAGCATAGCCAGATGTAACGGCCCCCCAAAAAACCCCCCAAATTAAAAAAAAACTGCTTTGTTGAAATCTTAAGGAAATGGTATATTTTGGGTAATGAAGTTTATTACCAGGATATGAATTGGGAAATACTATTTGTGAAAAAAGCTATCTTGAAAACTAAAAATATTGTTTTTACTTTGGGTTAGTTATAAACTTTCAGAAAAGTGTGAGCACTATTCTTTTTTATAGTTAAAGAATGAGAACATGGAACTTAAATAGTGAATGTTTTGTTTTGTAGTATTGAGGCTAATAGTCAAATTATGGAATTGGATCCTCATGATGGCTCACTAAGAGTTCATTATTCTGATCGATTGGTGATTCTTCTTAGAGAAGTTCGTCAGCTCTCTGCCCTTGGCTTTGTTATTCCTGCCAAAATACAGCAAGTTGCAAACATTGCACAGAAATTCTGCAAGCAAGCAATTATTCTAAAACAAGTATGAAATTTTGTGTTTGAAAGCATGCTTATTCTGAATTCATTACATTAACTAGAATACTTTAACTGTTTTGCATTCTACGTTGATTTTTATAGTCTAATAGAGCAGCATCATTTGGTTTAGTGAAATAATGGTTCGCTAAATGACCATATTACAAAATTTGCTTCTATGCCAGAATTTGTTAATTGAAATATTACTGTTACTGCTTTGTATTCTAAAAGCATTTTATAAAATAGGACATTACTCTTATTTTTCTCTTTCATGTTAATTTTGTGGGCATGGGTCTTTGAGGGCATTCTAACTTAAGGATCTTTTTCCTCCCTTGGGTATATATTCTTAGAGAATCATCAAGCCAATAGACTTATTTTGCCTTTTGGTCATTTTTCAAGATACCTGT
Source organism: Sorex araneus (assembly GCF_027595985.1). NCBI lineage: Eukaryota > Metazoa > Chordata > Mammalia > Eulipotyphla > Soricidae > Sorex > Sorex araneus. Next base: position 178,575,750 of record NC_073304.1, on the reverse strand, counting down.
TTAGCAGTTGTTACTACATCTTTCACCTGTTTAAAGCCAACTTATCATCTTGTTTTCTGTCTCCTTTGCAATGCATGTAAGACCTTTCTTAATCATGCCTAGACTGGTCTTCCTGTGTGGCTGTTGCCTCCTGCTTATACTCCTCCCTCAAGTATACTCTGCTTTAGTGATACGACATTAGAGTTCTCTTAAAGTCACTCCATGGTACCCACAGCGTCTTCCCTGACCTCTCTTTTACCCTAGTAGGTCGGCAATATTGTACTTAGGGTCACCACTGTACCTTGGAGTCTCTCTGTCTCTGTCTCTCTTTCCCTCTCCCTCTCTCCCTTTCTCCTCCCCCCATCCCCAGATACTTATACAGGTGAAGCATGTCCTGTACCACACAGTTTCCCTATTTTCCCCTCTACCTTTGGCTTTTTGATGTATTGATTAGTGCCTACAGAGCTCTAGTACAACATTTAGGGCACTTGCCTTGCACGAAGATGACATGCGCTTAATCCCTGCACCCAGACCCTTGCCAGGCATCATCCCTGAGCACAGAGCCAGCAGTCATTCCTGACCTCTGCTAGATGTAGCCCCCAAACAAAACACTAAAAGAAAAAGAACCCAATTATTTAGTGCCTGCCATTTGCTAACTGCTAAGTTTTGATTTCAGTAACAGAAATAGATAGCAAAGATCTAGATAGATAATACAATGTTAGGTATTATTAAGTACTTTGAAGAAAATTAAGCAAGTTAAAGGGATTGTACTGAAGACGTATTTCCCATGGAGTAGGAAATATATACAGTATATATAGAATAGGAAACTCTGCAAGGTTTTATCAGAGACTTTGGATTTTACTCTCAGTGTATTGGGAAGTCTTTGGGACACTGCTTTGTGGTTATTGGGACACTGCTTTGTGGTTATCCCAACCACCTGGGATGCTTGGGGGTCACTTGAGGTGTTCAGGAGTAACTCCTTGCAGTGCGCAGAGGACCATGGTGCCAGGCACTGAACTGGCACGCGAGGCATTCACTCCAGCCCTTTGCAATGTCTTCCCATCACCAATGGGAATGTTTGTGTATGCAGATATGTGATATGGTTTGTTTAAAATTGACTGCTTTGCTTTGCGTTAATAATAAAGGGCACAAGTAGAAACAAGCTAGTTAGGAGCTGGAGCCCCGTCCTGCCAAGAGGTGAAGTTGTCTAGGCGAGGATGGGATTGATGGCGATGGAGAAGGTGGTTGGATTCAGAACTGAAAGTCTGATCAGTTGGCTTTGTCGGTGTGGGATGGAGAGACTGATAGCTCCAAGGTCCCCCCTCCAGTCCCCTGCTCCACCATTGAAATAATGAACAAATCATTTATGTACAAAAAAGGAAAGGGATTGGTTAGGAGAGCTCCAAGAATAAAGCTTAATTTTTAAGCATTTAACCTCCTTTAGTTAGTTTCCTTTCTAAATTCGTTATGAGGCAGTGAACTTCAAAATTCCAGGGACTAGGTTTTATAATTATTTGTTTGCTTTCCACCCCTCTCCCCCAATCCCGCCCTCCATGGCCCAGGCATGACTGGGCAGGCACATTAGAGGAACTCAATACATATTCCATGACTGTGTATACTAATGTATGCATAAATGATGTATTGGAAATGAAAAAACTTTGTTACTAAAAGTTTTGTTATTGAAAGTTTTGTTATTTGCTGTTGGAAAGTTAATATTTGTGTTTATAATTAAAAATGAAATTTCAGTGCTATGAATAATTTTAATTGAACTTTTAATTTGTAGGTGGCACATTTTTACAATTCTATTGATCAGCAAATGATTCAAAGCCAGAGACCAATGATGTTACAATCAGCCTTAGCATTTGAACAGATAATTAAGGTAAATGGTTTTTTTATGGTTTTATAATTAGATTTTTACATGTGAAGTTTTTTTATTTCTTGATTTCTTAGTATTCCCTTCAATTAATATAATCATTGATTCAGGCATTTCCCCCAACTAATTCTTTACTCTTAGTAGGTAAGGTATTTTTTTCTAATTGTAAATAATGAATGGTTATAAAGGTTCACATATCTTGATTTGATCGATTGAATTAATATTTATAGTTTACAATTTATATCCTTTTATATACTTACTGATGCATTACTGTGGGATCCTTATCTATGAGACTTTTTAGTGTTTTTCTATCTTCTGATTTTATAAGATATATCACTGTATCACTGTCATCCCATTGCTCATAGATTTGCTCGAGCGGGCACCACACTAGTAATGTCTCCATTGTGAGACTTGTTGTTACTGTTTTTGGCATATTGAATACGCCACGGGTAGCTTGTTCCTCCATCCCTCTCAGAGAGCCCAGCAAGCTACCGAGAGTATCTCGCCTGCATGGCAGAACCTGGCATAAGATATATATGCTGGCTTATTTAAATACCCAGTTGCTGGAGAGAAAGTACAGGGGGAAGGCACATGTATTGCATCAGCTAACCCCATTTGATTCCTGACATCCCACTGTCCCCAGGCATTAGAAGAGGGAGACCTCCAACCCCCAAGTGTTCTATACAGTGTGCCTCCTTACTTTACCCTCTCAGCCTTGTTCTTATTTTTTGTGCCTTTATGGGTAAGGAGAACCTGCAATGAATAGGACTGTTCAGTCTTGATTAGATTACCTTATTTATAAATGAGAAACTATTGTGTGATTTTTGTCTGAAAGATAATTGAAATTTTGATGTGCAACTTGGAGTCTTGGTTAAACAAAATAATTTAAAAAATGCTGTTATTTGTCGTACCTTAGAATTCAAAATCAGGAAGTGGGGAAAAGTCACAGATTACATGGGACAATCCTAAGGAATTAGAAGGCTACATCCAGAAACTTCAGAATGCTGCTGAGCGACTTGCCACGGAAAATAGGAAACTGAGAAAATGGCATATGACATTTTGTGAAAAGGTATATTTTATTTATGAAAGTGAACAAGCCTCTGAGTATATTATTATTTAAAAAATTAGTTTGGTTATAATTGAAAACCTGGCTGTCTTCACTGGGGCCCTTCGGAGGGGACGGGTTGCATTTCCCTCCTTGCCCCAAGCAGAGCCTTGACAGTTGAGGACCTCTGGAACCCAGCTACGGCCATGATCAGGGCCACTCTCTACATGTTTGGACAAGCCTCACACATGGGGGAGCCAGCGGAGGAACCCAGGTGTGCGGGACCTGGGGCCGAGATCACCAAGGCTGCTCGGATCGGGACTGGGCTTCTTCCACCCAGATCCCCCATTTTCCAGTAGCTAGGCGTTCACACCCAGAAACTGCCCCGGTGCCATGTAATCCCATTAATAGCCAACATCCAGAGACTATAAGACCAAGCTCCCGGGAGCGCCTGGCTGCATTGACATCTAATAGCCTAGTTCTCCCTCTTGGAGATCCTGACAAGCCTCCGAGAGTCTATTACTTGCTCAGGAGAGCCTGGCAAGCTTCTCATGGTATATTTATATCCAAAATACAGTAACAGATACATACATGCCTCTCGAAGAGCCTGGCAAGCTACCTGTGGCATATTTGATATGCCAAAAATATAACAATAGGTCTCATTCCCCTGACCCTGAAAGAACCTCCAATCATTGGGAAAGACAAGTAAAGAGAGGCTGCTAAATCTTAAGGCTAAATGTAATAGAGACATTACTGGTGTTTGCTAGAGTAAATCGACAAACAACGGGATGACAGTGATACAGTGATAATTGAAAACAGTTTCTTATTTGGAAACAAGTTGAAATCTAGAGTTGAAAGTACTTCAGTGTTCATATTCCTCTTGATTTCTAATTGAGAAATCTAGACCAGCACTTCACAGTTGGGGGACAGATGATCCCTTGTGGGTTTCCAGAATGTTCCAAGGGGTCCACTGATGAAAAATCTTGTAAATGTTGGGGGCAATGCATGAGACTGTGAGGTCAAGTTGATAGGATGGGGTGGGGGCCTCAAAGGAAAGAAAGAAGGTCGGAAAGGGACCATTGTCAGAAAAAGGTTGAAGACCTTTGATCTAGGCAAGGAAATAGACTGTTTTGAATTTTCCACCTTTTCCCATTGATGTCTTTTTCCTAGGAGTCAATCGGAATCCCATCCTGCATCTGGTTTGGAGCCCGTCTTTTCCCTTTCCTCAGTTTTTTTTTTTTTTTTTTTTTGGTTTTGGTTTTGCCCTGATCTTGCTTCTTTGGAAGAGTAGTAGTCACTTGCTTTGTAGAGGATCTTTCAGTATAATGGTTTTATGGTGTTACCTCATGATTAGATTGGAGTCATGCAATTTTGATGAAAATCTTGACCACAAAAATATTTCTTTTTTTTCTGTACATTAATCAGGTATCTATACATCATGTTGTTAACTTGAGTTAACTTGAAAACTGCCAGTTTTTTCCAGTGGGAAGTAGCTGTGTTTCAGAGGAGACTCCTTAATTAATTAAAACTAATTAAAATTAATTAAAATTAATCTTGCCTTATTTTTGACAGGTGGTGGTTCTTATGAATATTGATTTGCTTCGGCAGCAGCAGCGTTGGAAAGATGGATTGCAAGAACTGAGAACTGGGTTAGCAAGTGTAGAAGCACAGGTAGAGTATATTTTACTGAGTCTACACTTCAAACTATGAACTTCCAGTATATGAGTGGATGAACTTATGAAAATTTCATGAATGCTATCCTAAATCCTTACTAATTCCCACTAATCTTAGAATTAGCTGGACTATATGTAAACTATAATTTAATGTACTTAATTAAAATGTGACAATAAACTTTGATTTTATGGATTTAGAACCTTAACTGCAGGACTTGCAACTTTTCTGAATTAATGCTTAAATATATCATATGTTTTATGTTTAGATCATTTTGACAACTATGAACAGTGTTAAATCTAGGCAGAACCTAATGATTGAAATGACTTTTTTAGAAAAACATCCCCACCCCGCTCCTTTTAGGTAAAGTTTCAGGTGGGTTTTTATATTTTTGGCCACATCTGGCTGTGCTCAGCACTTCTGTCTGCCTCTGCACTCTGGGTAACTCCTGGCAGGACTCAGAGAACCATAGGCATTATCAGGACTCAAACCCAGGTCGGCTGCATCCAAGGGAAGTGCTCTACCTGTCGTACTATTGTTCTAGCCCTAGTAAAATTTTAATCTTATATACATGTTTATTTACTTATTTGGGTAATGCTCAGAGGTTACTCCTGGCTGTACATGCAGGGACCATTCCTGGCAGTGCTCAGGGGACCATGCTGGGGATTGAATCCAGCTTGACCACATTCAGTCACATTCAAGTCAAGTGCCTACTCACTGAGCTATCTCTCTAGCCCCAATGCATTTATTTTGTTTAATGTTGGGGCCAGGCTGTACTGTGCTTATTGCTTGTTGCTCCTGTCCACCATGGAGGTGGAGGAGGGGAACAGATCATACCAGGTCTCTGGCATAAACGTGTGCAGACTGGTCCTCTGAGCTTCATCTCTACTCTGAGCCTACCACAGAATCTGCTACACAGTGCAATCATAACTGAATGACTGGGTGTATTACATGTTTGCATTTAGTTTTTGGATTTTAGAGCTTTGAGGAAAAAAAAAGTATTAAAATTGATGTGTGATGACAAAAGAATGACCTATCTTTTGTATCCTGATAGTTTGAATTTCTCATATCTACATGTTCTGTAGATTATTTAGAGAGTGAGAAGGAAAGAGAAGAGCTTTATTTAAGAGGAATTTTGGGGGGGGAAAGACTGAAAAATTAACAAACTAAACTCTTGTTTCTGTTCATTTTTTTTTTAGCATCATGAAGTCCAGATATAAAATCCAGTTGATATTAACTTCATTTAAAAATTTTATTGATCAATAATAATAAATCAGTACAATTGGGGCCAAAGAGATAGTTTAGCAGGTAAGGCACTGCCTTGCATGCAGAAGACCTGGGTTTACTCCCTGGCACCACATATGGTCTGCTGGGTCCGACAAAAGTGATCTCTGAGCAAGAGCTAGGAGTAAACCCAGAGGACTACTGGGTGTGGTTCAAAAAACACAGACAAGCAAAACTTCCATTAATATTTTTATAAACCAGTTAGTGGTATAAAAATTTGAGATTTTCATATTTGGCTGGATTTCATATTTGGCTTATCCTACAAGTAGCAAATAAGGAATTATGAGGCTTTTTTTGGTTTTTTTTTGCTTTTTGGGTCACACCTGGCAATGCACAGGGGTTACTCCTGGCTCTGCACTCAGGAATTAACCCTGGTGCTGCTCAGGGGACCATATGGGATGCTGGGATACAAACCCGGGTCGGCCACGTGCAAGGCAAATACCCTACCCGCTGTGCTATCGCTCCAGCCCCAGATATTAAGATATTAAAGATGAGGGTTATTTACATTTGTAATTTTACTTTTAGTAATGGTAAACTTTCAAACTCAGTTGTGTCACTTAATTTTGAATTACAAATGTGCCAACACTTTAGGGATTCCAAGCCAGTGATATGCATGCATGGAAACAGCACTGGAACCATCAGCTGTACAAAGCTCTGGAACATCAGTATCAGATGGGCCTGGAAGCCCTCAATGAGAATCTGCCCGAGATAAACATAGACTTGACGTACAAGTAAGATCTTGTCACAATCCAATCTTGGTGTGGTCTTTCATTTTCTCACGGTTTATATGTCAAGCTTACTCATTTACTTTCAGGCAAGGACGATTACAATTCAGGCCTCCTTTTGAAGAGATCCGTGCTAAATATTATAGAGAAATGAAGAGATTCATTGGTATTCCTAACCAGTTTAAGGGAGTGGGTGACGCAGGAGATGAATCGATTTTTTCTATTATGATTGATAGAAATGCAAGTGGATTTCTGACTATTTTCAGCAAAGCAGAAGATCTGTTTAGGAGATTATCAGCTGTTTTACACCAGCATAAGGTATGGCACATGTAATTTTCCATCTGAGTGACTTAGTATTAAATGTTTAAATTAATTATTTACTTTGATTGACAGATAATAAAATAGGCAAACTGGAACACCAGAGTTGGTTCTATTTTTTTGGCTTTTTGGGTCACACCTTGCATTGCACAGGGGTTACTTGTGGCTCATGCACTCAGGAATTGCTCCTGGTGGTTCTAGGGGGACTGTATGCGATGCTGGGAATCAAACCCGGTTCAACCGTGTGCAAGGCAAATGCCCTACTTGCTTGCTATTGCTCCAGCCCCCAGAGTTGGTTCTTGATGAGGAAAAAGTCACACTAAACTTATTTTGACTTTACCTATGTAGTGAGTGCGGAATTCAGTTTTTGGTTTTTCTATTTTCAATTGTTCTGTCAGCTTTGGATGTGGCATTTTTATTTTGGGCCCATTTTAATTCCTCTAGGGAAAATATATTCTTTTCTTTGATCTTTGGCTCAAGAGCCAGCCCTGGAGAGAGCCTTCAAGGTGAAAGTATCAGGATGAGGACTTCTTGATGCTTTCTCTCTGCTGATGCCAGAGATAAACCCTGTTTGCATTCTTTGCTCATCTGTATTGATCCTGAGAAATCTGACTGAGAAATCCGACTTAACTGCCACTGAGCATTTCTGCATTTTACCTTTCAAATCTAGTTGAATCTGGAAAGTGTCAGATTTTTGTAGCACAGTAGCTCCTGGCTTTGCAGAAGATTATCCTTATATACGTCAAATTTGTGAAGAAAGTCTAAAGAAAGGGTTCTTGTGGTCTCCTCAAAAGCTTTGTGATGTGGGGCCGGAGTGGTAGCACAATGGGTAGGGCGTTTGCCTTGCATGCGGCCGACTCGGGTTCGATCCCCGGCATCCCATATGGTCCCCCAAGCACTGCCAGGAGCAATTCCTGAGTGCAAAGCCAGGAGTAACCCCTAGCATTGCTGGGTGTGACCCAAAAAGCAAAAAAAAAAAAGAAAAAAAGCTTTGTGATGATTGTATTTTTTGTTTGTTTGCTTGCTTTTGAGCATACCCCATGATGCTCAGGGGTTACTCCTGGCCTGCACTCAGGAATCATTCATAGTGGGGCTCAGGGCATCATATGGAGTGTTGGAAGTTGAACCCAGGAGGGCATGGAGGGCAAATGCCTTACCCATTGTACTGTCTTTCTGGCCCCTGTGATAATTGCATTTTTATATTAAGTCAATTCTTTTCTTGTTCATTCTTTGGGCTGTCCAATAATGGTAATACTTTCATTGAAATTTACTGGCAAACATCACATTTGCTCCTTTTATTGCTCTCAATCTTTTAAACATTAACTTGTGGTTCTAGTTCTTCTTTGTGGGGAGGCGGGGTGGGGCCTCTCATGCTATGTCCAGGCATCGTAAGGCCCACCCTGCCTTATTGGCTTGGGGTGGCTCATAGCTCGGGCCTGACTCTGTAGTGCTGTCCTCTGGTAGTGCTGGAGGGAGCCCGTGAGTGCCAAGGCTTGAACCCAGGGTCTCTGTGGCTGGGTCAGAGCTGTGGCCCTGAAGCTGTCTCCTCCTTCTCTTTGTTCTGTTTCTCTGTTGTGTTTTTATTCTTTACACAGGAATGGGTTGTAATCGGACAAGTCGATATGGAAGCTCTAGTGGAAAAGAATCTCTCTTCTGTGCATGATTGGGAGAAAAATTTCAAAGCACTGAAAATTAAAGGAAAAGAAGCGGAACGACTTCCAAGGTATTGAAAATTAAACTAGTACTCCTGTGCCATAGTCATTTTATTATTCGATACTAAAGACTATTCTTCAAGATTTTAACTCATAAATTTGATAATGACTATTGCTTATAAAATAACCACAATAATCAAATAAGCTAACAAGTCACTTTAAAATATTTTTGTCTAAAATTTCCAAAGTTTTAAAACTTAAGAGGTTTTCCTTAATTGAGTGATTCTGATTTAACTTGTGTTTCTTAAGATATTAAACAGTTAGCATCAAGGAAGTCATGTAAAGAATTCATGTTCTTATATGTATCAAATGAAAAAAAAATGCAAGTGACAAATGAAAAAAAAAAAGTCTATGTATCTCCCTTGAGACAAATATTTATTTTAAACATTTTTTAAATTGTTAAAAAAAACATGTACATAAAGACATGTGTCTGGCTATTTAGAAAATTTAGATTGTATTATAGCTTGCAAGTTTTATTTAACTGTTATTATTATTTTACCACATGATATAATACTTGGGCTGAGCAATAGCACATTGGGTAGGGCATTTGCCTTGCACGAGGACAACCCAGGTTTGATTCCTCCATCCTTCTCGGAGGGCCCTGCAAGCTACTGAGAGTATCTCGTCTACATGGCAGAGCCTGGCAAGCTCCCCGTGGCGTATTCGATATGCCAAAAACAGTAACAAGTCTCACAATGGAGATGTTATTGGTGTCCGCTTGAGCAAATTGATGAACAATGGAGGACAGTGCTACAGTGCTATGTAATACTTAAAAATATGATTTTAATATGTTTGGACATATATTTGCTCTACATGTACATAACTTATTTCTGATTTTTCGCATTGATAATTATGCTTTGATGAAGACAGTTATATATAAATCTTAGATTATGCTATAAAATAAGGAATATGCTTATTTAAAATTTTAGTTTTAAATTTTACTTTTTTGGAGTGCCACATCTGGCAGTATCCCTGGCTCTGCTCTCAGGAATCACTAGGGGAAACATATTTGATGCTGGGGATAGAACTTGGCTTTACCACATGCAGGGCAAGAGCCCTGTCTGCTACCTATCTCTCTGGCCCCTAAATATGCTTATTTTAAACTTACTTTATATATATTGCTACATTGCCCTTCGTAAGAGCCATATCATTTACTCTTACTGGCAGTTATGAGTATGCTATAGGTTTGGTTAGATACATGAAATAAAAGCAGATACAGCTTTGCCATTTTGATAAGTATAAAATAATATCTCACTGTTTTGTTGTTTGAGGGCCTTAAATAATCTATATTTACTGTCTGTCTTTGTTTTCTTTCTCTTGCTTTTATTTGTACTTTTACTACCAGACAGTGAATCGGTTTTAAAATTATTTAAATGAGAACATTACATACTATGACAAGTAAACATTGTAAATTTTGACTGTATTCAAGTTAACACTTAGTAATTCATAATGAGCTTTTTAAAAAAAGAAATTGCTACATTGGATGATTACAAATTACAATTTTATACAAAGTTTAAGTTTAATACAAATTTTCATAATATGCAGAATTTTTTTGTTTTGGGGTCACACCCAACAGTGCACTTCATTTTTGGCAGCGCACTGGTGATTAGGAAGGTATCAAACAGGGTCCTCCGAGTTCAAGGCAAGTGCCTGGTCCACTGTACTGTCTCACTGCCCCTGTGCAAAATGATTTTGCGAAATGAAATCTAAATGTGCTGAAAGATCAAAATGCTGTTTTTAAGTTAGGTTCTAAAATATATTACTTTATATATTAAACAAAATCATAATACTATAATAAGTCTCTTTTCCTCTTATTTGTTTTTCATGGCACAATGTGACTCTCCTTTGGAATTCTCAGTACTGTAAAGGTAGATTGTTTAAATATTAATTGCAGTCCTGTAAAGACTGTGATTGATGATCTCATCCAGAAATTGTTTGATATGCTTATTCTTTCTTTGAAGAAGTCTATCCAAGGTAAATATTTTTTTTACTTATTTTTATATATAAAGAAATGTACTTCTAATTATGAAATATGACCCCATAATTAAAATATTGATCTAGAAAGTATTATGAAATAAAATGTGCTTAAAATGGTAATTTTAATAAATTAGGAGTGTCCACATTAACTCTGAAAAAATCTGAAAATTTAAAGCACTTACATTATTTACAGTGTGAGATAGTATTGTTGGTATAAATATAAACCAATTATAAATTGGTTTGTTGCATATGTTACTGAAAAGGTTGTTTAATTCTAATTATAATCTTTTTTCTTTATCATTTTCAAAATTGCTATTTTTGAATTACCATGCTTTTTTTTTGTCTCTTAACTGAGATCTTTTACCATATCTATCTGAAGACTAAAGTTTCTAATTTTGTGTAAAATTTATTAAGAATTAGTATATTTATAAATTGTTAAGTGCTGTGTGAAAGAGCTTTAATTTTATGAGAACTTTATTTCACATCTTGAAGATTTTTTCATGAAAGTCAATGACATTTCATGGTGTAATGTGTTTTTTGTTTGTTTTGGGGCTACACCTCGTGGTTCTTGGGGGTTACTTTGGGTGTTACTTTGGGTTACTTTGAATGTGGTGCTGGAGTTTGACTCTGTGTTTTTCACCCACTGGCATGCACATGGACCCGGGCTCTTGCAGTGTCTTTATAGTGACTATGCCTAATAATACTGACTTAGAATTTTCATAGTTGAATATTTTTGGTAGTAACATTTCTTATATTTGAATATTCAGCTCATTTACACGAAATTGATACATTTGTTACTGAAGCTATGGAAGTCTTAACAGTTATGCCCCAGTCTGTGGAAGAGATAGGCGATGCAAATTTACAATATAGTAAGCTCCAGGAACGGAAACCAGAGGTGAGAATCACAATGCTAAGCCATTTACTTGTTTTTAACTACACTGGAGATATCTAAATTATGTAATTTTGTGTTGCCATATAGAAATATGAAACATGGTATTATAAGGAAGTCTGTAAAATTAAATCCAATTCATGATTGAATTCTTGATGTTATCTTGATGTCATGAAAATTAGCAATGTTTGTTATTTTTTCAGAAATACCTTTATAATGTGATCTACGTGGGTACCTCTAGTTATATAATTCATATAATTATTTTTCATATAATTACCTTCATGGCTACAATTTTTAGGAGCTGAACTCTGAACTGAGGGCTGAATTAGAAATGAGTATACACACAAATAAGAGAAGAGCTCATAATTAAGAGACAAAGAAAGGAAGCAGTGAAAATTCAAGAAATCCAGGAGGCTTTCCCCCCCCCCCCCGCCACACTCAGTAGTGCTAAGAGCTTACTCCTGGCTCTGCACTCGGGGATTTCCCCTGACAGGGCTCGGGGAACCACAGGGGGTGCCAGGGATGGGTCAGCTGTGTGCAAGGCAACTACTCTCCCCATTACACTGTCTTTTCGGCCCTGAAATCCAGAAGTGTTGAGCTACAAATATAAAAACTGAAGCTTTAGAGGTGATTTTAGTTAAGTTTAGAGAGAACTCATGCAAATCAGGAATATAGTTTTTCATGTCCTTATTGTATGACAGAATAATGGAGAGTTTAAAGGTGAGTGATCACTGTATCTCTGTATCACTGTCATCCCATTGCTCATCAGTTTGCTTGAGTGGGAACCAGTAACGTCTCCATTGTGAGACTTGTTATTGTTTTTGGCATATCGAATATGCCATGGGTAGCTTGCCAGGCTCTGCCGTGTGGGTGAGATACTCTTGGTAGCTTGCCAGGCTCTCCAAGAGTGGTGGAGGAATCTAACCCAGGTCGGCAGCATGCAAAGCAAATGCCCTACCTGCTGTGCAATTGCCCCAGCCCAAAGGTGAGTAATAAAGAGTTTAAATAGAGTTTAAAATTCAAATATGTATCCTCATGGTGGAATGATATAAAAAATGTTTACCTGGTAGACTTGGAGGTAAAATGGGTTTCAAGACAAATAAAATAGTGCATTGTCTAGTGTAAAGAAAAAGCTAAAGGAGGAGTGCATTGTGATAGTAGCAGTTTGCTAAATTAGCACAGACACTCGTTTGTTGTATGGGGCAAGTTTCCAGATCACCAGTTTCATGCATTTGCTAGGAGTGCAATTGCAAAAGTGAACATTTTGAATTGGCTGCCACCTTTAGCTGCTCTGTAGTTAATGAATTGGAAGAGGTAGAATTAGCAGAGAAAATGGGTTTGGTAATCGTGAGATATGATGGCAACTTGTAGCATGTGGTATTAGAGGAAATAGTGAAAGCCGGAAAATTTTATGATGTATTTAAGAGTAAAAACTAAGATCTTTGGGCACATTAAATGGAGGGAGTGGGGTGGGGAAAGAGGAAGGGAGGGATGTAAGTAGGGAAGGTGGGAGATTTTCTTGGTGTTTGGCTTGAGCAGTGAGAAACAGTCATGTACTAAGAGGACTGACTGGATGCTGTGGGGGTTAAGGTAGAGAAAAACTAGAATTAGAAATTTGCGAGTCTGCTCTAGAGCCATGACTTTTAAAGTTGTGCAACTGAATCATAAAGAAAATGTTTGGAGGTAAACAATGGCAAGTATTGGGAGAGGTTTGAACATTCCAAAATGTTCAGTCATGGTGAGAGGCAGAAAGGAGACTGGGAATGTAATAAGAGTAAAGGCACAGTGCAGGGTTGCACAAATGAGGAGCAATCAGTTCTGTCTGCTGGGACAGTGCAAAAGCCAGGTGGCACAGGCCATCGGCCTGTCCTGGGCCATTTGGGCCTCCAGAAGGTCCTTGGGCTTGATCTGGTTGCTGGAGAGTCCTTGAGTCTTAAGCACAAGATATTACTGGGTCGTGTTTCCCTGGCTGCTGTTGTGGACATAAGGAGTACTGTTGGCCGCGAGTAGACAAGGGAACTGTTGTACAGTCTGCAGGCCTGCTCTGCTTTTCCCTTGCTGATGTGTCTTGGCACAGGCTGGACTCTCGGTCCATTGATTTCCTCTCTCCCCCCAGATGGAACTGACACCGCTTGGGAATTTTAGTCTGACTGTTGAATTTAGATTTTAATTTTCCTTGTCTATTATTGTTGCACAATGGTTTTTAAAGTCTTTGAACAGGTTTCTTGCTTTGTTGGGTAGTATAAGTATCGTAGCACTGCAGTGCTGTCCCGGTTGTTTATCGATTTGCTCAAGCGGGCACCAGTAACGTCTCCCTTGTGAGAGTTCTTGTTACTGTTTTTGGCATATTGAATATGCCCTGGGTAGCTTGCCAGGCTCTGCCATGTGGGCAGGATACTCTCAGTAGCTTGCTGGGCTCTTTCAGAGGGACGGAGGAATCAAACCCGGGTTGGCTGAGTGCAAGGCAAACAGCGTACCTGCTGTGCTATCACTCCAGTCCAATATAAGTACTAGTATTAATGATAGGACTCTGCTCTAGGGTTCTTTAAGTAGTTCAAATAAGGAAACACTTACTGACCTACCTTAGACTGCTAGCAGTTGCTCATTGTACGATGCTCAGGACATTCCAGCTTCCAGCTTAAAGTAGGGGTTTGACTTCAATTTCCCACTTTTTGGTTTCTTAAGTACCCTTTCCCCATGATTTTTCCCTCTCTGTTATGTGGGATAGTGTGTTTGATTTATGCTCTTAGGTACTCACTTGACTCTTGGTTCCTTCAGAAACGACTGAAGTATATGCTTATGAGTAGGATCTTTATAGTAAGAACTTTGTGCACCTGTAGCCTCGTCTTTATGGATTTTTAGCTTTATTTAGTCTCCTTATGCTTAGCTCTTTTAATTTCAGAGATACTGAAATTAAATTTCACAAAGTTCCCTTAAGTTTGTGTCTAATAATAGCACCATTAACTTTATATCCAAGAGCTTAAATTATTTAAAAACATAAATCTTCATTTAAAAAAGCATATCATAAAACAAAATTAGAATAGATTCTTTAAAAAATTGATAAACTATTTTCCACCTATTTTTAAACCTTTAGATTTTGCCCCTATTTCAAGAAGCTGAAGATAAAAACAGACTTTTACGAACTGTGGCGGGTGGAGGTTTAGAAACAATTAGTAATCTGAAAGCTAAGTGGGATAAATTTGAATTGATGATGGAAAGTCACCAGCTAATGATTAAAGATCAGGTAAGAATCTTTTAGTCATTTTATTAAAATGGAAATTATAAAAATTAATTCTAAGTTAAGGCTTCTGCTTTATTTCATTATAACTGAGGTTTATCAGAATTTCATTTTGCTGATTAAACTCATCAGTACTTGTATGCTTTAAGTCTTTGTTTAAAGGATGATTGTTTCACATAATTTATGTCCTGTGGCTGTATGGGCCTTAGAAATGCACTCTTGTTAAACAGCTATGTACTAAGGGCAACTGGCAGTTTTTGAACAACTTACCATTAACTTTTTTATAGTTGTGGATGCTATTAATCATGTGAATGATTTTTTTTAATGCTTATGGATTGTATCTTACAATTTCTGATCTAATATCATGCTTTTGAATATTTTGTTTTACATGGAATAAATAATTAAAACAATCTTTTGAGATAATTGGCATTAATATTTTTATCTTTGATTGGGAAAATTTTAGGTTAGAAAATGTGAGAATGAGATGATGTCTTATTCTGAATTAAATGTCACTTATATTGCTTGTAGATTGAAGTAATGAAAGGAAACGTGAAATCACGTCTTCAGATGTATTTTCAAGAATTGGAAAAATTTAAAGCTCGTTGGGACCAACTAAAGCCTGGCGATGATATTATTGAAACTGGCCAACAAGATACTCTTGATAAAAGTGCAAAGCTTATAAAAGAGAAAAAAATTGAATTTGATGATCTTGAAGTCATTAGGAAAAAGCTGGTGTATGATTTTTCTTTAAAATTAATAATTCTTATTTCTAGAAAATGTTATATATTATGTTTAAGCTAGTAAGTCTTTGTTATTGTAATGTCTTTCCAGATAGTTTAATTTTTTAAATACAAATAATAAGGTTTCATCCTGTCACTTCCTTAGTAAATATAATTATATTATACAAAGATATTATGAGAAAAGCAAATAGGATAGAAAGTCAAATTTATTTGAAAATTAAATTAGGGAGTAAGGTATTTCTTTTCTGTAATCTCATTGTGTTTTAAAGAATACGTAGTCAGTAAATTAGTCCAGAGGGCTGAAACACAAGGCCACGAGCTCAATCCCTGACACCTCATGGTTCCCTTGGCATCACTGGGCATAGCATTAAAGGCCTCTGAGCATCTCTGGGCTTGTCATTGTGGCCCCCCAGCACCATGGACCTGAGCAGCATCTCATCACGGCCCAGTCAGCAAACCTGCCAGCCCAGATGGCCACAAACCATCATGAGTGGCCCCAGATTCCATGAGCCTTGCTCTGGAGCCCTCTTGCCCCCAAATCAAAAGAATCAATATATGAGTTAATGAAAAGTGACTTACAGAGTCTCTGGGGGGGAAAAATAAATCAAAATAATAAAGATGTTAAAGGAAAAAAATTCTTTGTAAGTTATTAAATTTGAACATTTTTGTTTTTGTTTTGGGGCCATACCCAGCTGTGTTTAGAGCTTACTCCTGGCTCTGCACTTGATCACTCCTGGCAGGGCTCGGGGACCATATGGGGTGCTGGGGATCAAACCCAGGTTGGCCACATGCAAAGCAAGTACCTGCCCTCTGTTCTATGTCTCTGCCCCCTGAGCATTGTTTTATGTTTGTTCTGTTATAAAATAATGTCCATAAAGTTACTGTGATATATGAGTGGTGGTTTTAGTACCACACTTCTAAATGCCCTTATGCAAATTATATGAAGAATATTTTATATTCTAGAAATACTATTTTCTGGGTGGGGCAGTGTGGCTTGGGCCAAACCTGTAGGTGGTGCTAAATTAGAATTGTCTGCATGCAAGGCAAGTGCCTTAACCCCTGGACTAGCTCTTTAGCCCTCAAATTAACCCTTTCAACAGAATAAGCTCTTTTTATATTAGCCTTCCAATTTCTATGATGCTGAATATTTTTTTTGTATTACGTGTGAGGGTTTTTATTTGGGTTCGATTTGCTGTGGGGCTGATTCTGGCTCTGTTATTTGGGGTCACTCAGGCAGTGTTCTGGAATCGTGTGGTGCCAGGGACTGAACACAGACCTCTTGCATGCAAAACACACACCTGGCCCTTTCGTCTCCCTGGCGTTATAATGAGTTTAGGAGTTAATTCACTTCTGAGCTGTTAAAGTAGGCCTAGTCCCTCATTGTCAACCTCCATTAGCAGATACATATAGAAATAATACATTTAAGTAACACTGATATTTAACAGTTTTTCTTCTTTACTAAGTGGGTGATATTTCACTGTTTGCTTCTATAGTGATGATTGCCATCATTTTGGATTAGAGGAGCCAAACTTCTCTTTGGCATACAGCATCTCCAAAGACATTGAGAGCCGAGCGCAGGTGTGGGCCCTTTATGAAGAATTCCAGCAGGGATTGCAGGAAATTGCCAATGAAGACTGGATTACTTTCCGGTTCGACCCATCAATATTCAGCTCTTTATAGTTTAGTAGTGTCTTTTGGGATGTGAATTTTAAGATATCTTTCTGGTATCTTACAGAACCAAGACATATTTGTTTGAGGAATTTCTAATGAATTGGCATGATAGCTTAAGGAAGGTTGAAGAACATTCTGTAATGACAGTAAAATTACAATCAGAAGTTGACAAATATAAAGTAAGAAAGTTTCACTATTCTATTTTCAAAGTGATCAGAGCATTTATTTTATTACATAGTTGTTAAACTTTAGTTTGTGTATATAATTTTATATGAAGATATAAGAACTGTAGTATATTTCATAGAAATTTTTGATGTTTCTGCTACCAATTTAAAATTAGTTTTGAGGACAAAAATTCATGATAAAATTTATAAATCAGAATGCCTATACATCCTAACGTAATTTGGTATATGGGTTATTTAGCCTATTTGGGATGTAGGTCATAATATAAAAGTATATAGAAGTAGGAATATCTTGGTCTTATTATAAAATATATTAAATATATATAAATATATATATAAAATATATAAAGTATCCATAGCAAAGTTTAGTAAAATGTTTTATGCAATTCTCAAGAATGTCACTTTGGGATTGTTAAATCAGATAATGGAGTAAACTGTCAGATATAGTTGCACTGTAGCACTGTCATCCCGTTGTTCATCGATTTGCTCAGGTGGGCACCAGTAACGTCTCCATTGTGAGACTTGTTTTTACTGTTTTTGGCGTATCAAATGTGCCACTGGTAGCTTGCCACAATCTGCCTTGCGGGAAAGATACTCTCGGTAGCTTGCTGGGCTCTCCAAGAGGGACTGAGGAATTGAACCCGGGTCGGTTGCATGCAAGGCAGATGCCCTACCTGCTGTGCTATTGCTCCAGGAGCAGAGTGGTGAAGCGGAAGTGTGCTGGGCCCATAACCCAGAAGTCGATGGATTGAAACCATCCTCTGCTAGCAGTTATAGTTATTATTTATAAAAGTAAATGACTTGCATTTTCTACATATGTATATGCATGCACCTTTCTCTTCTTTGTAACAGGTTGTAATTCCTGTCTTGAAATATGTGAAAGGGGAACATCTGTCTCCAGATCACTGGCTCGACCTTTTTCGCATCCTTGGCCTTCCTAGAGGGACTAGTTTAGAGAAGTTACTGTTTGTGGATCTGCTCAGAGTATCTGATACGATTGTCGCCAGAGCTTCAGACCTGAAAGTAAGACTCTTGTCAACCTGACACTGTTTCATTATTTCATTAAGAATACATGTGGGGAAAAAAAAATACACATGAACCTTGCTTTCTTTTTAAGGGGATGCATTTACAATTTTATAAGTCTGTTCTGGAGCTGGGGAGGTAAGTCAAGGGTCAGGGACCATGTGGCAAGACCTGTGTTCTAACAGTTGCTCCCTCCCCTGCTCATCACCTCCAGGGATAATAGTGCTGGAGACCCCCGGGCATTGCAGGGGTACCCCGTGGCCCCAAGGATCTCTGTGTAGTGGGCCCTGGCACTGAATGGCTCAGCTCAGTTGGCCAGGTGTGCTGAAGGGATCCCAGACTGCTTAAGGAGGACCCCTCAATTAAAAACAAAACCCTCGAAAAACTGGAAAAAATAAAAAGTAAGGGAGTCAGATTTAATGTGAAGTAAACAAACACATAAAAACAAATTTAACATACTTTTAAAATCATAGGTATATTACAAATCGAAGCTACAAAAATAGAGAAAGCTAAACCAAGACCCAGTTTGCTAATCAAGTTTTATAAAGGTCTCAGGTAAACATAGAACTTCCCATAATTCTTTTTGTTTTTGTTTTGGAGCCACACCTAGCAGTGCTCCAGGTTTCCTCCTGGTCTGTGGTCAGGGATCACACCTGGTGGGCTCAGGAACCATATTGGCATCCAGGGATCAATGCTGGGTTGACTGTGTGCTGGACAAATGCCCTCCTCACTCTGTCACTCTGGCCTCAAAACTTCCCACAATTCTGTCATAAGTGGCAATTTTCTTTTGTTTTTTAAAAATTCATTAATTTTATTTATTTGGGTCAGATCTGGCAATGTGCAGGGGTTACTCCTGGCTTTGCACTCAGGAATTACTTTTGTCCTTGCTTGGGGACCATATGGGATGCCCAGGGATCGAACCCGGGTCAGCTGTGGGCAAGGCAAATGACCCAACTGGTAAACTTTCAATATTGTGCTCTGCCTATTTAACATGAAACAAAAGCTCTCTTTGATGCTCAATTGTTCTGTATTTACTTCAGTTAAACAAGTGTATCTTTATGTTGGTTACTATGTTTGTTAATAAACTGTGGTGCACATTTGGATATTCATGAGGTTAGAACACACAAGTGCTGTAGGAAATAGTTGTAGAGAATTGTCCATCCCTTTCTATGTCTGAGATCTCAGAGGTAAACTAGAGTACAGATCTCAGAGGTAAACTAGTGTGTCCTGCAAAACATTTAAGCCAGACAAGTTTTGTGCTATATGGTGATATATAGGTTTTTTAAAAAATTTTTTTATTGAGTCACCATGTGGAAAGTTACAAAGTTTTCAGGTTTAAGTCTCAGTTATACAATGCTCAAACACCCATCCCTTCACCAGTGCACATATTCCACCACCAAGAATCACAGTATAGCTCCACCCCACATCCCCACACCCCTGGCCCCTCCACACCCCTAGCCCCCAACCTTAGCCCCCCCGCCTGTGTAACTAATAAATTTCACTTTACTTTCACTTTGATTGCATTCAATATTTCAACAAAACTCACTATTATTGTTTGGAGAAAAAATATGGAACGCTTCACGAATTTGCATGTCATCCTTGTGCAGGGGCCATGCTAATCTTCTCTGTATCGTTCCAATTTTAGTATATGTGATGCTGAAGCGAGCACATATGATGATATATGGTTTTGATTTCATTTTTATAAGTAAAAACATGCAAGGTACAATTCTGCATGTATACTTTAGTTGTGGGAACCTGAATTCTTCCTGTCTGGCATCCCTTGATAAATGAACAATTCTCTTTTATTTCATGTAAAAATATATTCACTTATATTTTTTGTTTTTAAGGCAAAGGTATGAAAAAATATATATCTTAGACTTCTTATAACTTATTAGATTCTATAATTTGTGTTGAAATTAAAAAGTAGGTTTCTCTGTTAAATAGGATTTAAACAGTCGAGCACAAGGTGAAGTGACAATCAGAGAAGCTTTGCGTGAGCTCGATCTGTGGGGAGTCGGTGCCGTCTTCACACTAGTTGGTCACGAAGACAGCCAAGGACGATCCCTGAAGCTGATCAAAGACTGGAAGGATGTGGTCAGTCAGGTCGGAGACCACAGGTGCCTCCTTCAGGCCCTCAAGGACTCGCCCTATTATAAAGGATTCGAAGACAAAGTGTCAATTTGGGAAAGAAAACTGGCAGAGTTGGATGAATACCTACAGAATTTAAACCATATTCAGAGAAAATGGGTATATTTGGAACCCATTTTTGGCCGTGGAGCATTGCCAAAAGAACAGACTCGCTTCAACAAAGTTGATGAAGATTTTAGGTTGGTACAAATACATGAGACAGTTTTAGTTTTAGAGTAGGGGATGCCTAACGCAAGTTCATTTCCTTTCCTATATTCTCAGTGTGGTCTGTGTATTCTCTACTACGCTATCCTTCTCAAAGGCTATTTCTCCCATTCAGCCATGGCCTTGTGCCATATTGTTCTGATACCTGTTATTTCTGCTCGTGCATGTGTGTGTATGTGTGTGTGGTGTGACGTGACACTTAACATTTCATAAAGTTGCTAATTACCCTCTTGTAAATTTGATGGGCTTCTTTTTCCTGTTTTGCTGTATTTCTCAATCGTCTAACTGGGATTGAACATTTCTTCTTCCTTCTTTCCTTTTTTGTGCTGCCCGACCTGAACTCAGGGCCCTGCATGCCTGCATGTCTCTCCCTGCGAGCTCCCCTTGCCTTTTGGGATACTTCCTTCTCACTTTTTTGCCTGTCCCTTTACTCTTCAATTCTATTCTACTTCTTAGTCCTCACCCTCTTAAAATAATTGATGTTTTACGTTTTAGAATGCCTGGCTGCCAGGTTTTAGCATTTGATCCTTGTCTCATGCCCAGTTGTCTGTCCGTGGGAGATTTCAGTCTTACTCTGCATCAGTCCTCTTCTGCTTGATTTTAGCTTCTGCACTGAAGCTAAATATTCCACCTGTACTCCAGGGACTTTGAGCATCCTTAGTCCACATGACAAAACCAATTCCTGAGTATAGCCCTGAGTCTCACCCAGTCTCTCACAGGGTATGGCCTCTGCTCCCAGGAAAATTCATGGTTAATTTTGACATCTCCTTCTATTTTTAAAACCACTCAATTGCCAAAAGTTATTGTTTCATACCCAGTGAATGTATTCTAAGTGTCTGTTTTTGTTTGGATTGCTTTTGGTTTTGGAGCCACACCTGGCAGTACTCGAGGGCAGCTCCTGGTGTGGTGCTCAGGGGTCACTCTCCAGGGGTATTCACGGGACAGTGTGCTGCTGGGGCTTGACCTGGGTATCCTGTATGCAGAGCATGTGCTCAGCCCTTTGTGCAGCTCCCTGCTCCCTGTATCTGCTTTGAGTTTTATTTAAAGTATTCTCCATTCACTTGTTCCTCCTAATCTTTGGATTTATTAATCTTCTACAATAAATTTTTCATATACCAGCCAGAGTAATATTGAAAAGGTGATGTTTCACACTTTCTTTCCTTTCTCCTTTGAAGTAAAGCTGCGGACTGTTCTCTGAGGCTCTGGGCAACTGTTTCCTCCTGGTCTGTTTCTCTGGCCTTTCTTTTTTATGTGACTGCAGTTTCTACAACCAGTTCCTTCTCAGGATTGCTGATAAATTAAGTTGATCATTCAGATCTCAGCTTAAATTACTTCCTTAAAAATGTTGTAGGTTTGGTCATTCCCTATGTGCTATTTTTTTTTCTTTTTGGGTCACACTCGGCAATGCACAGGGGTCATTCCTGGCTCATGCACTCAGGAATTAGCCCTGGCAGTGCTCAGGGGACCATATGGGATGCTGGGATTCGAACCCGGGTCGGCCGCGTGCAAGGCAAATGCCCTACCCGCTGTGCTATCACTCCAGCCCCCCTATGTGCTATTTTTAACAATACTTAGTACTTTTCCTTTGGAACATTGATCACATATTTAAACACTTGGACTGTTTTTCTGTGTCACTGGACCTTTGTCTTAGTAAGGCATAGGGCTTAATGTTTGTTTTAATGAATGAATGAATGGAATGGAATATGGGAGGTTACGTGGTCAGTGTGTGAGTGTTGTGCATTGTGGGGCTGGGGGGGCATGGAATAGGCCTAGAGTTGATGGCCTGCATGTGCAAAGCCTTAAGTTTGATCCCCAGCACTGCATGCCTCCTCCTGACGGGCCCAAGCACTCCTGGAAACAGGCCTGCTAGGCCCCAGTCCTGCTGAGCTGGGCCCTCACAATTTTGGATTTGAGCACCATCAAGTCCAAGCCGGGCATTGCCGGGAGTGGCCCCAAGGCCCCGAGCATTGCTTGGGAGGCTTCTGCAAAAATGATCATGGGATGTTGAATTTTAGCAGCTTTAGAAACAAAATATATTATGGTCATAGTAGTGTTACCAGATTAAGTAGGCAAAGCCTTTTTTTCAGCCAAAATGTTGTTATAATAGATATGGAAATACTTTTTTTTCTTTTGTAGATCGATAATGGCTGACATTAAAAAAGACAGTCGAGTTACAACGTTAACTACTCAGCCAGGAATCAGAAATTCTCTACTCACCATCCTTGATCAGCTTCAAAGATGTCAGAAATCGTTAAATGAATTTTTGGAGGCATGTTTTCAAAATATTCTTGTCTAATAACTTGTAAAGTAATTGTTGTTTAAATGACTTGAAAAGATGAGCTGTTTATTTTTAATTTTACTTTTAGGAAAAGCGCTCAGCATTCCCAAGATTTTATTTCATTGGTGATGATGACCTGCTAGAAATTCTGGGCCAGTCCACCAACCCATCAGTGATTCAGTCTCACCTTAAGAAACTGTTTGCTGGTAAATTGGATTTAACAGCTCTTTATTGAACTTCAGTGCCTGGCTAAAAGCTCTGTGCCCAGATATATTGTTGAATAAAATCCAGGTCACATGGCCAGAGTATACCATCTCAGCTTGATAGATAAGCTAGTAAGTTGAAAAATCTTATAGCCATGTAGTATGGCTGCCCCTTTGGAAGTGTTCGGCTCAAGTTGTGGCAACACAAAGAAGGAGAACTGGAAGGCAAGTTCTGGAGGATGTCGAGGTCGTGGCTAGAAGAAAAAACGTGAGGCTTGGAGCAGCCCAGGGCTGGCACCAGCCTGCAGATGAAGAAAGGTGGAAACCACTGTCTCCCACCTGCGTTATCACAGTCAGTCAGTCCAGAGGCCAGCCTGAGGGAAGGTGTTGGTAGCAGGTGTGAAGACAACTGGTTAAAGAACATGCTGTGTAGAGAAGCCGCATGTGCCCCTTCATTACTGACATCTGAGTGCAGATGGTCAGCAGAGTCCTGGGGTGGGAGTGGGAAATATGGAGTCATGTCTATGTGGGCCTGGCAAGCTACCCGTGGCGTATTTGATATGCCAAAAACAGTAACAAGTCTCACAATGGAGACGTTACTGGTGCCTGCTCGAGCAAATCGATGAGCAATGGGATGACAGTGACAGTGACAGTCTATGTGGGCACAATGCAGCGATGGGAATAGGTGATATTACATGCGGATGGTATAATGTCCACATACTTGTATGTAGCACTGTTCTGAAGCACTTTTGTTGATTGAAAATTGAACATACGATAGTATTTTATTACTTTTTTTTTTTTTTTTTGCTTTTTGGGTCACACCTGGCGATGCACAGGGGTTACTCCTGGCTCTGCACTCAGGAATTACCCCTGGCGGTGCTCAGGGGACCATATGGGATGCTGGGATTCGAACCCGGGTTGGCCGCGTGCAAGGCAAACGCCCTACCCGCTGTGCTATCGCTCCAGCCCCAGTATTTTATTACTTTTAATTGCTAAGTAAGATTCCATTGTTTGGGTATCTTATATATTCATCATTTATCTGATTATTGGATTATTTCCAGTTTGGATTACTTGGATTATTTCCAGTTTCTGGATATTATGAAAAGCTATTATGTTTTATTATGTAATGGGATTAATATAATTTATCACACTATTTCATGAGTGAACATATCATTTATAATAGTCTTTAATCCTTTCTCATTAAATTTCAAGTTGGCTTTTGTATTATAGGTATTAACAGTGTGTGCTTTGATGAGGAATCAAAACATATCACTGCTATGAAATCTTTAGAGGGAGAGGTCGTACCTTTAAAAAAAAAAGTTCTTCTATCAAATAATGTAGAGGTAAGTAGTAAGGCCTTCAATCACAATTTAAAAAAATATAAATATGCATATCTCTTTTATTAATAATCATTATTTAAATTTTAATTAACTTTTATTATTTTAGCTATAGTCAGGTAAGTGAAAGATGTATAATGTGTCCAAAACCAAAATGAGTGATTTTTGAAGGGGCGGTCTCCCGCTCTGATAGCAGCATTCATCTTCAGGGTTTCAGGATATCATGTCCTTGGGGACTTAGCTCATCACGCTGACTCAGCTTTATTATTGTAAGCATTAGATTTAATTTGTCCTCTGATTAAATGAACAGACTGATTTTTAACTATCTTGTTGGTTCACATAGAAATAGTGTTGGTCGGGCTGGAGCAATAGCACAGCAGGTAGGGCATTTGCCTTGCACGCAGCCGACCCAGGTTCGAATCCCAGCATCCCGTATGGTCCCTCGTGCACTGCCAGGAGTAATTCCTGAGTGCATGATCCAGGAGTAACCCCTGTGCATCGCCGGGTGTGACCCAAACCCCCCCCCAAAAAAAAAAAAAGAAATAGTGTTGGTAATGTCTCACAAAAATTTAAACGCATTTTGACATTTTACCATGTCCCCAAAGGTGGGGAAATAATTTTCTTCCTTCGTTGCAGCCTTTATACACTTGGTCGTGGGTGCTGGGGCTCACTCACGGTATACACAAGGCATACACTTGGTTGTGGTGCATGCTGGGATTGCACAACAGCTGCACCACCAGGACACTGCTAGGCACTTGGGGCAGTGCTGGGAATGGAGCTGGCATCTCAGGCCTGCAAGGGTTGCCCCTGCCAGACTGCCACTGGACCACAGCCTGTCTTTCAGATTTGCTTTATGACTCTTGAATATAATTTTCCAATTTTACTTTCAGACTTGGTTAAATGATTTAGCCTTGGAAATGAAGGAAACTTTGAAACAATTGTTGACAGAATGTGTTACAAGTGGGCGAAGTTCTCAAGGTGCCATCGACCCATCTTTGTTCCCTTCCCAGGTATGGGGGCTTACATCTGTCTTGTGGTTAGGTATGGTGTCACAGGAAGATCTATAAGCCAGAGACTAGAGGCTCACACCACTAGCATATCTGTTTTCACTTATCTAACAGTTAACATGCACATTTCTTAACTTCTGGATCTCAGTTCCCTCAGTTGTAAAATGTGGGACATGAATCGCACAATAGTGGATTTCTTCTAGCTAGCGCTATTAGCTTCCTGTAATTCAGATGCTTTTAAGCAGGTAGTGTGCTGAGATAGAAGGAAGCCAGGTGAACAGTGGATGGGCCAGAAAAGTGGAGAACTGGATAGGTACTTTCTGACTCCCGATGATGAGTCTGTCAATAGAGATCCACTACTGCTGTGTCCCTAAACACTGCTCCCCACTTCTTCTTGGGGTCTCTGAAGATGAAGGGCTGGTTGAATGTTTGTGTAGCTTTGAAGTACAACACCAGGCTGGGGATTTGTCAGAAAAGCTGAGATTTAGAGTAAGATTGTAGCTTAGTTCGCTTTGATAAGTTTTAAAATGTACATCAAGATAAAACAAATGGAAAGGTCTGATGGAGGCATTTGATGACTTATTGGGTGCTGAAAGATGTACAGTAGTAGAAACAACATCTTTAGGAGTCATTGTCCATAGATTTAGTGCTTTTATAATTTGCTGGATCACACCTGCTTTAAAGGAAGATATTGACAATCCTTGTTCATTAAAGACCTGTATCAAACTATTTCAATACTTTTTCAAGAAGTAGTGTTTAAGCATAAAATTTATCATGAGTTGTATTTTGCTGGTACTATTCTTGAAAGCCTCCTGAGGAGTGTGAATGTTTTTTTAAAAAATAAATATATAGATACCTGCCCTTTTTTTTTGGAGGGGGGGAGCGTGGGCCACACCCAGATGTGCTCAGGGTTTACTTCTGGTTATGTGGTTAGGGATCATTCCTGGCTATGCTCAGGGGAACATATGTGGTGCTGGGAATTGAATGGGGTTGGCTGTGTGTAAGGCAAGCAGTTTATCTGCTGTATTATCTCTCTGGCTCCATAGATGCCTGTCTTGATCTAATCCTGGTTTATGTTAATAGATTGTAAGATTAAGATTTTAATTTGAAATAAAAACTAAAATTTTGAAAACTTAGACTTAAGCTGTGTAGTGAAAAATCATTAAAAAACAAACAATCAAAAAAACACTTCTTTGGGCCAGAGCAATAGTACAGTGGGTAGGGCTCTTGCTTTACATGTGCCAAACTGGATTTGATCCCCAGAACCCTATACGTCCCCTGAGCCCTCCAGGCGTGATCCCTAAGCACAGAAGCAGAGTCAGGAGTAAGTTCTGAGCACAGCTGGGTATGGCCCCCAAACAAACAAACAACTTTATTTTTGTTTAATTGTTGGGGTAACAAATGTGATAGTTCTGGGTATGAGGTGGGAGATGTGGTACTTGGGGCCCTCAGAACCTTGAACATGCAAAATCTGTGTGTGTGTGTTCTGCCAGGGGAGAAATAATTTTTTCTCTTCAATAGATATTGTGCTATAAGATGATTTTGGTGTGCTTTTAAAAAGAGAATGCATTGCACCTTGACATTGTTGTGTCCCAGTGGTGGAAAAGAAGCAGTTCCTAAGGAGAGTCAGTTGAGGGAAAGAGGTTACAGTGAATGTGGTTTCCAGCCCACAGGGGAGCTGCTCGGGGACATCATCCTGTGGGAGGCAGATGCTACACGTGCTGCTTTCCCGTGACTGACGGTTCCGCACATGAGCTGTCCAAGAATAGAGCTTCAGCGGACACTTGGGAGTCTGGGGGAACATTTGTAAAATATTTCTCAGTAAATTTGCTCTCTGGAAATGATTTTTCTCTTTAACAGATATTGTGCTTGGCGGAACAGATTAAGTTCACTGAAGATGTAGAAAATGCCATCAAAGATCATAGCCTTCATCGGATCGAAACACAACTAGTGAATAAGTTAGAGCACTACACTAACATTGACACAAGCTCTGAGGATCCCGGCAACACTGGTATGGAAAATGTGCCCTTTTTGCCTCCTTCAAGGTTCTTGGAGAGTTCTTTTAGTATTCTAAAATTAGCTATTGCATTTTTTGCTATTTTATATTTTGGAGGTTAAGAATTACAGGATACATACCATTTTATATTTTGCTTAGGATCAGTAATTTTAAAATTTTATTGTTACTATAGTTTAAGTAACCATTCATAGTAGTGCTAACGTTTATGGCTTTGATGCAGTTACCACCAGCAAAACGCTCAAGACCCTTCACCGGTGTCCACACGCTATTCTGGTGTGACATATCATTCCCCCTGTGATGTCCCCCTGCTTAGTAATCTGTTTTAGTAATCTCAAGGGCCGTCACGAACATCCTGTTTTCTTGTCCTGCCTCCTGGCATATCGGAGATGGTATTATCATTTAGTATTTATCTTCTCAGGCTTAATTTACTTCACTGACTGTGATGCCCTCCTGGTCCTCTAAAGAGGTCATAAGTCACAGTCAGTGGCCATTGTCCATGTCGCAGTTCCCTGGCAGAGTGACAGACTGGGGCACTAGAGTGACAGACTGGGGCATTCTATTCTTGAGGGAAGGGGTTGGAATCCCTCTCACATTGAATTCTGATGCCTTAGATTTCATACATAAAACTCCTAACATGGAAAAAATTTGGTAATTTTGGGCTTGTTTGATTTACATAACCTGCCATTCAAATATCCCATGAAATTGCTTTTTAAGGTCATCGATAAATCATTGGTGTATAATAATAGTGAAATACTTGTCACAGCTAATACTTTTAATCATTGTTTTTATCTATAAACAGAATCTGGAATTCTGGAGCTTAAACTTAAAGCACTAATTCTTGATATTATTCACAATATTGATGTGGTAAAACAGTTAAACCAGGTTCAAGTTCATACAACTGAAGACTGGGCTTGGAAAAAACAAGTTAGATTCTATATGAAAAGTGACCATACATGTTATGTTCAAATGGTGGATTCTGAACTTCATTATACTTATGAATATCAGGTATGATTTTTACTGCAAAGGTTTCATTTTTGCAGTGAGGAATTATGTACTTTGTATAAGGGATCTGATTTTAGATGAGGGAACTCTTTTTATTTTAATTGTAATTTTTAAGAATTTTGTATTTAAGAATTTTCCTTTTTATCATAATCAAGAAGCTTTATTTGCTAGGGAAAATTTTGAAAATCATTTTTCCAGCATTGGTGATGTGACTCGAGCAGTAGAAAGCACAAGCTTGGCATGTGGGACCCCCTGGGTTCAGTCTCTGCAGGCAGCCCTGTCCCTAGCACTGCTGCCTGGGCAGCACTGTGGTGTATCTTGTGGCCCCTGCACTCAGCAACAAATGACAAAAATATGCTGACCAAAATGCTAATGTCAGTACTGAAGTAAGCCTTTAAATGTAGCTTTGCGGGTGGGGGGATAGAACACACCCTGCCACGCCCAGGAATCCCCCTGATAAGATTCAGGGGACTATACGTGGTGCTGAGGATTTAATGGGTTGGCTGCGTGGTGGTTGCATACAGGGCTGGTGCCTTACCCTTGAAATGCACCCTTTCATGGAAGTTTGTACTAAATTCATTCATACAGGATTTTATCTTCAATCCTAGGAGAAATGAATATAGGCAACCTGTATAGAAACTATCTAGGTTATGCCTCCTTTTATGAGGCTGAAAATAATGCAACTGCAAATGTGCCAAAATATGTTTGTTTTCAATTTGTTGAGGAGAAAGTTATCAAACATATTGTAGTTGGAGACAGTAACAAGTCTCAAAAATCCAGCTGTATCCTCTCTGTCTTTTTCTGTCACTTTCCCAGTCATGTGAATATATTATACAGTCTTAAAATAAGCACTTGTCAGGGGAGTTGCAGCTGATTCTTTCAAAAGGAAAATATATTTTGAGATCTGAATGTGTCTACCTAAATTAAGGGATGGCTCTGTAAACCACAGATGGAATGGGGATCTTATAGTTTCCAAATTTTAGTAGATTTCTTCTTTGTTTTTTTGCTTTTGCACCATACCCAGCAGTGCTCAGGGCTTACTCCTGACTCTGCTCAGGGATCACTACTGGTGGAACTCAGGGGGATCATATGTGGTACTGGGTCAATCTGTTTTTCTTCAAGTATGTCTGTACCATTGAAAGATTATTTGGAAAATGTAACAATATATTCACTGAGGATAAATAAAATGCATGATTTAGCAATAACTAGATTTAATTTTAGTTTATGGTTCAGAAAGCTTCTTTTACTGAAACACTTTTGTATTTTTTTAAAGTTGAAAACCATAGCTTACTGCCTTTTTAGCTTTTTTTTTTCATTGGGATAATGTTGGTGTGTTTTATTTTCACATGCTGTATTAGATTTTTGGGGAGAAGTTGCACCTTTTAAGTAGTATCAGCATCCCCTGGGATGAGCTGGGCCATGCTTCCATGCTAGGTGCCTTGTGGACTCTGCACTGTCATAGGGCCACTCCTATCCATGCTTGGACACCCTGGCTTGGGACATGTGCCCTGTCCCCTTCCTTTTCAAGTTTTTGTCTGTGATCTTTCACTATAAAAATATTTGTCAATGTAAGTAGAACATGAATGTTGGGACTCTTTATTTCCCTTTTACAGGGCAATGCTCCCAAGCTGGTTTATACTCCATTGACAGACAAGTGCTACCTAACGCTCACTCAGGCCATGAAGATGGGCCTTGGCGGGAACCCTTATGGGCCGGCTGGAACTGGGAAGACGGAGTCAGTCAAGGCTTTGGGCGGACTCCTTGGAAGACAAGTTTTAGTGTTTAATTGTGATGAGGTAGAATACATTATTATCCAACGATGTAATTGTGTATTAACTGTATATTTTGATTAATTTTAATTTACTTATATGAAATATTTTCTTTTAAAATCAGTCTAAATTACTTAACAATTTGGGGACCAGGGAAATAACTCAGAGCACAGGAGTGCTTGCCTTGCATACCTAAGAACCTGAGTTCTTGAAGTTGACATGCCTTAGTTCATACCCATGAAACTCTACAGCACTAGTGTGTCTAGCCCAGGTGCCCCACTGCATTGATGAGCCCCTGTTCCAGCACAGCCCCCGGCCCCCTCGCACTGAGAGTCTGGCCTACTTGGCCGAGTGTTGCCACGGGTGGGCCCTGGGCTCCTTAGCGTTGACTGGGCATACTCCCCTAAAAAAAGAATCATAGATACAAAGTGATGGTTTAGAAGAAAGAACTGAATGGAAAGGAAAAAATTTAAAATGACCACTTCAGAATACTTTTTGCAGGATTTATATTTCATTTAAAATGATAACAAAAACAAAATCTTGTTTGTTCTACGTACTTTTCAGAACTCTTTCCCATATGTTATTTTAACCCTTGCAACCACCCCATGATTTGATAGAGGAATCTCCATTTACGAAAAGAGCAAAAGAGGCATGAGGGGTGAAACAGTCATCAGCAAATAGCTTTAAGTATTAAATAACAATTTGAGATTTTAATCATTTTTAACGAGCCTGTATTTTTATTATTTTAAAGGGCATTGATGTGAAGTCAATGGGACGGATATTTGTTGGTCTGGTGAAATGCGGGGCCTGGGGTTGTTTTGATGAATTCAATAGACTGGAAGAATCTGTCCTGTCAGCAGTTTCTATGCAAATCCAGACAATTCAAGATGCTCTGAAGAATCATAGAACTGTGTGTGAACTTCTTGGCCAAGAGGTATAAAACACTTGACGAGTTTAAGGAACTAAAGTATTAAGATGTGACATACTCATAATCAGGAGACTATTATCTTTGTTTCCTCTGGCAGCCTTGTTTCTGATCTGTAACCTTGTGTAACTCTTCTTACTTCAGAATTTTCTTGCCCCCTTATTCCTATTTCCACTGTTCATCTTCAGACAATAAACTGTAAGTCACATGAGAACTTGCTCTGTGCTGACACAGTGCTTACTGCTACACTCTTTGATTTGGTTCCATAGTCTGAGATTGATTCTGTGATTTCAGCTGTGTGCAGGAGGAACCTGGCATGGGGAATTGAGGGGTTAGTGGTGGGATTGGAGCGTGTGCTCTGCAAGTTAGAGGTCTGTGTCAGATCCCAGCACACACTGACCCCCGGTACCTCCAGGAATAACATCTGAGCACTGCTAGCTGGGAATTGAATCCATTTCTGGCTCATTCTTAAAATAATATGAAACTTAAACAGATCAGTTTCTCTCGGCTCACTCTAGGAGAGAGACATTCATGCCTTTATTACGTAAAGTTATCTAGAAAATGTCAACTTCTGTATAAAATATGTAATGCTAAATGTACTGAAAGTTAAAGGAACTGAGAAATTGCTGTAATTGGTAACATTTTCACATTATAACTTTCTCTGACATGGCTAAGAAAGTAAGACCATTATAAACATGTTATTTACATGACGCTTGAACTCTTGTCTAACGAGCAATTACTATGATTTTGCTTCTGCAATTAAAATATATTTATTTATTTATTTTGGGTGCTGTGGATCTTTATTAGTGGTGCTTGGGGGACCATACAGTGTGAGGCTTGAGTCTGGGCCTCCTGCATGCGGAGCATATGCTCTGACCCAGTGACCCACCTTCCCAGCTCATCACTCATTCTTTTCCATTCTTCAAACAAACCAGTTCTTTTCCCCAGTCAGTGCTGTTCTGGACATCTGTGCTTTCACTCTGCCCCAGGACCTTCTCTTAGTTACCTCTGTACGGCAGCCTCAGCTGTCTCTCCCTGCCCATTCCTCCTTGGTGTTTAAGTAGGGGTCCTGTGTTGGCCTCAGTAGACCCAAGTCCAGAGAGACATAAACACTTGCTGCCTTTAATTCAGTGCTGTGTCACGTCTCTACACTCAGCCACGTGCCTAGTGTGAGGAAAGACTTCAGAAGAATATATGTTGAATTGAAGAAATAGCGATCCAAATCGGTTAATGTGTCTTAAAACTCTCAGTCTCAGAAAGCTGATCATGAATAGCCTCTTTGCAAGAGATTTGTTTTGCAGTGTTGAGTAAGTAGATATTTAGTCATTAGTTATTTTTTGCTGTTATAAAATGAGGGTAGAAATATGTCACAGTAAAGTTTCTGTTGGAAATATATTTTATACATAGTTTCAAATATCTGATGCTCATATTTTAATATTTCAGGTACAAATAAATTCTAATTCTGGAATTTTTATCACCATGAATCCTGCTGGAAAAGGTTATGGAGGAAGACAAAAACTACCTGATAATCTTAAACAACTTTTCAGGCCAGTAGCTATGTCTCGTCCAGATAATGAGCTTATTGCAGAAGTAATTCTCTATTCAGAAGGTTTTAAGGAGGCTAAAGTCTTAGGCAGAAAATTGGTAGCTATCTTCAACCTATCTAGGTGAGTTCTTTTTAAGAAATTAGTAAAGTTTGTTGCTCCTATGATTGGTTATGGTTATTAATGACCATTTTACATTTGTCCAGTTTAACTTTATGCTATTTATAATGTAGTTAAGATATTAATAGAAAGTGTTAGTTTGACTAAAAACACTGACTCAAACTGCTTTTTAAAATATAGTATTTATCTATTTTTTTTCCTGTGAGATATTTTTATTGGAGTGTTCCAGCTAAATAATACTGATTGAACTGGTAGTTTATAAGATGAGAAGTCAAATTTCTACTCTTCTTTGGAGGGAATTTTTCATAATTTTTCTCTTATATTTTAGTCACAATAGATTGACTTTCTGCTTCTTAGGACAACCAGATCTCTGGTTCATATAATTTAAGTGATAGAATCAAAAGATTCAACGATTGAGAACAAAATGATCTAATTAAAGGCTTTAGGAATAAAGGTAACAGATAATTGAATTTTGTATCTTCTTTAAGATGTTAGCCAGCTTGTGAAAGACGTATCCTGCTCTCTGAGAACCTTCCAGCTTTACAATTTTGAGTGATCATTTTATGTAATTGATTGTTTAAAATAAATGAATGGATGATTGGTTCTCATTTCTGTGTTCATAGTTATATTCTGTATTTCCTTAGTAGTGATGATAACATGATTTTCTCATAGCTATCTGATGCTTTATAACTTCTATGTCTTTATTTAAGAGAACTTCTGACACCACAGCAACATTATGATTGGGGTTTGAGAGCTCTGAAGACTGTTTTGAGAGGGAGTGGAAATCTTCTTAGACAGCTGAAGAAATCTGACTTTAAAGAGGAAGGTATGATTTTGTTATTCCAGATCTAATAATATTTTAAAATAAGCTTTGAGTAATTTTAGATTTATAGAAAAGTTACAAGGTGTTGGGAATTTCACAATATCCTATCCTTAGATTCTCCTCTTAATATTTTCATTAGGATAGTACATTTATTAGGACTAAGCAACTGAAACTGGTACCAATTACTGGGGGGATTTGTTGGGACCATGCCCAGCAGTGTCCTGGAGCCCTCCCTATTTAGTGCTTTTGTGTTCCTCCTCTTAGCAGTGCTCACTCAGGGGACCATGTGGCATGCTGGGCATCAAACCTAGGCCTTCAGCATGCAAAGAATATGTTCACCTTTGAGCTATGTTTCTAACCATAGTACTTATTTCTAATTGAGGTATGTACTTAATTTTGATTTTCCCCAAGTTTTTACATAATACCTTATTATAACTTTTATGTCTACACTAATTGTAATATATAAAGGAATAGTCTGGTCCACTGTACCTTGAAATTATCTAGATGCTTCTTAGAAAACATTCTGGAGCTCCAGGGCAATAGTATAGGGGATAAGGTGCTTGCTTTGCACGTAGCTGACCTGGGTTACCTCCCTGGAACCATGTCTGATCGCTCAAGGAGTGATCCTTGGGCACAAGGCCAGGATGAAGCTGCAGGGTTCAGTCCCTAGCACTGCACAGTTCTCTGAGCTCTGAGTCAGGAGTAGCCCCTAAGTTCCTTGATGTTTGGCTTCCAAACAAAGCAGTAAGAGCGCAGATAAACCCAGATTGTTAAACATCACTCTCAGAGTTCCTTGATCTAGAGCCTGAGAATTTGTCTAGGCTTAAAACAAGAGTAGAAATCTTAAAAACTCACAGATTTTCTTTTAAGCAGTACACCAAACAATTTTTTTTCTTTTGCTTTTTGGGTCACATCCAGCAATGCACAGGGGTTACTCCTGTCTCTGCACTCAGGAATTACTTCTGGCGGTTCTGGGGGACCATAAGGGATGCTGGAATTGAACCCGAGTTGGCCGTGTGCAAGGCAAACTCCCTACCTGCTGTCCTATTTATTGCTCCAGCCCCAAACAAAATATTATTTTTTAAAAAGTCCCTGATTACAAAGAATGCCTTTTAACTTTAGAAAAAAATTAGATTTACAGGTAAAATGAAAAAAAAAAAAAGAGAGCACTCCTATTATCCTCCTTCACCCCAATTCATTACCCATCATTCCATCTTATTTCCCTCAGTACTACACGCATAGCTAAGAAATGGGAAGTAGTCTGCTCTGGTCATCTGTTCCATGTTTGGTGTGGGTCAGTTCACCTGGTTCCCCTTCAGCCCTTCTCCAGGGGGAGCTCTGTCTGACCCGGTGCAGGGTGTTGTCGTGTCTCCCCAGCCCTCTCTGCTGTGTCACAGAGAATCTCAGTCTGGTTTTGCCCTGGCCCTGGCAGGCCTCAGGGCAGTAACCCTATGTCACACAGGTCCTGGGACGCACTGCATTTTCTCTTATGTCTCCTTTCAGGATTAGATGGGGTGGGTGTTGAATGTTGGGGATGAATAGCACAGGTGTGGAGCACCCCCCACCCCCACCCCGTGCTAGTGGGCACCCGTGATGTTGCCTTTCAGCTGGAGATCACCTGGTCCACCCCTGTGGAGCTCGGGGCCCTGCAAAGCTGTGCCTTACTGTGCTCAGAGCATCTCATGGTGCTGGTGCCGGGGATCATGCTTCTGGGCATGCACCCTAACCACTGCTCTCTCTCGGGCGTCCTGAAGCTAATGGGGCATATGCCAGTGCAGATGCAGTGACCTGGGGAAACACTGAGATGACTTCAGTTGTCTACTCTGTGCACATGCCCACACGCAGCGGAAAGCTCCTGCCTGGGCAACATGAGCGCTGCTAGATTCGGGCCTCTATTCTAGGATTTTTCAGAAATATTTTAACCATACCTAATAAATAAGGTGACATTTAAGAGGTTAGTGTTTGAAAGAAACTTTATTGTACTTCGGCCTCTGTGTGTGTGTGTGTGTGTGTGTGTGTGTGTGTGTGTCTGTGTCTGTGTCTGTGTATATATATATATAAACACATAAACAAATATTAAGTAACTATAGTTAATTATAACTATAAAAGATGCTATTTGCTTTTATGTCTTTCCAGTCTCTGAAAATTAGCCTTGTGAGATTTATATTTGTATTAAGAATGACTTATGAGGCAGTTTGGATCAAGGCACTTGCTCAGTTTGTTGCTTTTTTGTGACAAGGCTTAAGCTCTTTGGGAGACATTACCTAACTTGAAACTAGTTGGCTCAGATTTAAATCTTTAAATCCCAGCTTAAAATACTGCTGTTCTCTCTTAAGATGTCATTTAAGCCTTTTAAGATTTGTTGGTGTTATGTGAAATGTAGTATCAGTAATAATTCCTAATCTTTAGTTGTTTTAAAGATTTTTACTGGTGTGATGACATCATAAATAGTAAAATCCTGTGCAACCACAGGTGATGATTATTTTTATTATATTGCTTTATTTTTTTGTTTGGGGTTCACACCTGATGGTGCCTCAGGACTTACTCCTGGCTCTGCACTCAGGAATCACTGCTGGTGGGTTCACAGGGCCATATGGAGTACCAAGGATTGAACCCAGATTGGCTACATGCAAGATTAACCACTGTACTATCTTTTGGATCCCTGATTTTTATTATTAATTTAAGTTGTGGTATCTCAGAACTCAAATTCTTCAGAAAGAAGTCAAAAATTCTACTTGGTGACATGATTTTTTTTTTTAACATCCAAAAGATAGCAAAATGAACTTGGAAAGTCATGTGAAAGCAAATTTCTTTAAATGTTAATAAAGTCTAGTGCATCTTTTAAATATTAATAATAAATATTAAGGCTCTAGATGACTTAGACTTTTATATTAATCAAATTAATGACCATTTAAAAATGAAACTTTGTCTAGTTAATGAGAGTCACATTGTGGTACAAGCATTGAGGCTAAATACAATGTCGAAGTTCACATTTGCCGATTGCGCTCGGTTTGATGCCCTGATTCATGATGTGTTTCCTGGAATCAACTTTAAAGAAGTAGAATATGAGGAACTGAGCACTGCATTAAAGCAAGTCTTTGAGGAGGCCAATTATGAAATCATCCCCAATCAGGTAACTGTTGAGCTTGTTTCACAGTCTTTTGCTTAATTAATTCCCTATTAACTTAGCTTTTACTTTCATCTTCATCTCATTCAGGAAACACTTCCTTGATCTTCCAAGTCCAGATTAGTTGCCCTTGTTATGTGCTTTTATTAATCTTGTTTAATTAATGTACTTTTCTTTGGTTATTGATTCTTCCATGCCAGATAGCGATTTCCATGAAAGATGGGGTTCGTGTTCATTTTTCCTCACCATTTTTTTTCTTGTCTCTCTAGAACCAGGCATATAATTCATTATCTATATTTTTGATCAATTATTTATATTTTTGACAATTGATTATATATTATTTAGTTTTAATTTTTACATTCTTTGGGGAAATTCTTTTTATGTAGCACAAATACATGTAGAATGAACATTTTGACCTAAAAAAATTTTTTTTTGAGATAGGATATAAATGACTGAATTAGTAAGTGAATAAAATACTGAATGAATAAGTGAAGAAAGTAAAAACATTGATTGATAAATTAAAATTTATACTTGTCTATTAAATTATACTTGTTTATTAAAAAACCTGACTTTTTCTCTTTTTTTGTTATAAACACTGAATTTAAACATCACATTATAAAGCTTTATTTAGTTATTACTTCACTTAAGATTTTATCTTTCATTGAGTAAATCAAAGCTTAATTTGCATGTTTGTGACCAAGCACTATAAACCATTATGTGAACATTGCATGTTTGTGACCAAGCACTATAAACCATTATGTGAACATGTTTCTTTTTCGCTAGATTAAGAAGGCTTTAGAGTTGTATGAACAGTTATGCCAGAGGATGGGCGTCGTTATTGTTGGTCCAAGTGGTGCTGGAAAATCAACTTTGTGGAGAATGTTAAGGGCAGCCCTTTGTAAAACTGGCAAAGTGGTAAAACAATACACTATGAATCCCAAAGCTATGCCCAGACATCAGTTACTAGGTCATATTGACATGGATACCAGGGAATGGTCTGATGGCGTCTTGACAAACAGTGCTCGGCAAGTCGTTCGAGAACCTCAAGGTTGGTTGGATTCTTTGGATGAATTGTTTTACCTGATCCTTTGTATCTGTAATGCTATAGCAGGTGTCATACATGGCTGTAAATTCCTTGTAATGATGTACGAAATATAATGCTTTGGAGAGGCTCAAGCATGCTGCCATTTTGACGTTGAGGCTATAGTATCTTTTAGAAGTTCAGAGTAAGTAGGTTAATTGACAAAAGTCATCACAAGTTTGCTCAATTGATATTATAAACCCTTATG
Source organism: Sorex araneus (assembly GCF_027595985.1). NCBI lineage: Eukaryota > Metazoa > Chordata > Mammalia > Eulipotyphla > Soricidae > Sorex > Sorex araneus. Next base: position 178,537,630 of record NC_073304.1, on the reverse strand, counting down.
TATAAGCAAAGTGACAAATTCCTACTGGAGTTAAAAATTGGTGTGTATGTGAACATTTAGCTCATCAGTTTGAATAGTATCTTGAATAATTTTGGAACTTTCAAGTTGTAAAACAGTAGAATTCCAGGTCTAAATTTTTTGACATGGCCTAAAGAGAGGCCAGAGAAGACTCTATTTTTTTATACCGTGATTTAACTTAATTAATCTTTTAGATACTAATTCTATACCAGTGAGTCAAATACCATGGGAGGGATTTTCAATGCAGTCTCTTCCATTTCAGTGAGCTAATAGTATAAGACCATATTTAGCTACCTTTTAATCTCGAATTTTGTTCGTATTTAACCCTTTTTTAACCATTTCAATGGTCCAAGTACAACTTGAAACCACTCTTACTTAGGGAGGATGTATTGACAAATATTTGTCTGTGGAACTTGTGTAGTGATTCCTTTGAAACCACTTTTTGCATATCAAAGAAATATGATGACTTTGAGTTCCTTATATAGAGAGTTAAAATGTGGGTATCCTGATATTTCTAAAAGGGACCTTTATAGCAAGCATTTACACATTTTTTTTTATAACACAGTAGAAAGCAGAGCTCTGAAGAATATCTCACAGAATTCTGAGGATAGAAATACCAAGATCTAGCACACTTTATTTTCTTTTAGTAAGATTACCAATTCTGTATGTTCAGAGATATGTAGAACATTGTCACCTTGTATACTACTGAGACTTTTGTCATCTAAGTTAGAAATGCCTGTGGGTTCTTCTGTACATTTGTAATAGTGTGATGTGAAATATTCACTTGTTCAGCTCTTTTTCTTTCTATTCAGCTTTTAGAATGCAATGCTTTTGGAAATCACCTCTAAGGAATTCTAGATAGATTTGTATCCTGCATTTTAAGTTATTATTGCTATGTATTTGTCTCCACTTTTTTGTTTTGAAAACAGATGTCAGCTCCTGGATAATCTGTGATGGTGATATCGACCCTGAGTGGATCGAGTCTCTGAACTCTGTTCTGGATGATAATCGGCTCCTCACTATGCCCAGTGGAGAGAGGATTCAGTTTGGTCCAAATGTGAACTTTGTATTTGAAACTCATGATTTAAGCTGTGCCTCACCAGCCACGATATCTAGAATGGGAATGATCTTTCTTAGGTGATTTGCGTTGGCGTTTCATAATTCCGGGTGGCGTAACTGTGCCGCTAATCTGCTTAGTTGCTGTTAGCGTTGCTGTGATGACCTGAGGTTATGTCCACGCTGGGCTGTGGCAGGCACATGGCCTTGGTGCTCCTGCGGCTGCCACTCCTCTAGTGTGCTAACTCACATGCTTCTGCAGCATTCTTCCTGGCTGGGGTTGGGGGACACACAGTTTTGCAGGGCTTGCTGGGGTGGTGCCCCTTCATGGTGCCATTTATACAGTGGTCTAGCTGAGAGAGCAGGGTTGCCAGGCCTGCACTGATCTTGGTGGGCCGTGGGGGCTGAACTCCTGAGCAGGCATTCCCATGGCCCACGGTCTGTCACAGCTGTTCCTCCAGGCTGAGAGCTTTGGTGCGTGTAGGGTCGAATTTAGGAAGCTGGTTTTCAGTAAGGGCCAAGGGCTAAAGCATTCCTTTGTATCTTCAATGCTGGGGTCTTGTTGAAATGAAACTTTTGTCCAGCGGATGGGGGAGGGAGTTGGAATTTCGTGTTTCTAACAGGCAAACCAAACTTTGCGTGGGAAGGGCCAGACCACTGTTTGGCTAACCCTGTATTATATTGTTCATTAATTTAACAAAATAGTACTAGGACTGGAGACACTGGATAGGGATTATCCTACCCTTGCTGACCCCAGTTCCATCCTAGACCTGGCACCACATATGGAGCCTTGAGCACAGAGCCAGAACACACACACACACACAGATGAAATTAACTTACTTTATTTTACAAAAGTTAAATATGTACATACGCATTTTTGTGTATATAGAAATATATATGTACATACATGTAAGAGTAAACTCATATTAGCAGCTCAAATATATGTGCAGGATAATATATATTGGATCTGCAATTTATTTTGAAAGTAAATAATTTCTTTCTTATTCTGCATTTGATCTATTTCAGTGATGAAGAGACAGATGTGAACTCTCTGATAAAATCTTGGCTGAGGAATCAGCCTTCTAAATATAGGCATAATCTTGAAAACTGGATTGGAGATTACTTTGAAAAGGCATTGCAGTGGGTCCTAAAGCAGGTGAGTTTACTGTGGTATATCATAATCATTTAATTGAAAACTAGAGCGATGAGCACAATGTTTATATATTGCGGCTTTTTTAGGGAAGCTCTGTTAGAATATGAGATGGGGGGCCGGAGAGGTAGTACAGGAGTTCAGGTGCTTGCCTTGCATGCAGCTGACCCAGGTTTGCTGAGCACAGAGCCAGGAGGAAGCCCTGAGAACTGTCCGATGAGGCCCAACAAACAAACACACAAACAAAAATCATCAAAATTCTAGTTAGAGACTCAACTCTAAATGGACTTTCAGGGATGGAACTTGGGGTCTTTCCCCGAGTGCTTAGAAAGAGAAGCAGAGCCCGGCCCTCTGGGCCTTCCCTGCTCTGTCCCACCACTCACAACTTGCCTTGGGATTTAATTTGTCAGAAAGAGAAATGAACTTTTGTTTTATTAATTTGTTTGGAGGAGTTCATAATGTTAATTTATTCATTTATTTTGTGGGTGGGTGGGGGGTTGGGCCATAATCAGAAGTTCTTAGAGGCTTCTCCCTGCTTGGTGCTCAGGGCATGCAGTGCCAGGGAGCAAACCAAAGTTGGCTGCATATGAAGGCAAGCACTTGAACCCTTGGACTCTCTCCAGCCCCAAACTGTTCTTTTGAAACCACTGCTTATTGATTGCCATTTTGGAAATATCTATGCATGTCTATGTGAAGGTTCTAGCACTGGCATCTTAGAAATATGTAATTGTGTTTTGTTAATTCAAATTTTTATGGTTTGTATGTATAAACTGAGTGAAAGCTAAACTCACCTACAATTTTATCAGCGGGATAAACTTAAAGATGATGCTTAAAAAGTTATGTGAATATCAGTATGGTTGCAGTTGTACTAGCTAATGTTTGCTTTTTGTCTGTACTTGAATTTTAATCCACAGAATGACTATGTGGTAGAAACAAGTTTGGTTGGTACAGTGATGAATGGTTTGTCACATCTACATGGCTGCAAAGATCATGACCAGTTTATTATTAATCTCATAAGGGGACTTGGTGGAAATTTGAACATGAAATCACGTCTGGAATTCACCAAAGAGGTAGAGCATCTTTAGAGCTACTATTTAGTCAGCATTTTACTTTCATTTTCATAGGTTCTTAGCTATCAGAATAGTGATTTGTAACTTAAAAAATTTATAATTATGCATTTAGTTTCATCATATATAGTGTACTTTATTTTTCTTGAATTTGGTTATTATAATGAACTCTAATTCAAGAATGTATGAATATATAAAAATTTCATGAAATAATGTTTAATAAATTACATTTGGACATAATCTTTTTATTGGACAGTTTTGAAGTTAGTGATTTGACTGAAAATAGTCATTTCATTCATTCAGATACCTTTTTTTTTATTTTTTTGCTTTTTGGGTCACATCTGGCAATGCACAGGGGTTACTCCTGGCTCTGCACTCAGGAATTACTCCTGGCAGTGCTCAGGGGACCATATGGGATGCTGGGAATCGAACCTGGGTCGGCCACATGCAAGGCAAACACCCTACCCGCTGTGCTATCGCTCCAGCCCCGAAAGCCCTTTTCTTTTAATTGAATTACTGTGAGATGGACCCTAACAAAGCTGTTCATGGTTAGGTTTCAGTCATACAGTGTTCGAACACCCATCCCTTTACCAGTGTCCATTTCCCAGCACCAGTGTCCTCAGGTTCCCTCCCATCACCCCCATCCCACACCCCCTGCCTGTCTCTATGGTAGGCATATTTCTTCTCTCTCTCTCTGTCATTGAGATCCTCTTAGTCTATGTGAACTATTTTTCTTAAACTAAGGGATTCACTTTGGGACCTTTATTTTGAAGTAATAATTTTTCACACATTCTTTGATGAGCACGGAAAACTTCCCCAAACTTTGCCTCTTAAGGTTTTTAATTGGGCGAGAGAATCTCCTCCGGACTCTCACAGACCACTGGACACCTACTACGATGCCAGTCAAGGACGGTTGGCATCTTATACGCTGAAGAAGCCGGAAAACCTGACTGCAGATGATTTCAGTAACAGCCAAACTCTTCCAGTTATCCAGACTCCTGACATGCAGCGAGGTCTAGACTATGTCAAGCCTTGGTTAAAAGCCGATACGAAACAGCCCTTTATTCTTGTCGGCCCAGAAGGATGTGGCAAAGGGTAAGAGAAACGGTTGGTTAGGGTGTATGTTAAGGATTTATGCTTCCCTTCCATCTTGAAAGGATATAATAACCTTTGTCATTCTCTTTTCTTAAAGAAGCGATAGCATTTTCTTGATGAAGTCTTGTCATTGGCACTAATTTTCAGAATAGTATGGCCTAAGAGAAGAATGTGCTCTTTTTCCCTGTTAGATTATGTGTTTTCTAATGTAACAGAAATATGAGAAGTTGCTCTAAAATGAATCCATATATAGTCAGAATAAAATAGGACCATTTTAATTTTACTTTTATTTTTTTATTGAATCTCCATAGAGCATTACAAAATTGTTCATGCTTGCGTTTTAGTCATAGTGTTCCAACACCCATCCATTGTGTAATTTTCTAGCTCCAGTGTCCCCAGTTTTCCTCCCACCATTCAAGCCACCCCAGCCTGCCTCTATAATAGCCACCTCTCTTTTCTCTCTCTTTATCTTATTTTAGGCATTATGGTTTGTGATAGAGATGCTGAAAGATTATCATATATAACCCCTTACCTGCTTTCAACACTTAGTTCTTGTCCAGAGTGAGAATTTCCAACTAATCTTGTCATAATGGATCCTCCTATATCTCCACTGCCCTCCATCTCCCACACCATTGACCAACCATTGACTAGTCCTGTCTTGTTTTCCCTGGCCTTGGATATTAGTTTCATACTAAAGCAGGGAAATTTTATATAGAATAACAAATTACAGTTTATATTAGTTCTAAAAATTTAAAATCGAGAAGTTAGCTGAATAAAAAACAACCCTTTTCTGTGAAATTTGGCCTAAATACAGTTTAGTGAAATACTGAGATAAATACTGAATTTAGAGAAACGAATACTGTAGAATACAGTATACAGTTTCACTGAATACTGTTTCTCACTAAATACAGTGTTTAGTAAATACAGTTTCTGGAAATGAAGGAAACATGGAAGTATTATTTTTATCTTTATAGTAGCACTGTAGCACTGTCATCCCATTGTTCATCAATTTGCTCGAGCTACTTAGAAATCTTCCTTAAAATTTTTTTTCCTTCCTTAAAATCTTTAACTTAGAGAAATCCATTCTTAATCAAACTAAATTATTTCGGTTAGCTTTGACTTTTATTTTTGAAAGAACTTTCAATTCATCAACGTTGGATTTTTTTTGTCTATGAATTCCAAAATTACCTGGCAAATTTTGGAAACCATATCCATATCTACCATTTTCTCCTTCACTGTGATCACTTGAAATTTAGAAACTGAAATTGTTAGAGAAGAGTGATTCTCTATTGACTGTGAAGCTATTTCCCTGATCTTGTTCTTAAGTGCGATGTTGCCCCCCCCCCCATCACAGGATGCTGCTCAGGTTTGCCTTCTCCCAGCTGCGCTCCACACAAATCGCCACCATCCACTGCAGCGCCCAGACCACGTCTCGGCATCTCCTGCAGAAGCTGAGCCAGACCTGCATGGTGATCAGCACCAACACTGGCCGCGTGTACAGGCCCAGAGACTGTGAGAGACTAGTTTTGTACTTAAAGGACATTAACCTGCCTAAACTGGATAAGTGGGGGACCAGTACATTGGTCGCATTCCTGCAACAGGTAAATATGATCGTTTGACATAGTTTGACGTTATTGGAAACAATTTCATTATCTTTTCCTTCAGAGAGAAAATCTGCTTGCTTTCTTCAGGGCATCTTTTTCTGGGATATGTCATGGAAAATAAACCAAAAAAATCTGGAAATCGATCGCATTCCAGGGTTACCTCTTGGCTCTTCCCGCTTTCAGAAGTTATACTCACATAATCCATGAGAGCCAGAGTGAAAACAGCCTTTACTGCTGCTTATTCCAAAAAATGGAGAGAAGAACAGAACAGGCCGTAGTGCTTGGATGGGGGAAGTTTTTGCTCCAGCTTTTAGGAATTCATTCCTGACAGCTCTTCACTTTCTCTGCCAATGAGGTTTTGTGACTCATTGGTCCCTTCTTCCTAGTAAAGACTCAGCAGTGTGGAAGTTTCTTTATGTGATTCATATCACATTACAAACTCTGAACTCTTCAGAATGCATCAGGATAGCATAGATTCAAGCTTAGTTTTAACTGAAGAATAAAGTGGAATATTTAGAGAAGAAATATTGTTTCTTGAATTTTTTCACTTTCATAATTAACTGGTGGATCTTTATATTTCTGGTCTATCATCTGTATTTTAATACTTGATAGAAAAACATTTTTAAATGAATACACTTTGGCTAATATTAATTTAATGTAGACTCAATTAGTACTATTTTTAAAATATAAAACATTAATTAAGGTATATTTTAACCTTAAATTCTTGAGTTTAATAGGACATAATGATTGCATTTGAAAACAGTAAGATTTTATGTAAAAAAAGTCATGATTAGAATACTGTAGCATTAGCCACTTTAAATACGTTTATGTTCAAATAGGTATTGACATATCAAGGATTTTATGATGAAAATTTGGAATGGGTTGGTTTAGAAAATATTCAAATCGTGGCTTCGATGTCAGCTGGGGGAAGACTGGGAAGACATAAGCTCACCACGAGATTTACTTCTATTGTTCGTCTTTGTGCTGTAGAGTATGTATCTTTGTTTTAATTTTTTTAACTTATAGACAATATCCCATGTTTTTGCATTTTATTAATAGTCTCTATTACTGATGTATCCTCAAAATATAGTTAAACAGTGGTCAAAACTTAAGCTCTGATACTATTTGTCCATTTCTTCCCCAAAGTATAAGCAATAATTTAGGATGATGTTGGCTATAATTATAAACATCTTGTATATTGGAAATATGTAAAGAAATGAAGGAACTGACATATTTTTTCTAAAATGTCAATTATCAGTAATCTGAATGGTAGTTTTCAGATTTCAATGCTATATAGCTTTCAAAAATCAAAACTATTATAAAATTTTATGAAGATATTAGAGAATAGATATGGACAAGGTAGAGATTTTATATTATTTTATTGGTCACTTTTTTTTTTTTTTTTGCTTTTTGGGTCACACCTGGCGATGCACAGGGGCCACTCCTGGCTCTGCACTCAGGAATCACCCCTGGTGGTGCTCAGGGGACCATATGGGATGCTGGGATTCGAACCCGGGTCGGCCGCGTGCAAGGCAAACGCCCTACCCGCTGTGCTATTGCTCCAGCTCCTATTGGTCATTATTTTAGTGATGATAGAGTTAATCCTAATACATTCATCTCTGTGGACTTATTACAGGGTCTCTTAAATATTATGGTTATGGTATTCCTCCATTATATTTTTCTTTATAAAATGTTTTTATTCTTGTCTGCTAATTACATTACTGTTTTGGTTTGTTTGGGTTTGGGGCCACTACCTGGTGATATTCAGGGCTTACTGCAGGCACAGCACTCAAGGATCATTCCTAGAAGGACTCAGGGGACCATATGCCGTGCTGGAGCAATAGCACAGTGGATAGGGTGCTTGTCTTACCTGGGGCCGACTCTGGAATGATCCCCAGTATCACTTTTGGTCCCCTCAGTACTTCCAGGGGATGACTCTTGAGCACTGCAGAGAAAGCTCCTGAGCATCTCTGGGGCTCCAACACCTGTTCCCCTTCAAATATTAGCCTGGTCTTAAACAAATAGGTTGATTTTGTTCTTTATATTCTGCTTTGTAATTCTGATATGGATTACTCATATATGTTTAGGTTCTACTTAATTCAAATTACTTATTTTTGCTTAAGTAAACATTTTCTTTTGTCCCTTTCTAAAGATCAGTGTTTTTTAAAATTACTATGTTTTTATGTAACTTCATTGAATATTCTGTTAGGTCTCTATTATCTGTTACCAAATACAGATAATGGGTATATAGTTCACATTTTTTTTTTGTTTTTTATGGTCCCCGGACATAGCAGCAGTCACCAATAGCCAGACCAAGACTGGGTGGGATTAGATGGACACGTTTACTACGTGCCATCTAGACTGAAGTAAGTCAGTCGCATGTAGGCCTGATGTCAGTGTGAAACAGGACTGCACAAGAGTACGGAGGCCTGGGCTGGGAATCTCAGGGGTCCTTCCAGAGACAGATAGCAGATGATTTTTATGATAGGTTTCTATTATCTGTATTTGGTAAAGGATAATAAAGACCTAATTTGGTTATAATAAGAATAGGGTTCTTGAGCCTTAGCCTCTGGGTAAGTCTAGGAGATAACTCAGTCTCAAAGCAACAGAGTTGGAAAGTATTCCTCTGACTTAACCTTAAAATTAAGAATATTATTTTATTTAAAGTTTCTTCTTCCTTCTAATGCCTTTTTCAGTTATCCAGAAAGAGAACAATTACAGACAATCTATGGAGCATATTTGGAGCCAGTTTTACATAAAAATTTGAAGAATCATCCTATCTGGGGTTCTACATCAAAAATATATCTCTTGGCAGGATCTATGGTACAGGTGTATGAACAGGTACATATGTATGTGCTATCTGCTTGCTGGTTTTAGTTTCTTGGTATCACTCCCGGAGGACTGCCTTTACCACTTTATCTATGAGGAAAGGTCCAGGGTGTCTTCCTTGTGAAATGGAGGAGAAGCTTGCAAATGAGTGTTAAGGGCATCTTCTTTCCAAGTCTGATCCCTGGGATGGAAAGATGATCTCTTGTTCTTTGCACATGTATATTCTGGTGAGGGACAATGGCATGTAAATATTAAAGTAGCATGATAAGTTCGGTCATGAACAATGAACCCAAGTTATAAAGATAGCGTAGGAAGAGAGAAGATATATGTGGTAGTTGTTAAGAGGAGCTAAGCATTTATCTGAGTTTTGAAAACTGAATACAAATTTATAGGATGCCTGAAGGGGAAAAAAGCTATTCGTCAGTAAAGTGGGTAAAGTTATGGATGTTTGTAGAAGACTTTTTTCTTCATGGTATTGGAGGAGAAATAGGTAAAGATAAGTTAGAAAGTGAGGAATTCATTTTCCTAAATTATTTCAAATGTAAAGTGATCAAGACTAGGATAAGAATAGTGGCTCTATGAAATAGAGAGAAAGCAGTTGGCTTTGGTTATATATTGAAGAGAGGCTCTTTGATTTATTCAAAGCTCAGTGATTTCTTGAACATAAAATAGCTCTGTCATCCCACTCCTAGAAAGTGGGTCTTTCCCAGACCCCTTTGAATAAAGCTGTTAGTTTTCTTTCAATTCCTGTATTTAGAAGGACTTTTTGACCTTTTTATTTTAACAACCTTTGAAAATATATTAGCGTTTATGAACCTTCATTATATGTTCTTAATGCAGACAATAATAATATAAAGGACAACAAAGGAAAGAGTTTATTATAATGCAGATAAACATTGGCAATTCATGCCAATCAAGCAACTGAAAATTTTGTAATATATTAGCACATATTACACTATAAATGCAGGAAGCTCTATCAGGAAGTGTATAGATCATGCACTGCATTTCTTTTTCAGGTGCGGACCAAATTTACAGTTGATGACTACAGCCATTATTTCTTTACTCCTTGCATTCTTACCCAGTGGGTTCTTGGCTTATTCAGATATGATTTAGAAGGAGGTAAATCTTGCTTTCATGATTTCAAATCTTTATCTTTCTTTATACATCATAGTGTGGTTTATTTTGTGGTATGTTTATGCTGCATGTTATATTTGTAAAAGATGTGCTAGATGAATGTAATTTATTCTAATACAAATAAATAAGTGAATAATGATTTTAAATTAATAATTATTTAAAAATTGATGTTAAATTTAAACATAAAATTAATTTATTTGGTTTCCTCACCCAAATATTTATGATTATTAGTATTAAGACTTGATTTTGTGAAAATGAGATTATTATTCTTTGTAGCAAAAGCATGTGTAATATGCTTTGGGTGTTATGTTTTTATTGATTTAGAGATAATTGTGTTTGGTATATCCATTGACTAAAAATTTGCCAACTTATTAACAAAATTAACTGTTCTCTTTTTTCTTACATTTGTCTGATGCCAAAATTATGGTATGTAGACCCTTATTTTCTAATACTATGTAGAAATATACCATTAACAAATAACTTGAATTTTATTACAATTAAAAAAGTTTTTTCTTTTAGGATCTGCAAATCATCCACTAGATTATGTGCTAGAGATTGTAGCCTATGAAGCAAGGCGCTTATTTCGTGATAAAATTGTTGGTGCAAAGGAACTTCATTTATTCGACAGCATTTTGACATCGGTGTTTCAGGGAGACTGGGGCTCAACCATCCTGGACAATATGGCAGGTGTGTGGTTAGGGAATTGTTAGATGGTTGTTATGACAGTCAGTTTATTTTTCTCATGGTTAACCACATTTTCATACTCTTAAGCAAATAAAAGTTTGGATGATTTGGCTTTGACTTCGCCACTGGGGGCCACTGGTGAGCTTGGCAGTTACTCCCAGTATGGCATATGGCCACTGCTCAAACAGGTACTTTTGGGACTGGGAAGTGCCAGGATTCAAACCTGGGGCTCTTACATACAAAGCCTGTGCTCAACTCTTGACCATCCCCTAGACCCCAAACTGGATAATTTTGACATCATTTATGCTACAGGGGGCTGCTCTGTCTTTTTTAAAAAACATATTTCAATAATTATTTTCCATTCAAAATGTAATGATAATAGTCTTAGGGAAAAAATGATCAGACCATAGTGCTTTGCATTTACAATTCAGAATTGTACTTTTCTGTAGGATTTTGGCTAAAGAATTTTCAAAATAACTGCATATATGTATGTATGTAAAATGTAAAGATCATTAAGAAAAGCCACATCTGCTTAAAATGAATCTGTTCCTCTTGCTTAATAAGGAACATCACAATTTATCAGAACTTACTTAAATATTGTCTTGTTACTAGTCTCTCTCTTTTTTTTTTTTGCTTTTTGGGTCACACCTGGCAATGCACAGGTGTTACTCCTGGCTTTTCACTCAGGAAATTACTCCTGGCAGTGTTCAAGGGACCATATGGGATGCTGGGAATTGAACCCAGGTCAGCTGCATTCAAGGCAACGCTATACTATTGCTATACTATTGCTCCAGCCCCCAGACTACTAGTCTCATTCTTTGCTGAGATAAAGGATAGTGCCATACATCCACCGCAGCTGGACTGCATTTCTATTTTACTGCTTAATAGGCCCTTCACATTCTTTTGGTGGGGAACCTCCCTACTGGTACTGAGGAGGTCTGGGGGATCCAAACAGGCCTTTTTCGAGCACAAGGACCCTAGGGTGCAATGCCAGAATCCTGTAGTGCTGGCCTATCACAGCCCCCCCCCCCGCCCCAACTTGCATTTTGAAAAAGAATTGTGGGTATGATGCTTGCAGTATGAAAATCTTGGTGAAATGATCTTTGACAGAAAAGTATAATACGAATACATTTTTTATTAGCTTTCAGGCTATGAAATGAGTTTCTAATGTTTTAGGAGCATTAGGCTAGGTTTCAAAGATAAATTTCATATAACCCATCCATAGTATATTTCTCAGATCTGATACTGATCTTCAGGGCTGTCATTACATAAACCAAAGAGACTCTTGACATTGAGAGGGACATTGAAAGTGATAGACACAAACTCCCTGGGTGTCTTTTGTGTTTGGGAATCATAGGATGAGTTCAGGAGCACCTAAGTAGGATGAAGTGCCCTGAGACGCCTGAGGTGTGTGTCATTATAGCCTGTAGATTTCATGGCTTACTATGCAATCACTTTAGTTTTTAAGTTGTGTAATCTTTCTCAGTCTGAAAATGATCTTGCAAAAAATGTGGCATATCTTTTGGACATTAGATATCAGTGTCTTACTGGCTGAGTTGATCTAGTTTCTCAGGAGTCATAGCTTTCAGAATCTCCTGTGCAGGGTGCAATACATTATACGTGTCATCTCTTTCCTCTTGGGGAGGAGGATTTTGTTTGGACTAATTGAAATATTTAGCATTTATTGATACTTCCATTATAAACAGCACATATCAAACTACAAAAAAAAATCTTTGATGTTCCAGACAGTTTTTATGTCACCTGGGGAGCCCGACACAATGCAGCAGGAAGGGCACTCCCAGGACAGCCATTGCCTCCCCATGGAAAACCACTTGGCAAACTCAGCTCTGCAGACCTCAAGGATGTTATTACAAAGGTATAATATCAGTCACAGCTTTGAATTGGGATTTGGTAATGTGAAAAATCGTGGTCATGTAAAAAAAATTAATTTCAAGTCTTTAGAAGACACGGAGTAAAAAGATCAATAGACAAAATGGGTTCTTGTCTTCTGGGATTTAGTCCATGGTGGCAGATCCGATTAGGTGCGCCTGTGCTCACAGAGACGCTCAGAAAATGGCCACCCGAGGCCTGCTGAGCAAAGGCACCTCCTCTGTGTTGGGTGCTCAGCAGCTCCTCACAGCGGGCAGTTTGGGGTTGCTCTGCTGGTGCTCGGTGCTCGGTGCCTGCATGGTGCCAGGCCCAGCCTTGAGCCCTCTCCCTGCCCTGGAGGGCCTCCGCCACCCTCTCCCAGCCTGGGTGCAGCCTCTGACGGCACACTCACAGCTTCTGTTGTCGTGTTCTCTCCATTCCTCTTTACCAAGGGTCTAATTCACTACGGCCGAGACAACCAGACTCTGGATATCCTGCTCTTCCAAGAGGTCCTGGAGTATGCGTCCCGGATCGACCGAGTGCTGAGCTGCCCCGGGGGCTCCCTCCTCCTGGCCGGGCGCAGCGGTGTGGGCCGCCGGACGCTGACCTCCTTGGTCAGCCACATGCACGGAGCAGTTCTCTTTTCTCCCAAGGTGTCCAGAGGCTATGAACTGAAGCAGTTCAAAAACGATCTTAAAAGTGTGAGTTTGTCTTCTGCTTTATTCGGTTTCAGGTCACCGTCACTCTAAACGCTGTTAGGGACCTTTATAGCTCTCTGTGGCACAGTCTTTCGCTTGCACTTGAGCGATATTTTCCTTGTGATTTTTATTTTATTTATTTATTTATGTATTTATTTATTTATGCTTTTTGGGTCACACCAAGTGATGCTCAGGGGTTACTCCTAACTCTACGCTCAGGAATTACTCCTGGCAGTGCTTGGGGGACCATATGGGATGCCGGGGATTGAACCCAGGTCAGCTGTGTGCAAGGCAAACGCCCTACCCGCTGTACTATCACTCCAGCCCTCCTTGTGATTTTTTTTAAAGTAACTACTAGGATTTCTAGGTCCCAGGTATCCCAAGGGCTGGAGCGATAGCACAGTGGTTGGGCTTTCACCTTTCATGCGGCCAATCCGTGTTCGATTCCTCCGCCCCTCTCAGAGAGCCCGGCAAGCTACTGAGAGTATGGAGCCCACACAGCAGAGCCTGGCAAGCTACCCGTGTGTATTGGATATGCCAAAAACAGTAACAAATCTCTCAATGAGAGATGTTACTGGTGCCTGCTCGAACAAATCGATGAGGTATCCCAAATTATGGGATGTTGGTTGAACATGAAAAAGATGGAATTCATATAGGACATTATGTGGATATATATGCATATACATACATGTGTGGGTCTATACACATATACATATACACACCCACCCCTGTATATATAAACCCTCTAACTTTGAATGTTCTAGATGTAAAATAATAGATTTTCTCTCAAATCGAATTCATGAACTGGAAGTTTTCCAAACCCTGTGGTTGAAGTTTGATTTTTTAATTTTAATTATGGAAAAATGTGCATGAATAATAACGTGACTTAGTTTTCATATAGAATAAAAGGTTTTAACTGCGGGATCATTTGGATTATTTGACGGCTCTTCAAGGACCTTTTCTTCCTGTGCAGGTGCTGAATCTTGCTGGCATTGAAGCCCAGCAGGTGGTCCTTCTGCTGGAGGATTACCAATTTGTCCATCCTGCATTTTTAGAAATGATCAATAGCCTTTTGTCTTCAGGCAAGTAAATGCTTTCCTTTTCTTTTCCATTCTATTTCCCCTTTTCTTTTTCTTTACTTTCCTCCTTCCCCTCTCCTTCCCCTCTTTCACCACCTTTTACTGGTGTTGGTGATTGAATACAGAGCCTAATGCACTTCACCGTCCTACCACTGAGCTATGTTTGCAGCCCGTAAATGGGTCTACTGTAGTCTTACCTCTGACGCTGCATTTTTGTGGGAACTTTGTGGAGGGTGCAGGGTTTGAACCTGGGGCCTCTTGTATGTAGTAGGTGACCATCATGGAGGTCCAGCCCAATGTGCACTTGGAAGTAAATACAGCAGTGGTGGAATTTTAAATTTAGACAAGGAAAAGAAAAACTAATTTGATTTTTGTGCTTGTTTTGTTTTTGGTCCATACCTAGCAATGCTCAGGGGTTACTCCTGACTCTGCACTCAAGAATTACTCCTGGGAGTGTTCCCAAGACCATCCAGGATGTTGGGGATCATACCTGGGTCAGCATACAAGGCAGATATCTTACTCTCTGTACTATTGCTCCAACCCCAAGACAAAAGTTATGTGAATAAAATTATTATATGTAGAGTTGGGAGAGAAATGCAGGGCATAGGACACATGCCTTGTGTGGGGATGACCCTTGCTTGATCCCGTGCATCACATGGCTTCTGGAACATCACTGGGACCATCCCGGATGCCCCTAACATTTCTTGGTTGGCCTGGGACATCCCCAGCACCACAGGGCCCGGCCAGGACTTGAAGTGACACCCCACTTGTGTGGCTGAGAATCAAAAGCTGTCGTAGGTTCATGGGCATTGCTTGAGAGCCCCTCCCTCCCCAATTATTTTGTGTAAAATTATGTATCGGAGAACTTTTAGCATTGTTTTCACATAGATGTTATACTCTAAGAGGGGGAACTGAGACACTTAAAAAATGAACTAAGGGCCTGGAGAGATAGTGAAGGGAGTAAGGAACTCAGCTTGCATGTGGCCAATCCCAGTTTATCTTCAGCATTGTAACCCCTGAGGACTGCCAGGTGTGGCTAAATTCTAAATTACTTAGAATTTAACAACATTGGTTAGAGGGAAAAAATATAATTCATTCTTTATTTTTTAGTAAAATTTACTGTTTAAAATGAAGTATCTGCATTTAGTGCCTAGATGAGAATGACTGTTCATGGTACTCACTAGATACATGGTCAGTGGATTTCTTTTCGAGAGAACAATGACACAGCAATAATGGGAGGTCATACAGGCTTCAAGAGCTTGTGGCTGTTTGGTGCCGTCCCTGCATGTTGCTTAAATGGTCACTAGGTGGAGACCTTGTTTGCTAGGTTAAATAAACTAGCAGGATAGCTCACTAATATTTGTTTGGGGTTTTGTTCTGTAAACAGATGTCTAGCTAATCATTAATCCAGTGTTTGGTATTTTTGCTTTAAGATTTATTGATCTTATTATTAAGTATTATTATTATTATTAAGTATTATTATTATTAATACTACAAAAACTGAATAAATTTAATTTTTGTGAACATTTTGTCAAAGTAAAGCATTTGAAAAACACTTTTAAAGGGAAAAAACTTAGACCTCTGGTCTTCTGGCGGTTGGCTGATGGGGATAATCCTTGGGCCTCTTAGATGCAAAGTATGTGCCTAATCATTCAGTTACATTCCTTTCTCCTGTGCCATTTAAAAAAAATTCAAATTCTTATTCCTTATATAGTATGCAAATAGAGTTAGATTAACAAAAATCACTAAGTATTTTGGTATGGGTTAAAAATTAATGCAAGGCATGCAGCAGATTATGTCTGCATTTTTAAAAACAAGTAAATACAAGTTTGGGGATGGACAATGCTCTCCCGCCCCTGAGCTGAAGCCAAGTAGGAATGAGACTGTGAGGCACCTGGAGGAACACAGCGCTCGGGCTGGGGAGCACTGGCCTCCTGCGCTGCTCTGTCACATTATAGGTGCGTGGGTTTGTAGATGTTCGCTAATCGTCTCTTGTGCCATAGACTGCATCTGAGTCCTGGAGTTAGAGCGGTGGGCAAGACCCCACTCATCCTCTCTCTCCCAGGCTGTAGGGCCTTTGCTCTACCAAGAGCCATCTGGTTATTGCAGGGCCACAGGCTGCCCCTAAGAAACTTCCGTGTCATACTGTCTTGTTCTGGGACAGACCCTATGTCTTCCTATTCCCCTGGCATGGGCCCCATGTTCCCCAGCCCTGCTCTGTCAGCGCTTGGAATCCTCACCGACTCGAATGTGCCCTTCACTGTTCTGTGATGTAGTAGAAGCTGACCTAGTTAATATTTCTTGTAGACATTCATCTGCTGATTTAGTCATTCTTCAAGCACCAAATATTTCTGTTCCAAATATTTTGTCAAGACTACCCTAGGGGTGAGCCCCACCAGGAGGGATCCCTGAGCTTAGAGTCAGGAGTAAGCTCTGAGTACCAGCAAAATTGGTTCCAGAATGAAATAAATAAATAAATGAAAGAATGTCCCAAGTTTAATATTGAACATCATCAATTATTTGTCCTCTGGCAAGTCAGAAAAGAATGGGCAAGAAAGGGAAGTAATCTTTTCACTCTTAACTGCTGTGATACCCACTGAACAGTGTTGGATCTTGCCTGGGAGAGAAAAGGTTTCCTACTTAGTCTTCAAGGTCAGGAGAGACTTAGGGTGTAGGTCATAGCAGTTGGCAGTGCAGTGTACCGAAGGATAAAGAGGAACTTCCGGGAGGAAAAGGGGCAGGGGAAACTATATCCAGGAGGAGAGTTTCATGATGTGTTGAACTCAAGTGCATGGAAGCTACAGTTCTTGTGGGAGAAGAGGGAGGACAGCTGGAAAGGCAGCCGGCTGGCTTGTTCTGGGAGCCTTCTCCTGTGTCTTAGCAGCCAAATGTCTTTAAACAAGGGCTGCAGATGCAGATTTGCAAGTAATGTAGCAGTCGGTCAGGTTTGTGTATTTCAGGGAAAAATGCAACAGGGACAGACCATTTCTGGGGTTTGGGCCATACCCAGCAATGCTTAGGGCCTACTCCTACCTCTGTGCTCCTGGTGATGCTTGGGGGACAGTGCTGGTGTTTGAACTGGGTGAGGCAAGCACCCTCACACCTGTGCAATCTTTCTTCCGACCTCCAAGGGGAACATTATTTAATGCAAAGGTCGAAAAATCAGCACATTATTGACAGGTGTTTCGGGGTTGCTCTGAAGCTGTGGATGTTTCAAAGCGCCCTACTGCTCCTCCGCAGGCGAAGTCCCTGGGCTGTACACGCTGGAGGAGCTGGAGCCCCTGCTGCTGCCCCTCAAGGACCAGGCCTCCCAGGATGGCTTCTTCGGGCCTGTCTTCAGTTACTTCACATACCGTGAGTGCAGGAGTCCCTTCACCATCCCAACCCGTCCTGTCAGGTCCTGCCCTTTATTCCTGGCCTTATTGTTTGCATCAAATTCTTTAAGTCTTAGCTTGTTAATTTATGGTTTTCTCTTTCCTAGGTGATTTTAGAACAGAACACATGTTCCCTAAAGACTAACCTATAATAAAAGCCTGTTGAGAAAATTTTAAATAAAGGGAGGGATGAAAGTGTAATGTTCTTAGAATGTTTACTATAATGCTTTTGTTCTCGTGTGTTAAATTGGTGCTTAGCACCTCCTATTTTAGAGTTACTGAATTTACACTGTGCCACATTCCTTTTTAAAACTGTCTTATGTGCTTATAGATATCTGAAATTGAACTAAGTAAAGAATTAAGGCAGTAGTAACGTCACCTGGACCTTATTCCTACACTAAATCTTCCTTCTGGAATATTTTTTCTTTGCTTGTATGCACTTAGACACACAACAAATATTTTTTTAATCAAAATAAAAATCATATAATATTGTTTCATAACTTGTTTTAAATATGTAACTTCTACCATCCAATTTGGAAAATTTTGATCTCATAAAATCAAATCATTGATGGATTTTCTTATTGTTGTAATATTTTATATATTTTTCTGTATTTTTAAGGAATTCAACAAAACTTGCATATTGTCTTGATAATGGACTCTGCAAACTTAAACTTTATAATAAACTGTGAGAGTAATCCAGCTTTAAATAAGAAATGCCAGGTGTTGTGGATGGAGGGCTGGTCAGATAGCAGTATGAAGAAGGTAAGTTTTATATTTAAATAAGAAAATAAAAAATAGGATTTGGAGTGATAGTCCAGTGGGTAGGGTGCTTGCATTGCAGTTGACTTGGGTTCAATCCCCAGAACCCCATATGGTTTCCCCAAGTCCTGTCAGGAGTGATCCCTGAATACAGAGCCAGAGCCAGGAATAAACCTTGAACACTGCTGGGTGCCCCCCCTCCAAAAAGGGGAAAATAACTTTTTTTTTTTCAGAATTGCTGATTTTTAAAGCTTCTTTTGGTGTTCCTTACATTCACTGGGGCCGGAGCAATAGCACAGCGGGTAGGGCATTTGCCTTGCGCACGGCCGACCTGGGTTTGATTCCTCTGTCCCTCTCAGAGAGCCCGGCAAGCTACTGAGAGTATCCTGCCCTCACAGCAGAGCCTGGCAAGCTACCTGTGTCGAATTCGATATGCCAGAAACAGTAACAACAAGTCTCACAATGGAGATGTTACTAGTGCCTGCTCGAACAAATTGATAAACAACGGGATCACAGTCCTACAGTGTGACAATGCTAATTTCCAAAATTACTTATTTCTCCTTGTTTTGAGTGTTAGCTGTATCAAACAAGAGAAGTTGAAGATTTTTAGCTTAATTTAAAAAATTTAAAGTTGCAGGGCTGGAGAGAGAGCCCAGTCCTTAGGGTGCTTGCCCTGCTCTCAGCCTACCTCGGTTTGACCTTCAGCACCACCTAAGGTCCCTAGCCCTGCAAGAAGGAATCCTGAGCACAGGGTCTTGAACATAGCTACATGTGGCCCATAAACAAAATAATTTCCCCTACCCTGCAAAGAAATTCAGACTTCTACTACTTTAAATTTTCCCAGGTAGTGAGAGGGTTATTTAATAATATATAAGTAAAACAGGCTGGAGCGATAGCACAGCGGGTAGGGCATTGGCCTTGCACACGGCCGACCCAGGTTCGATTTCTTTGTCCCTCTCAGGGAGCCCGGCAAGCTACCGAGAGTATCTTGCCCGCAGGGCAGAGCCTGGCAAACTATCTGTGGTGTATTCGATATGCCCCAAACAGTAACAAGTCTCACAGTGGAGACGTTACTGGTGCCCACTCGAGCAAAGTGATGAGTGATGGGATGACAGTGATACAGTGAAACAGTGATAAGTAAAACTGCTCTTACAACATTATTGTAATTTCTTTAATAGTAATCTGTTTATAAAACTTTATCTTATTTTTGGTACTACCAAAAAAATCTACCTGAAGCTAGACAATAGATAGTTTTAAGGATTAACAATTAAGAAATAATTGATTATAAGTCATGAAACTAACTTTTCAAGGAACAGTTTTTGCTCTCCCTTTATTTTATGAAATGGTTTTATTTTTCAATTTGATAACAACTCTCTTGAATTTATTATTATGATGGTGATGATGATAGTGATGATGATATGTGATTTTATTTATTTTTGTCTTGTCATGAATCCAACCCAGTCCTCACTCATGGAAGATAAATGCTCTACTGCTAGGCTATATCCCCAACCCTCCTGCCTGCCTTTAATTGGTATATGTAATTATTTTCTAATTCAGTCCACATTGTGATTTACTTCATTTAGGTAATCTAGTCATTTTCCAAGTGAGATGCTGGAGCTTTATCCTATATGCTTTTTACTTGCATAATTTAATAGCTTGTATATGCATGTCTTGTCTAGGAATTGATGTATTCCTAATATATTGATATTAATTTTTCTCAGTCTAGGAAAGATACTAGAAGAAAAATTCAACTGGTACTTTCTTTTTTTTTTATAATTTATTTATTTTTAATTAGAGAATCACCGTGAGGGTACAGTTACAGATTTATACACTTTTGTGCTTATACTTCCCTCATACAAAGTTCGGGAACCCATCCCTTCACCAGTGCCCATTCTCCACCACCCGTAAACCCGGCGTCCCTCCCACCCTCCCCAATCCCATCTCCCCCCCACCCCACCCTGCCACTGTGGCAGGGCATTCCCTTCTGTTCTCTCTCTCTAATTAGCTCTTGTGGTTTGCAATAAAGGTGTTGAGTGGCCGCTGTGCTCAGTCTCTAGCCCTCATTCAGCCCGCAACTCCCTTCCCCCACATGGCCTTCAACTACAATGTAGTTGGTGATCGCTTCTCTGAGTTGCCCTTTCCCCGGAACGTGAGGCCAGCCGCGAAGCCATGGGGTCAACCTCCTAGTACTTATTTCTACAGTTCTTGGGTGTTAGTCTCCCACTCTGTTATTCTATATACCATAGATGAGTGCAATCTTTCTATGTCTGTCTCTCTCTTTCTGACTCATTTCACTCAGCATGAAACTTTTCATGCCCATCCACTTAACTACAAAATTCTTGACTTCCTTTTTTCTAACAGCTGCATAGTATTCCATTGTATAGATGTACCAAAGTTTCCTCAACCAGTCATCCGTTTTGGGGCATTCGGGTTTTTTCCAGATTCTGGCTATTGTAAACAGTGCTGCGATGAACATACATGTGCAGATGTTGTTTCGATTGTACTTTTTTGCCTCTCTGGGATATATTCCCAGCAGTGGTATTGCTGGGTCAAATGGGAATTCAATATCTAATTTTTTAAGAGTCGTCCAAATTGTTTTCCAGAAGGGCTGAACCAGTCGGCATTCCCACCAGCAGTGAAGACGGGTCCCTTTCTCCCCACATCCTCTCCAACAGCGGTTGCTTTTGTTCTTTTGGATGTGTGCTAGTCTCTGTGGTGTGAGGTGGTATCTCATGGTTGTTTTGATCTGCATCTCTCTGATGATTAGTGATGCAGAGCACTTTTTCATGTGCCTTTTGGCCATTCGTATTTCTTCCTTGGTAAAGTTTCTGTTCATTTCTTCGCCCCATTTTTTTTTTTTTTTTTTTTTTTTTTTTTTTTTTGGTTTTTGGGTCACACCCGGCGATGCACAGGGGTTACTCCTGGCTCTTCACTCAGGAATTACCCCTGGCGGTGCTCAGGGGACCATATGGGATGCTGGGATTAGAACCCGGGTCCGCTGCGTGCAAGGCAAACGCCCTACCCGCTGTGCTATTGCTCCAGCCCCTCGCCCCATTTTTTGATGGGGTTGGATGTTTTCTTTTTGTAGAGTTCAACCAGTGCTTTATATACCATTGATATCAACCCCTTATCTGATGGGTATTGTGTAAATATCCTTTCCCATTCTGTGGATAGTCTTTGTATTCTGGTCACTGTATATCTTGCGGTGCAGAAGCTTTTTAGTTTAATGTAGTCCCATTTGTTGATCTCTGTTTTTACTAGATTGCTTAGTTCCGTGTCACCTTTGAAGATACCTTTATCTTCAATATCGTGGAGGGTTTTGCCGACCTTGTCTTCAATGTACCAACTGGTACTTTCTTTTGTTAAAGGGTTTTAATCTCAGATTACTAAACTCAAACTTTTTTTTATAGTTAATTAAGACTAAAAGAAATGTTATTCTTGTTTCAGATACCTGAAATGTTACTTACTGAAGCAAGTAATGAAGAAAAATATAACAACAGAAAAAGGAAAGAAGACAAGAAAAAAAATTCAGGTGGTGTTTTGGTGAAATTTATTTAACCTGATTTTTGAGAAATAATTGCCATTTTCTGATGTCCATATAAAGATTTATGATGCTTATAAATTTGAATTATTTTATTTCTTTAGCACTGCATTCATTCATCATATAAAACATAAATTTGAATTATTTTATTTCTTTAGCACTGCATTCATTCATCATATAAAACAACTGCTTATTTTCTGAAATTGTCCCATAACATCCTATTTTATTTTTTCATCCTTATGTATTTCTATTTTAATCACTGTGCTCTCCAGTCCTGTCAGTGATAGGGTTTCATGCATACTCTCTGCTAGCTCTGTGCCCTGTACCCACTTGCCTCCACCTTTGTCTCAGGACGTGATCCTGTGCTGCCTCCCACGCCCCGCCATGTAAACTCAGTTCTGCAGACCAGTTCTCTGGTTCTGTTGCCTCTGGCCCTTTGTCATCGCCCTGCTGTGTTACTTCTATGCCAAAAGGAGAGAGAAGTGTGTGTCTCTCCCTCCTCCTGGCGGACTTCACTCAGCAGGTTTCCTTCCTTTCCATCAATTCAGGCAACAAATTACAGCCGAGTTTATTTGAAACACAGCAAAGTTAGTTTCATTTTGATGAAAACCCAAACTTAACCTTATTTTTATTTATTTTATTGTTTGCGGACCACCTGTGGTAGTGCTAGGAGTTCCTCGATCTTGGTGCTTGGGCTTGCTCCGGGTGGTGCTGGCGTGTGCTGTGCCCATTAGAGATGGTGCTGGATTTCCTGTAGGCAGAGTTCTCTGCCCGACACTCTCGTGACTTTTAAACTGATGTTTGTCATTTCATTTCACTGGACCGAAGAGAATACCTACAAAATTTAAAAATTCTCTTTCTAACTTGAATGTTCTGGAGAACCTATTTATGTTGTCTCAGATTGTTTTCTAAATGCCTTAACTTTCCTATTCAGTTCACACATGAAAATTACATTCCTTATATATGTATTTAATATTTTCTTAATTTTCATATTATTATTTCCTTAGTTCCAAATTGATTTTTTAATGCATTCTTTGTTTTTCTTTTGTAACAAACTGTGTTTATTCACTTATTTATCTAACCAGTTTCCCTTCAAGATTTTTACTGAACTTGTTTCACATTAGTCACTGGGCTTCTTACTAGAGGTAACTTAGGTACAAGATCTTAGTGTAACAGTTGAGGAATTATGCTACATGTTAACAAATAACTCCAATATAAAACAGATTATTGTAGCAGTTTCTGTGAAATGCATTGGAAAGTAAAATCTCTAGTTGGCTGATAATGAGATGGATTTTGGCCAAGTAGCTAGTTGAGGATCCCACATTCTGGTCAGAGCACACATAGAAAAAAAATGTTTGCAAAAGAAAACAGGCACTTTGTTGAACTCTAGAGAGCATTCAGGATTGCGCCTGGGTCTTCAGTAGCAGTGGGACTGCATGAAGAGAAGGCTAATGATGAACTTTCCAGGGTGTGTTGTGGAATCTGACTTCTAACTGGGGGTCATCGGATAATTTAGAGGCCTTAATAGAGATATAATCAAGAGGGTTTTTTGATTTATTTTAGCCACACCTTCCTCTGCTTCTGGCTTACTCTTGGCTCTGCACTGAGGGAGCACTTCTGATAGTGCTCGGAGGACCATATGAGATGCTGGGGATCGAATGTGGGTTAGCCATGTGCAAGGACAGCTTGTACTCTAACCTGCTATACTGTCTTTTGAGCCCAGACTTCTAGCTTAGACTCAAAGCAGCGTTCATTCTTTTCTTTAGTTAGAGGAAGTAGATGATTTAGGTTCTCTTAAATTGCAAATGCAGATAGACCATGGTCGATTTCAACTGGGAAGGAATGGGTGTGGGGACATATGAGGTCACTTAAAGGGGAGTCAGCGATGTACTGGCTGTTGTGTAAGGAAGAAAGGGTCGGGGTTGAGTTTCAGGGCTGGGATGTTCATTATGACCTGATTTTATTCTCTGTGGCAAAGAACACAGAGAGAGATCAAGCAAGGAGAGGAGGGTGTTATGGATCTTGGCTATGCTGAACATGATATGAACTTGTTAGGAATTTTTTGGCTTTTGCAGTCCTCTGTGTCAAGTGAGAGTTGATAAATATTTGGTTTGACACCTCATTTCCATTCAAGCAACTTTATTGAGCTTATGTTTGGATTACCTGTGTCAAGTAGTTTCAGTTCATTTATATGTTGTAACAATCAAAGATTTATCCTTCTTAAATTGTTCAGGGTAATATATCACAGTGAGAGGATAAAGATTACTGAAAACATATAACTCAAAATTTATAAGGAAAATAGGAGCTGAGAATAGAGCTTAAAGGGGGATATCTCCTGATTATAATAATGTATGTGGGAGAGTCTGGTATGACATATATAGGTAAGTTTATTTTCTCTTATTAGTATATATATTGAGTCATTTCTGTTTTCTTTTTCTAGTGGATCCTGATTTTCTAAAATCATTTTTATTAATCCACGAGTCTTGTAAAGCATATGGTGCCACACCAAGTCGATATATGACCTTTTTACATGTGTATTCTGCCATTAGTAGCAGCAAGAAGAAGGAATTATTAAAAAGACAAAGTCATTTGCAGGTATAATATTGATATTTTTGAGTTATTTTATGTGCAAAAAGAGAAATAGCACAATAAATATACATGTGTATATCTCAATGCCCATTCATTCTGACATGTATTTAGTATCAATAACCATTCTATTACTTTAAATACCTTGGGAAATCCATATTTATGCTAGATTATAAAAAATATTTTGCATTTTTTCTTATTCAGTAGTAAATTTTTTCTTTTCTGAGTGGTATTTATTGTCTTGTGGTAACTTATGTTGTATTAAAAAGTCACATGAAAACATTTTTAGGAATTAAGAAATGTCTACTAATATAATCCAAATTATACTTTCTATATTTAACTTCTAATATTCTATTTTATAAAGTAATCTTATCCATTACTTCACTTTTTACATTGTTTTATTGCTATAATTTTCTAATTGTAGAGTTTTAAACTAAATCTTACTTTAAAATCTCATCTCAGAATTTGTCACCGATTACTTCCTCTTCCAAGTCCTGGCTTCTCTTCATGAGAGATATAAATAGGGCTTATCAAATGGGCCAAGTTATCTTTTTCTTATAGATCACTTTCATTTCTGTTGTCATTAGTTATTAGTGAGAAGGTTAATTTCCTGATTTCTTTCTCTGTGGTGTTAAGAGTATATTGATTAAACTTGCTGAGTTGCATTTTAATTGGGGGTAGTGTGCTAGTGTGTTTGTGGGGGGAAGTGTGTAAGAGAGAGACAGAGAGAAACTACAATACACATGTAATGATCATTAGGTCTGCAAATAAATAATTGAATATTTTGGATGCTCCATAAATATTACTAACATACTTTTTTGGGTATTATCTCCTCAATATTTTGATTGGTTAGATAATTAGAAACCCAACTCTTACTAGGAAGATAGGGAAGTTTAATTTCTGTGGGTGGTCCTCCTGGCAGTATGCAAGGTACTGGGAGGGACCTGACGAGGCAAGGCAATAGGGAATGTTTCATATCCATTTCTTGGATCGGGCTTGGACGGTGGATACTGGGCCACAGCAGTCAGGCAGGTCTATGTCAAACTACCACTCCAAGATACGTAATGCTTTATGAATGTGAAGTGGTCTCTCCCACAGAGACAGGTGTTAGCTAAAACCCAATCAAGTGCCTAGCGTGTACGAAGTGGCCCCTGGGTCTGTATCAATCATTGAAACTGGAGCATGGAAAAGACTGACTTTTTCTTGCCTTCACTTTCTTTCTTAAAGCTGTGCGTCAAGTTCCTACTGTTCAAGCTACCAGACAGATGCTGATCTGTTCAGCTTTACTTTGATGCTTTAAAGTTGTTTTTCTTGTAAGCCTTTGTGGAATTATTTTACTATATCATTATAAATGTATGGGTGACTAAATAATTTTAATTAGTGACAAGAAGTAAGCTATGCCTACTTGAAAATGTTTTATATGTACACATTTGCATTTTGCTTGATTATTTATTATAGGGTTTATTTACTATGTGTCTATAAATTTTTGTTTTTTAAAAAAGTGTTGTCAATCCAAATTTTATTGATGTAGGCTGGTGTATCTAAGCTAAATGAAGCCAAAGCTCTAGTGGATGAACTGAACAGGAAAGCTGGAGAACAAAGTGTATTGCTTAAAACTAAGCAGGATGAAGCAGATGCTGCCCTCCAAGAGATCACTGTATCCATGCAGGTAAAGTTTAGAGTGAATCACCATTTCCATGCAGGTAATATTTAGTGGATCCCCAAATACAGACAATAGTAAAGCCATTGATGCCTGATTATCTATCAGTATGAAAAATGAAATTGCTACAAATGTAGATTTGAGAAACACTAATCAGAGTGACAGTACTACACTGTTTTTTACAAATGTACCATATTTGTTGCTGGGATAATTTTTTAAATCCTGCATTTTAATTTGTATTTTTTAAAAATATAAAAAGCATCTCTTGCCTTACTGTTGGGAAAAAATTAAAACAAATAAGATATAGAAATTTCCTGATAGTACAGGATTAATCATATCATCAGTTTCTCAGGCATTTTAGAAGCTCTCTTATCAACTAACATTGAAATTCAGCAGATAATGTTATTTTAACATATTTTGCATTATTTGTAAATACTGATTGCATTCAAATGGATTGAAATATCATTTAAATACCTCTCTAGGATGCAAGTGAGCAAAAGACAGAACTGGAAAGATTAAAGCACAAAATAGCAGAAGAAGTTGTTAAAATTGAAGAAAGGAAAAGCAAAATTGATGATGAATTAAGAGAAGTACATGTAAGTGCCAAAAAGGAAATATTCTCAGGTCCACTTATATTTTTGTTTGTTTACTCTTGTTTTGGGGCCCACCCGGCAGTCTTCAAGGCTGTCCTCCTGGCTCAGTGGTCAGCAGTTTTAGCAGTGCTTAGGGGACCATATGTCAGGGAATTGAACTCAGGTTTCCTGCATGCAAAGCATCTTTAAGCCTGTTAAACTCTCTGTCTGGTTTCCACTTTTAGCAACAATGCTACACAACTTTTAATGCCAGTAGTACCATTGAGTTTAAACATTAATTATTCAAATTATTTTCTAATTATTTATAAAAGGGAGTCAAAGAAAGTTGTCAATAAAGAAGTGATGGAGTTCATGCCCAATTCAATCAGCTTAATCAATGGCTGAGTAAAATAACAGTACTGCTACATTATTTAAAAAAAAAAAAAAAGGAAAGAAAAGAAAGGACAAGTGAGCAAATTACCTTTGTGGGGCCGGAGCGATAATACAGCATGTAGGGTTTTTGCCTTGCACGAAGGCTATCTGGGCTTGATCCTCAGCATCCTTTGTGGTCCCCCGAGCACTGCCAGGAGTATTTCCTGAGTGCAAAGCTAGGAGGAACCCATGAGTATCACTAGGTGTGACCCAAAAAGAAAAAAAGGATAAAAAACGAAAACAAAAAATATCCTTTGTTCACTAGAATAGTCTTGGTGGGGGCTATTCTGGGCGGTTTCTACGGCTTTGCCTTGCAGTGGTCATGGGGCCTGGGGATTAGACCAGGGCCTTGGGTGTTGGAGGCACATGCTCTACCATTGAACCACATCCCTGTCCTCTAGAAGCCTTTTTTAATAAAGTGATACCTATTGCATGATCTGTAAGGAATTAAGACTATTTCCTAGTACTTTTTAGAAAGGAAAAAAATGCCATTTCTTATTTTTAGCCTCTAGTCAATGAAGCTAAACTAGCAGTTGGAAACATTAAGCCAGAATCACTTTCAGAAATTCGCTCACTGCGTATGCCCCCTGATGTCATCAGAGACATTCTCGAAGGAGTTTTAAGGTTGATGGGCATCTTTGATACTTCGTGGGTGAGCATGAAGAGGTAAGTTTTTGATTTGTGCAGAATTAGTGTTTTAGTAGTGGCTTACAGTTCCTTTTGTATTTTCAAATATTATACAGTTTTTTAAACATCATATGTAATCTGGCTCATAAATTGCCTTGATATTTCAAGATTGTCTATGTAATAATATCAAGATTTCTTTATATTTTTTCTCCACAAGTGATTGAATAAATGAATGTCTTAAAATCTTTAAGAATATCTCAGTAAGTATAATTTATTTAGGTCTTAGTAGAGAACATTCTGCCTCTATGATATATTGATGACGAAAATAGTTACTTTTCTCAGTCTTTAACTGACAGAGAGAGACTGAGAGCTGATAAAATCATAGAAGAGAGATGGAGAGAGAAGGCTGAATATGAGTCCAACTGGCAGCATGTGGCTTCCTGTTTCACACTACAACACTGCTATTAGGGTTGTGCTAACATTTAACTGTCTTAAAATTAGGATTTTGATTGATAGTAAATTTTCTATATGGGTAGGAGAGATGTAGGTGAGGAAACTTGAAAATGTTTTTCTTAGAATGGAGTCAGAGTACTGTCTTATGTCTATGACACTGGGTACCCGGTTGGTCATGTAAAGGGATATGGGTAAAATAACATTTCACTGCTCAGCTCATTTGTAGAACATTAGGAAAAGTGTTTTGTAGTTTTTGTGCCTCTTAAAAATAGTACATTAGAGCTTTAAAGACTATTGTACTATTGTTTATTAATAGTTTAAAATGTCTTGTTAAATTGCTGTAATTTTAGTTTCCTTGCAAAAAGAGGTGTGAGAGAAGACATAGCAACCTTTGATGCACGAAATATTCCAAAAGAAATAAGAGAAAGTGTTGAAGAACTTCTTTATAAAAATAAGGGATCTTTTGATCCAAAGGTAATTTTTAACAATAATGCCTTGAATCTCCTTTCAATACTACATGTTTGCTTGTTAAAATATGAGGATTTACTATCATTCATTATTTAGATTGTCTAGACACTAAAAGCTAAAAACAAATTAACTGAGTGTCTAAGAACTGGGAAGCATGCTCAAGCAGAATCAAAAACACTCTCATCCAGGGTGGGGTTAGAGCGCAGGTGTGTTCCCTGTAGTGGGTTTGAATCCGAATGATCTGTCAATGCCACCCCAGCCAGTCACCTCCCATGTCATGCTTGCTTTCTGCACCTGCCGTACAGTAGCAGGTGCCAGTTCCAGGAAGCTTTTATCTAGTTTCATAGTGTCTAATCTTGTGATTCTGGTGTATTTCAGATGATTTGCTCAAAATGAGTCGTACATGTTCTTTGATACCAATAGATGTGGTTTCAAGATTATGTTTATCTCATTAAATTGTATTCCACTGTAGAAGAGAAGGGATTGATGTTTTAACTTTATTACTGCAAGTGTATGTGCCTCGTATAAATGTGACTAATGGAGTAATTATTTATATCAAAATGTTATTACAGATTGTGTGCGGTTCAAAGATTTTCTTTAAGCAAAAAAATAATTTATATTTAATGTAAATAGAAACTCAAATTTATTTTAATTAAATTTCAACTGAAAACTTATTCCTTGGGCTGTTGTGAAGTGATTGCTCTAATGAAATATTCCCAACTTTGCTTTAATGTAAAACTGAGTGTGGATGCTGGATTAACTTCTGGTGGACTTTTCAGAATGCCAAGCGTGCCAGCACCGCGGCCGCACCCCTCGCGGCCTGGGTCAAAGCTAACGTGCAGTACTCTCATGTCCTGGAACGGATTCAGCCTCTGGAAACAGAGCAAGCAGGATTAGAGTTGTAAGTGAATGATCAAATGCTGATAATTTAACCTTTATTTTTATTACTTGGATTACTTAGGTATAGTACTGGTTTCTTTTTTAGGATTTACTTCTTTCCTGTGGTAGGATTTTAGAAGTAATAGAAAATAAATTTATCCAGAATTTTGAATGCACAACTATTTCGCATGCACTCCTTAGAGTGGTAGAATTTAAGTCAGAAGCTATACTTATTTTCACAGTTAAATTATAAGTACTGATTTTTGGACAGACTTTATTATTATTTGCTGCAGGATTACATCCTAAGGTGCTATTTTTTTTTTTTACTGCTGCTATCTAACATAGAATAACCAATAAACTTGTTATGTTTTAGGAATTTGAAGAAAACTGAAGACAGAAAAAGGAAATTGGAGGAACTTCTTAATTCTGTTGGTCAAAAAGTGTCAGAACTCAAAGAGAAGTAAGTTTTAAATGTATTTTTGGTATTTGAAAACATCAGTTAATTTTTATTTTAAAAAGCTTAGTTGTAAATCATTGTTTTTGCTTCTTTATGTGATTTATCACCTTAAATTTGGAAAGAGTAATATAGAATGTATCCCTTCAAGTATATCTTAGATACTAAAAATATGTTTTATGTGTTTACCCTCCCTTCATATAAAATAAAAAAACAGGAATTGGATGTAAGGAGAGTTACAGCTGTAATTTCCATTTCTTTATAGTCTTAATCGTAAGAATTTAGACTCTTAAAAAATTTAGGTTGATAATCTTTGCAGCTGAGCAAGATGACCTTGGGAGGTGAATGTCAGATTGGGAAATATTTGTCAAATGTAGTAGGGCACCCCAGCTTTGTGAGATAGCACCTTAACTAAGTGTTCCAGTCTGTCTCTTCTAGTAATTTCTTATACTAAATATAAGTATTGTTATTAATCATACTCTTACGTAAAAGTTACCTAAGAATAATGAATTCACTGTTACCTTTAGTTAAGTTTTAGTGTTTCCATAGATTTCAGAGTAGGACTTCAGAGGCAGCCAAACTCGAAGCTGAAGTCAGCAAAGCACAGGAGACAATCAAGGCTGCGGAAATCTTGATTAACCAGCTTGACAGAGAACACAAGCGTTGGAATGCCCAGGTGTGTGGGGGGCCTTGTCTTTCCTGCCACCCCTCATCCCATGTCCTCGTCACTCGCTTAGTGTAACTGCTGGCCCAGAGTGTGAGTTAACTGGAGCTTGTCTTGTCCAGCCACAAGAACATCATCTAGACCAGGGTTTCCCAGTGAGGCTGTTGCTTTTAAAAAACATTGGTGTGTGTAAGAACCAGGAAGCAAAAATCCTCAACGAAATCTCAGCAAATTGAATCCAACAGTACATCCAAAAACAAAAATATCATACAACCATGATCAAGTGGGATTCATCCCCCACATGCAAGGATGGTTCAATATATGCAAATCCTTTTCTTTCTTCACATGGAGTCTCCTTATCTGTCTCCTTTCTATCTGCCCTTTATGTTAATCTCCTCCTCTTAATTCCTTATCTGTGGAATTACCTTCCCAAAATCCAAATCCACTATATTGCTTGCTGCCCCATTTGCATTTGCAGTGGATTCATATTATACACAAATACATTCAAGACAGAGTCCCCACGGCAGACAATATTCCCCGTACGGACTCTGTCTTGAACGTATATGTGTGTAATACGAAGGCGGGGGAGAGTAGGAAAGGGGGGTATACCGGGGATATTGGTGGTGGGGAATGTGCACTGGTGGAGGGATGGGTGTTTGATCATTGTGATTGCAACCCAAACATGAAAGCTTGTGTATTGAATCACTATCTCACGGTGATTCAATAATTAAAAAAAAAGAGAGTCCCCTTATGGCCTGGGAACCTTTCTGAGGCCGGTGGCTTCTTTCTTTTCTTTTTCTTTTTTTTTAAGTCTTATTATTATTATTTTTTTTAATTTTATTGAATCATCATGTGGAGGGTTACATAGTTCTCAGGATTATGTCAGTTATACAATACTCAAACACCCTTCCCTTCACCAGTGCCCATCTTCCATCACCAACCCCCACAGTATACCTGCCGCTCCCTCCCACCTCCCCAGTCCCCACCCTTGTAAGTGATAAGTTTCACTTCCTTTACGATTTATCTCGATTACATTCCATGTTTCAACACACAACTCACTACCGTTGCTGGGGTTTCCCCCCCAAAAGAAAAAGACAGTCTTATTGCCAAGGAGGCATTTGATAGTTCTCCATTGCTAAGAATATAGAGATATTAAGTCCCGCTGTTTGTTACATAACTTTTCTTTTTCCCCCTTGCCCCGCGCGGTGGCTTCTTTCATTTCATTTCTCCTCTTGTGCTTCTCATTTTCCTCAGCTTGTGTGTTTCAGCGTGATATATTAAGGCTTTATCTTTGTTTTCTGCATTTTATTCTCTATTTTAATCTTATTTTACAAGGTGATACTAATGTATGGTATTTAATTGCAATTAAAATAGAAAGTATGCTTTTGGGGGATTAATTTTGGGGATTAAAGGTCTGTCTCTATTAGAATTATTAGGAATGTTTAGTGACAATATATGTTTGTTTCTACACATATATTAGAATTTTCTAAAAATTTTAAACACCCCAGTGGAGTTTGAGGCCTTGATAATTTTACATTTTGACAACAGTATTGAAGAAGGGAATTGTTATTTGTAATAATAAATTTTTTTCTGTAGTCAAAATTCTGAGTTGTGAAGCTGTCATTTTGTTTTCTCGATGTTAGAGTATTTCTATCTCTCCCTCTGTCCCTTCTTTCTTCCAGGTTGCAGAGATAACAGAGGAATTAGCTACTCTTCCGAAGAGAGCTCAGTTAGCTGCTGCCTTTATTACTTACCTGTCTGCCGCTCCTGAGGGGCTGAGGAAATCCTGTTTGGAAGAATGGACAAAGTCAGCTGGGATCGAAAGTCTGTATTTAGTTATCTTTGAATTTAAACTTTCACTATACTAAAAACGCATCCTTGACTTTCATCATTTCTTTTGTTAGTGAGGAAAATTTTTTTTTGTGAGTTAAAAGTGACCAAAAATATTTTAAATTTGCCAGATGGCACAAATGCTCTAGGAATTATTAATGTTCTTTAATTCCTAAGATTGTTCTATAAAACTGAGCCAATTCACTGAATTATTTTTGAATTTGCATGAATGCAGTTAAATGTTTTATTATGTAATGTTATATTAATTTTATATTATGTAATGTTAATTAAAAGATGAAATATTAGAATTCCAAAATTCCTCATGAATTTTGTGGTTTTTAATAAATCTTTTAGCTGAATAGCTTCCTTTTGATAGAAGAAATATAGTTCTAGAGTTTTAGCCTGTGCCTTTGTATATTTTTTAAACTCTTCCTCTTTAGCATCTGCTGCTAAATGTGGAAGAATTGATTTTATATTTATGATGCTCACAGTATGTATGTTTTAGTAGTTTAAACAGTTTGTTCCTGCCTCATTGTTAAGTATCTTAGTAAAATGTTACTGGTTTCTTTAACTTTCTAGAGTTTGACCTAAGGAGATTTCTGTGTACTGAAAGTGAGCAGTTAATTTGGAAAAGTGAAGGGTTACCATCAGATGACCTTTCCATAGAAAATGCTATTGTTATCTTACAGGTGAGTGGACTCTTACAATCTTCTCATTCCAAATGATTGTTGGGGTAGGGGGCAGGGAGATAATGTTAAACTGGGCTGAGATCTTCCCAGAGGAATCACAGGAAGACAAATTGTGATGCAATAAGCAAAGGGTCTTTATTGGCTAGCTTGAGCTAGGGTCCAAATCTCATCCAACGCAGTGGAGTCTTGACAAGGACCGTGACTCCAAATCACAAGCAGTTTATATAGGGTTCAGAGTTAAGAGCAGTTAATATACTGGTCTATTTTTAGCATTGGTCTTACTACATCAGTGGTCAGCACTTAGACAGCAGGTACCAGTAAGTTTGGGGTTTTTTCCAAGAAGGGTGTGGTTACCCCTCATGACTGGCCAGATCCAACTGCCCAGCTTCTTATATAGGTGAATTACTCAATTGGGAGTTTACCAGAAACTGCAAGTCCTGCCTCGGGTAAACAGAAACTG
Source organism: Sorex araneus (assembly GCF_027595985.1). Classification (NCBI taxonomy): domain Eukaryota; kingdom Metazoa; phylum Chordata; class Mammalia; order Eulipotyphla; family Soricidae; genus Sorex; species Sorex araneus. The sequence goes on along the minus strand of NC_073304.1, from coordinate 178,503,899 downwards.
AGACCTAGTTGAGATTTAATGTTAGCTGCAGCTTGTCATGGCATCAGTTTTGCCCTCACAATAGTAGAGTGGTTAAGGCACTTGCCGTGCATGCAGCTGGCCCGGTTTGTTCTCTGGCACCATGTGGTTCCCTAAGTGTTACTGCGTGCCCAGCTTTTGAGTCCTGAACACTGCCCTGGTAGCCCAGATCCTGGCACTGCAAGGCACGAGCAGTACTGCACCTGTGGGCACCCATGGCCCCTCCCACAGAAATGCCAACCAGGGATTGCTAGAAGAGGCAGACCTCAGCACTGCCTGGAAGATCCCCCCACCCCCAAAAGGAAAAGTTTAGTTTGAAATTTGTTGAATAAAATACATTTTACATTTATTTTCTAATTTGTTGCCCTTTATAGTTATTCCCTTCAATTATATAAAAATAAAAAGTATTTTGGCAGCGAAAATCCATTTTTAATTCGGGGAGGAATCTCTAATTTTCAGTATAATTTTTTCCTAGGTTTTTGGGCCACATCTGGCAATGCTCAGGGCTTACTTTTAGCTCTGCTCAGGAATCATTGCTGGTGGTGCTCAGGTGCTGGGGATCACCGAATGTGAAGCAGTTGCCCTCGCCGCTGTCCTAGCTCCCTGGCCCAGCATGTGATTTTCTCCTGGGGAGATCCTCAGTGGGCTCAAGCAAATCCTTACCTCCTGGTGACTCTGTTCAGTTTCCAGTGTTGCATGACCCTAAACAGCACTGAGAGCAAGCCCTGAGCAGAGAGTTAAGAGTAGCCCCAGAGCAATGCTATAATAAAAGGCCCCAAGACAATTAAGTTAAAGTTATAAACTGAAGTGGCATTATTTTGATGACAAAATGTTCTAAGTTGGGGGCTGGAGAGATAGCACAGCGGGTAGGGCGTTTGCCTTGCACGCGGCTGACCCGGGTTCAAATCCCAGCATCCCATATGGTCCCCTGAGCACGGCCAGAGGTAATTCCTGAGCGCAGAGCCAGGAGTAACCCCTGTGCATCGCCAGGTGTGACCCAAAAAGCGCAAAAAAAATAAAATAAAATAAAAAATAAATAAAACTTCACAAAAAAAAAATGTTCTAAGTTGAATTTCCTATTGTCCCAGTGTACTTATTAATAGTTTTCCTTTTGCTCTTGAAACTGTCTTGGTTATATGATCTTTCTGTTGTGAGACCCAGTAGAAAGTGTCTGAGTATAAGAAACTACAGGAAAGGTGTGAATCAAAAGCATCCAGAGAGGAGATGGGAAAATTGCTATTTAGAATTTCACAATATTATACATTTTTCTCGTTTTTATTTTCACAGTATTATAAATGTTTCTTGTAATGACATGTATTTAATTCTTTATTGTTGATAGACAGTTCAATGTCAAATCTTTTTTGCTCTGAACCACCAGAATTAAAAATAAATCCTAAATTGGTAATAATACTATGTGATTCTACATTGTATGTCAATATTTATTAAAAATTTTTAACTTTTATTTCAAAAATTTTATTAACTTTATTGTTAAATTTTATTATTTTAGTAACTTTATTGTTTTATTAATATTTTATCAAGTATTATTTTAATAACTTAATTGTTAAATTTTATTTTTTTTATTATTAACATTATTATTAAATTTTAACTCAGCCCATTTTCTTATCACCCTTATCTGATATGTACATGTATTTCCCTTTTTGTTATATATTTCTGTTATTGAGGCTAGGATCAAACTTGGCCTTGAGCCCGAGATCCGTGTTGTACCATGAGCCATATCCCTCGTCACAGTCTATGTCCAAGACGGGGTCTAGGCAGAGCCTCCCCTGAGCCTGTGTCTCCTGTGAAAATGCTGCTTAGATACGGGTCTGTTTCTCTGTGTTTAGATATTTGGTTGATATAATTTTCTTTCATCAACAGATGGGCTTTAGTTTTATTTATTTTGTTTTATCCTACTCAAAAGTAAGAGTGCTTAGAATTTTAAATATTAAATGTAATCTTTCCCCAAAATATCTCTTAGCAAGGGCAGAGAGATAGTCCAGAGGGTAGGGTGCTTGTGTTACCTGTGACTGACCTAGGCTCAATCCCTGGCACCCCAGATCCCCCCCAAGCTCTGCCAGGTTCGTGATCTGTGAGTGCAGTGAAGTTAGCCCTGAGCATGACCGAATGTCACCCCCAAACTGCCCAAAATGGTGTCCTACCCAAATCTATTTTTCTTCTCCCATGGAGAGAATTAATATATATATCATGTACACTACTGAGAGCCTGGCAAGCTACCTGTGGCATATTCAATATGCCAAAAACAGTAACAACGAGTCTCACAATGGAGACGTTACTGGTGCCTGCTCGAGCAAATCGATGAGCAACGGGATGACAGTGATACAGTCACCTTTAATTTTAGCTCCAAGCTCCTGACATCTCCCTGTTACATGACTGGTGCTTCCAGCTCATGCTGTTTTAAATTTATTATTATTTTTAATTCATTTATTATTATTTGGGGGGAAATGGGGCCCCTCCTAGCACTCGCATACAGCCAGGCCAGCAGCTCAGTGCCAGGGCATGTGGATGTGGTACTGCTGAGGTCCTGCCAGTGCTGGGGTGCCCAGACACTCCAAAGCCACATCTGGCAGTGCTCAGGGTTCCAGGGATGCATTGATTGGTACTTGGGTCACCCTGTGGTGCCAGGAATTGAACTGGGGTCGGCCACAGGCCAGGACATTGTAACCCTGTACAATGTCTCTAGCCCCACTGTTTATTTGTTAAAGACTTTCAGTTGTCAAGTACAAAAATAATAATTGAGATGTTTTTGAAATGACTGAGATGTTCAAAGATTGGAAGCAGCTTTAGGACTGAATGATGTTGTCATGGAGTCACTCTCCTTTCTGGGAGACTGATTCATTCTCACACGGGCTTTCTCAGCCATACCATGATGAGAGTTAATGTTCTCTAACAAAAACTGGTCGCTTCCTCATCTTCCTCCTAGAATATATGTTAGCTCCCCCCAAAGACTTGGATTATCTTGGGTCCAACTTGGTTCCTTGGGTTCAGTGGTAGATGATCCATATTCTCATTATTGAGTGGTTGGGTAATGACTCAGTTGGGAGAACTGGTTTCAATCCCTGACACCACCACCACCCCCAAGAAAAAGAAAAGAAAAGGAGGAAGAGAAATATATTTACTGTCCCTAAAATTTCTGTAATTTCCAACCACTTGACACATCATTATCTCAGTCCCGTAATGTAAACTTTGTATATTTATTTGCATATTTGTCATTATCGCTATATCTCTAACTTTGAACTCAGTTTTAGCAAGTCTTGTCAAATATATTTTATATCATAAATTCATTATTCTGGCCACGTCTACTTCCAGTGGCTTCAGTTGGCTTTGATCATTTTACACCCAGATAACTATGTTATTAATACCAATCGGGTCTTTTCTTCTGCGGGGTCCAATAGTGGCATATTTCAGTGACTTCCCACTGCCTGCAGCATAAACATTTATCTCTGGCATAGTTTACAAAATTCTTTGTGATCTAAAGACCCGTAATTACTCTTGCCATTTTCCATTTTATCACCTTATACATTTTTCTCCAAATATGCTAAATTCCTGGTAGGTTAAAAAAATTCTCTCAAGCTACTTATTATTTTCTCTACCATGCTGTTTGTTATCTCTGCTTGAAATGAGTCCTCCCTACTTCTTAGCCTGAATAAATACAGTTTATTTATCTTGACTTTGTTTTGCATTGTTCCCCGAAGCTTCTCCATGACTCCACCATGCTCCTCCCAGAGAACTGTGGGAGAATTCTAGCCTTTGTGGGTTTTTTTTTTTTACTTGCATTAGGGCAATTTTTCTTATTAATTTCTCTATCCCTTGCATTTTCTACTGTAGTAGTTCTTCAAGTGATAATAGGTGAATGAATACATGAATGAGTGAAAGTAAAGCATTTTGGGGATCTATTATTTTTTGTTACATATGAAAATTTAACTGCATTTAATCATGAAAGACAGACCTAAAATATACCCTAAAGATCTTGTCTAAATCTCTCCAGGAGAATTAACTAAGATAAGCACAAATTTGTATGCATATTTCTAATACTTAAGCATATTTTCTGCACTTTTAAAAAACATTTTCTTTCTTCTTTTTAAAAACTGCATCAGATCATTGGTTTGAAATCATGGGTAAGATATTTTTTATTTTAATTATTTTCATAGAAAATCTCGAGGGAACATAATTACTGAATGCTGCTGTAGAATTTGATATAACGCTTAACTGTAGTGCCTTAGTGTGTAAGAGTTCAGTCTTCTGCACTGCACGGTTCCCCAAGGACTGATGGAGGTGGCCCTTGAGTCACAGCACCAGGAGTAACACCTGAGCACTGCCTAGGAGACTCCCCTAAAATTGGGGATGCACTGTCTGATGAGAATTTGCTTATGTTTGGGCCATGCCTGGTATTGCTCAGGGCTTTAGGGATCCTATCTGGTGCTGGGGTTGGAACTGGGGAGGGTTGCCTGCAAGGAAGAGTCTTCCCCTGTTTTAGCTCTCTGCCCAGCTGTAGAGAATTCCAAAACTATAGTCAATCAGTTTTGAAGTCATCTCTTTATCATTACTGTGTTCTGACAGTTTTAAACATTGTAGACAATTACCTGATACAGTGCTACTCTCCCGGGCAGTTCCCTCCCTTGCTCCAAGAAGTGTAACCAGCCTGGTCTGTCAGTCAGTCAGTCAGTTGGTCAGTCAGTCAGTCAGTCAGTGCTGTTTCTGTGGGATTCTGCCCCTGCGCCCAGTTTTTGTTCCCTTGGCTTTCATGTGCCATGGTGTGCGCAGAGCATTCAACTGCATTATTCAAGGAAATGTGAAAATTTAAAAACCTTCAGGTCAGTCATCGCTATTTAGATCTTATTTACAAGGTAACTATAAATGACTTTAAATTTAATGACTTTGAATTTTTCATATGTATTTATATATTTAAATTGACCATATATGACTATGTGATATGTGCATACACTGTATTTATAGACATATACAATTGCTAAGAGATTTGTATATGTAATGCATTTTTACTGACTTCTAACTTTGTGTTTAAGTTTAATTAGTGCAGCACAATCTGTACAACAATGCAGTAAATACTTCATTAGATCTTAAACTATGGCCTATTCAATATTCTGTTAGGTCATTTTTTTGGTAATATTAACTATGATTTAAATAATTTTTTTTGGGGGGGTCACACCCAGTGATGCTCAGGGGTTACTCCTGGCTCTGCATTCAGGAATTACTCCTGACGATGCTAGGGATGCTGGGAATATACTGAGGATATGGGATGCTGGGAATCAAGCCTGGGTTGGCTGCATGCAAGGCAAACGCCCTACCCACTGTGCTATCACTCCAGCCTCTAAATAATTTTTTAAAGAAATTATATTGATAATTCTTTTCAGCAATATTTTTGTTAATTTTCTCCTACTTTTCTTGTAAGACCTGTGGTTTATTCAGCCAAAGACTCTTGTATATTTTAAATGTCAAAGAGGCCCAAATGACAGTGATTTAGGATTATAACTTTTTCTGTATTATTAAATTATATTTGTGTGTGTTACTGTGTTGTAAGTAGGATTGTACCACCCTTTTACTTGGTAAATTTAACTACCTGACATTTTTTGTGATTATATTAATATGGTCTCTGGAGCATCAAAAAATGTTTGTAATCATATTTATTCTTTATGGTTGTATAGTTGTGCACTTCAAAACCTAAGAGAAAAAAACTTTGTAACTGACTCATCTTTAAGAAGCTATTTCTATTTAATGAAATTTTGTATTTTTTTTTTATTTGAACCAGAGTCGGGTATGTCCATTCCTTATAGACCCTTCTTCCCAAGCTACAGAATGGTTGAAGGAACATTTGAAAGACTCACGTCTCGAAGTGATTAACCAGCAGGTGTGTGTTACTCATCATTTAGATACAAAATAGTAATGGCATCCTCCGAGTCCGGGGTCAGAAAAAGAGCTTCAGAGCTGAGTTCTAGGCCTTATCTTCTCTGAGACCTGGGGAAAGAAATGCAGCTTTTCTACCTTGAATTTGCTAATTCTTAAAAAAAAAAAAAAAAAAGCTGGTGGTTAAAAAATGTCTGATTCCTTCTATGTTATACGTTTTTTTCTAAGTAAGCCCTGCAGATTTAATAATGAACAAAGTAGTCTACAACTTGCACTACATAGCTGGTCCCCCAAAATTCTTGTTTGCTTATAGAATTTTTCCCTAGGAACTTTTCACAAAATCACCAGACCCAGAAATGTAGAATTCATCTTAACTTTTTTTTCTTCCATTGTTGTTTGTTTGATTTTTTAAAAAGATATTTAGCAGAGTAACTTCACTATCCTGACAGTTTTCATTTTTGAATTTCATTTTTGCTCTTGCTTCCTGTTACCCATGAAGTAGGTTCAGCCGCAGACTCACGTACTGGTGAGGGGTGCTTGTGCCGTGCTGCTTCCTACACTGTGCAATGCCACCCTGGAAAAGGCTCCAGATAGGTTGGAGACATCGTAAAACTTTGCAACTTTTAACTTTAAGATTTTTGGAAGTTAACAATTAAAACATAGCTAACAGCAAAATGTTTCAATAGTTTTGTTAAATGCCACCTTAAAGATGTAATAAATAACAGAAACAGAGAAAGGAAATAGCTTGTCAGTTTCTATATTACAGAAAGAGGATTGGAACCAAAATACAAGGAACAGATTCATTTAAAACTTACTACTTTGGGGGGGGGCCCTACTCAGTTATCCCTGGCTCTGCACTCAGGGATCACTCCTTGCAGTGCTTATATGGGATCACATCTGGGGATCACATCTGGGTCAGCTGTATATGACAAGCTCCCTACCTGCGGTGCTATGTCTCTGACCCTCAAAGCTTTTTAATGACCCCAAGTGGAACACAGAGCAACGAGGTCCACTCTCGAAGTCTAGATTCTCTGCAGGCATCAGGGGTGTTGGCTCCCTGCTTCTGTTTCTAGGACACTGACTCCTCTTTACTTGGCTATTTCTGCACAGTTTTGTTTTCTTGATTAATTTTTTTTATTTGAATCACAGTGATATCCACTGTTTCAAAGTTGTTCATGACTGGATTTCAGTCATATAATGTTCCAACGCCCATTCCTTCACCAGTATATTTTCCCCACCACCAAAGGTCCCGGTTTCCCTCTTGCGCCTCACCCCACGTTCTCTCTCTTTCTCTATCTTTCTCCCCCCCTGCCCATCCCCCACTTTGGGGCCTTATGGTGTGCAGTACAGATAATGAAAGGTTATATCCCTTTACCTACTTTCAACACTCAGTTCCTATCCAAAATGCAGGGTTTTTTTTTTAAAAAAAAATAAACCGGAAGATGACTGGGGACATAACTCAAGGACTGGAGACATGCTTTGCTTGTGGGAGGCCTGGGGTTGATAGCAGGGCCCGAATGTTCCCTGACCACTGCCAGGAGTGACCCCTGAGCATGGCTGGCAAACAAAAATTACCAGCCCCTCCACCCCACCACCACCCCTGCTCGAAGACGGAACACCCTGGGCACCACGCACTCCTCTGAGGGCCACTGGCTGTGCTTCCCCTACCCAGGAGTGCCTGGAGAAAGAACTATGTTCACACCAAGTAGGTCATGAGGCCCTAATCATGTTTGACATCAAGTGTAGCGAAATATGTATTCATTAATGGGAAAATAATACTTTGAAAATCTATGTCTGAATCGGTTTGGAATTCTGAAAGAAAATATGGGTTGTAGAAATCCTTAGTTTCTCTTACATATTTAAACTTTATATCTGATATGTTGATTGATAGCTCATTAAGCACTTGACTAGAGTCATTAACATATAAAACACTTCTATTGGTTTTTTCCTAACGTGTGGAAATGGCGATGTGTGTCTCCGCCTGGCAGGACAGCAACTTCATCACAGCTCTGGAGCTGGCCGTGCGCTTTGGGAAGACTCTCATCATACAGGAGGCAGACGGGGTAGAGCCTGCGCTTTATCCCTTGCTCAGACGAGATCTGGTTGCTCAAGGTAAATATTTGCAGTAATTCATCAGGTTGCTAACTAAATTTGGACATTTTTGTCTTGACACTGAATCTAAGGAAATAGAACTTCAGAGGTTGGATGATGGTGATGTCATCAGTCAAATTTTAGTACGTAAACCGATTCTAAAAGTGCCTTTCTAGGAGGCTTTGTGAGTGGGGGTGTGTGTTGGGGGGGTTGGGAGGCAGGGGGTGGTCCCTGGATTGCTCTCAGGCAAAAAGTTTTCTTAGAAAATGAGAAGAAGTCATATATAGTGTCGCTCGTAGCTCAAATTTATTTCAGGAAAAGGAAATGAAATATAGTAGAACACAGAGAAAAGAATAGGAAGTTCCTAGTCAGGAAAAATAGGCGTATGCTCCCCAGAATCCTTTCCGGTCATCACAAGGATGCAGTTCATCCCCCTGTTGTGATGACACATTGGAATTGCTGTTTGCAAGGGCAGCTTCTGAGACTCAGTGCCCAGCATCTTTATCAGGCTGACTAGGAAGCACATTCTGCTTAGTGGGCAGCAAAACTCCAGACGATGCAAAAGAACACAGGTGTTCGGTATAATCTGCTTTGTTTGTCCACACAGTGCAGGCACAGTGAGCCGCTCCTGCCTGTTCTGGAATGACGAGAACCCTCCCAAGATCTAGGTGTTGACTAGGGGCCAGCCCTGGATAGAGACTTTTCAGGATAGCAGCTTTAAAACGTTAGCAGTATGTCTTTGACACACGTACCTGACTCCGACTTTGCAGTTAGAAAGTAAGGCCACCAAACTGTGATGGAAACACTATGCATGTACAGAGAGGCATCCATTACTTTATGTGGATATGTGAACACACTGAAACCACTGAGTTGCTAAAAAGTTACACTTTTTACAGTTAAAAGTGTAAAGAGAAAGTAGGAATTATTGGGGCAAAGAAGAAAAACAGCAAAGCTTCTGTTTATCACCCAGTATTCTACAAATAGGTATGATTAACCCAGAATTGGTTGATATAAAAGGAAGTAAGAGTGGAACTTTTGCTTTTGTACCTTAGGGAATCTTTCCATGTCAGACTCTAGTCTCAGGCTGTCTGGGTTTGGTTTGATTTTGTTTTGAGCTAACTCAGATCATTTGAGCTTACGCTATGCTGTCTCAGGGGAATAGAAATGGGAATTGGAAATGAACTTTTAGGGCCATTGGGTTTTGATTTCCTCCTGTCCATATTCTGGTCATTTAAGGCTTGTTAAATCTAAATTTTCATGAGCTCTGAGCAGTGCTCAATGACTAAGAGGTTTTGGTAGTTTGGTTAACATTTATTTGTGAGAATATATATAAAAGCCCAACATGCACAGGGCACCCCTGCATGACTAATACATTGCTAGTTGATAATCGGTATTGCTTTGGGTGAGAAGCTGGCTCATTAATTCTGACTCCAGATTCTTTTCTCCTAAGGTCATCTTGACTCAGGGTGGCCCTTTGTGAGGGGTATCCATTGTTAGGTCAGGAGACCCTGCCCATACACCACAGGTGGCTATGCGGGATTGGGTTTGCTATTTGTCTATTTAAATTCCATTCATCTTCAGTTCATTGGACTGGAATGATCTCTGTGATAGTTCACTTGGTACTTAGTGGATTTATCTAACTCAGATGATTTTTCTGAAGAGTTTTCACCTATAAAGTTATATTTATTGGAAAAACTGATTTGGGGCTTCTTTTAAAAGAATATAAAGAAGAAATCATTCATAATAGCCATTTAAACCTTCATGCCACATTTCAGCTATGATATTTGTCTGTTATGTCAGAAACTATGGAAGTTGCTTTCTAAGTTTCATACATAGTAACATTCAAAAAAGTTTCCCAAAATCTAGACATATGAAATTGTATGTACTTATATGGGGCGTAAAAATGTACAAAACTTTTTACATTCCTAAAATGATGCCTCCCTGACTTCCTTCCTTTATTCCCTTGGTGGTGCTCAGGGTTTTTTCCTGACTCTGCACTCTGGGGTCACTCCAGGCAGGGCTCCAGAGACCATGGGTGGCAGCCACATACAAAGCAAGTGCCCTACCTGCTCACCTCTCTCTCCAGCCTGGTAGAAATGTAAAACTGTACACTGTAAAATGTTGCAAACAGTTTAAAAGCATTGTAAAATGTTGTCAGATATCTGTAGATTTTACAGTCTAATCTTATCTATACCTATGACTCTTAACAAAAACAAAATTCAAATAAACTCTCCCCAAGACTGATGCATCCCCAGAAACCAAGGTAGCCGCCATGGAAGTTGGGGCTCTCCTGTGTCCTGGCTGGGGATGAGGCTCAGGGGGTGGAGCGCGGTGCTGGGTTTTGGTCCCTGCCCTGCATGGCCCCTCAGGCCCAAAAGGCACCGATCACTGCCATACCCCTGCGCTGCCTACAGGTCTCTTGAGTCCTGAGGCTCATCAACATTCTATCATCATCATCAATAACTTTAGGACTTTCCAGAACTTTCCTTGGAATGAACAAAAGACCAACCTTGTACTTGTGACTTAGTTCATTAAAGTAAAATAGTGAGTCTGTGTCCAGGAGGGAAATAGTGATCAGACGAACTGCACTGTAGGTCAGTGCCAATGGGAAGGAAGTTTTTAACAGTTAGGACTCTTTTATTTAGAGTATGCATCTCATGTTTTCTAAGTGTGAGTTATGGGACACATATCCACAAAAGTCTGTTTCATAATAAGATACTTATTTTGAAACATTTGAACATATATCAAAAATAATATATGCCGGGGTTACCAGACCAATGCCTCTGGAACGCAGTGGTGCCCTGGTGCCCGCCATGTGACCAGCTGGAATCACCAGAGGGGATCGATTGGTTCTGAACTTTAACTGAAATATGTATGTCGACAGATGAACACACACGTGTAAATCTCATGGTTGTTTTTACTGTGTGCTAGATAAGGTACAGAACTTAGCACTCCAGAAGCCTCTTTCTTGGCCATTTTCACAACCAACCACATTTCTGACTGAGAGCAGCAGAGAGCGTTCCTTGTGCTCCCTGACCCACTAAACACATTTTAACTAATTAAATTAGAACTAGAGAATTCATTCATCATTGGGAGTTTATATTTTTGCCATTGGTAATCAACCATTTCTAAAAAACTGAAATATGAGATGTAGTGTGAAAGCCATACTGAATATAAATATTCCTTTGATGCTTCAGTATCGTAAGAGTATCTTAATATTATTTATGAATATTTGATAACTCCCACAAGTTCTTGTTAATCTTGCATTCTGGTTAACAGGCGTTTAGGCAGTCTGACTGTTGCTGTCTTTTGGAGTCTTGAAAAGGTATATCAGCTATTAAGTACTCAAATTTAATATGTTTTAAATGTATATTGAAGATGCAGATTATTCAGGTCAGCTAATTGTGTTATTTTTCAAAAAATAGGACCACGTTTTGTGGTACAAATAGGTGACAAAATTATTGACTACAATGAAGAATTCCGCCTGTTTTTGTCAACGAGAAATCCAAACCCTTTTATTCCACCGGATGCAGCTTCCATTGTTACTGAGGTTAATTTTACTACGACTAGAGGTGGATTACGAGGACAGGTATCCATGAACACTCATACCTTATTTAGAAATCTTTTTTATCTTTTGTATACCTTAGAAATCTTTTGTAGCTTTGTGTTGTCATTAAGTATTTTGAGTGATAAAAACAATTTCATTAAACAGACTAGCATTTAAATATGATTTTGAAAATATACTCACAAATTAAGAGTTAAAACTTTTTGTTTTGAATTTGTATTTGATTTATACATTTGTAACCTAATAGCAGCTTGCTGCTTTTTCTAGTTTAACATTGATTTTTATACTCTAGTTCTATCATACATAGTAGAATTGTTTAAAAGTAAGACATTAAGATCAACTTCCCTCTTTTAATTATAAAAAAGTTGCGTTTAAATATGAACATTTCAGACCACTGACATATTCAATTGGTTGCAGGCCTTTGATTATTAATCCAACATTGTTTTCTGTCTGAAACATGGTTTTTTAAAATAATTTTTTAATTGAATCACCATGAGAGAAGCAATCACAAAAGTTGCTAATGATTGGGTTTCAAGTCACACAATGTTGCTATTTAATTGAATCACCATGGTTTTTTGTTTATATGAATATTTACTATTAAAAATACAAGTTTTTGTAGCTTGTATGATTTTAGAGCTAAATATTATATTTTAATATTCTAAATAGTGTAATTGGTTGTAGTTACCCTATATCATTTGACGTTTAACTTTTTATTTTGCTTATTTTCATCAAAAATATTTTTGATGCATTGTAAGTAGTACTCTGTGTGTTTGTATATGCATATACTGTATCACTGTCATCATGTTATTCATTGATTTGCTCAAGTGGGCACCAGTAACGTCTCCATTCATCCCTGTCGTGTGCTAGTGTAGCCGGATGGCGTATTGGGCGCTCTTTCAGGGTCAGGGGAATCAGGACCATAATTGTTACTGTTTTTGGCATATTGAGTATGCCACGGGTAGCTTGCCAGGCTCTGCAGTGCTGGCAGGACACTCTCAGTAGCTTGCCGGGCTCTCCAAGAGGGTTGCATATACATCACTTGTATCTCTTGTCGTCCCATTGATCTTCGATTTGCTTGAGTGGGCACCAGTAATGTCGCCATTTGTCCCTGTTGCATATACATATATACAAATATATATGCATATATATGTATATATATTTACATAGTACACTATTTGGTCAGGCGCAACATGTTTTTATGACTAAATTAACCTTGAATTTTTTTTTAAGCTTTTAGCTTTAACTATTCAGCATGAAAAACCTGATTTAGAGGAACAGAAAACAAAACTATTGCAACATGAAGAAGACAAGAAAATACAATTGGCCAAACTCGAGGAATCTCTTTTGGAGGTAAAAGCAAAAAGTTACTTACGCTGTTTCTATGTTTTTTCCTTTTTAATGAATATAAGTAATTGCACTGTAGCACTGTCGTCCCATTGTTCATTGATTTGCTCAAGTGGGCACCAGTAACGTCTCCATTGTGAGACTTGTTGTTACTGTTTTTGGCATATCAAATATGCCATGGGTAGCTTGTCAGGCTCTGCCATGTGGGAGAGATACTCTCGGTAGCTTGCTGGGCTTTCTGAGAATGACGGAGGAATTGAACCCAGGTTGGCCGAGTGCAAGGCAAACACCTTACCCACTGTGCTATTGCTCCAGCCCAAGTAATTATTTATTTTTAAAGATTTATAATACCTTCTACAAGTTTTTGGTTCTTTTCAAAGTTGTAACAATTCAAACAAAGAAGCAGATATATTGTACTGTACCATCCTGTGTAATCTTTAAGAAAAGTAATTTTTATCTGATATTGTATAATACTTCATTATTTTATTAATATTTATTGTATGTTTAGATTTTCAAGAAGTATCCCAAAGGTGCATGGAACTGCCTTTGTAAATTTTATTTTATTGATAAATTAATATGTATATAATGCTTTGACAGCTAGTTACTATTTGTTATAAGATAATAAATCTTAAAAGAACTTAAGCTATGTAAGCATAATTTATTTATGATCATTAGTGTTGGATTCCTACAATTTCACCATTTATACATATTAATCAGATTCATTTTTTTCTGCAGACACTTGCCACTTCTCAAGGAAATATTCTGGAAAATAAGGATTTGATTGAGTCTTTGAATCAGACAAAAGCAAGCAGTGCAGTTATTCAGGATTCACTCAAGGAATCTTACAAACTGCAGCTTTCCCTCGATCAAGTAACTATACTTCTTTGTATTTTTATGTCATGTTTTCTTCAACTTTTGTGTTAATATAATTAGAAAATTTAGAATCAGGACTTTAGAGAATGATTTGAACCATTATTTTTCACAAAAGCATTCAACACCCCCACCCCCACCTGTCCCCTTCTCCTCATTGGAGTCTGATTCTTACCATGGGGAGCCTGTGATGAGGCTTAGGTGGCACTTGTAGGTGGAAGGCTCGAGCCCTGCTGGGCCTTCTCAGGACTGGCCTGATCCTGAAGTTCTAGAGGGATAATCCTGTCCTAAGATGGAAAAGGAGTGTATGAGAATGACTGTGAGGGGACGTCTTTGTCATTCGTAAGGTTTTTAGAAGTCGTAGCAAGTTGAATATACAATTAAAAGTTACAAATGATCCTTGCCATTGAAAACGTTTTTCCCCTCTTCCATTCTGGATCTCAGGAGTGTGATGATCCAGCTCTAGTCTAATTAATGGGTAAAAGTCTTTTTACTTGATTATAATTTAAATTAATGAGATTTCAATCCCTTAGAATATGCTTTTCTTTGGAGCTTACATTCTGGTGGCCAAGCTGCTGAATGTTCTTGAGAATTCCTAGTGCAGACTCCTGTTCTCTTGAAACTTTCCATGCTGAACCAGAATGGGAACTGCTATGGAGCTGCTTGACATCTGTCACCCTCTTTTTCTTCTAAGGTTAAACTTGGCCAATGTCACGACGCTAATCCCTGCCTGAAGGAATTTGAAGTGTCTGTGACTTTTTTCCCCATCACTGATTCATAAAATCACATGATTTTACCAATATTATATCTATGATTTGACCCCAGTCAACGATCTGAGCTCAGTAGTCCTCTGGTTGTCTTCATTTGTCCCAGCCCGGACTTCTGGTCCAAGCGGAAGGTTCTGTGGTCCTGGTTCTGTCTTCACTGAGTCCCACAGTGCCTCATCTCCTTCCTTTCACATCTACTTAACACATTCCTCCTTTGACCCCTGCTCCCATCACCTTCCTGCTGGCTTCCCACCCACAAGAGTCAAGTTTCACTTGTTACTAACTACAGGGGCTACCAAAGAGTGCCACCCCTTTTGCATATATGAAGGGTGGCACTGTAGCACTGTCCTGTTATTCATTGATTTGCTCGAGCGGGCACAAGTAACATCTCCATTGTGAGACTTGTTATGTGTTTGGCATATCGAATATGCCACAGGTAGCTTGCCAGGCTCTGCCATGCAGTCAGGATACTCTTGGTAGCTTGCTGGGCTCTCCGAGAGGGAAGGAGGAATTGAACCTGGGTTGGCCACATGCAAGGCAAATGCCCTAGCCACTGTACTTTTGGAAATGTAGAATCTCTTCCTTCATTCTCTTACCACCATCTTGTCCTTTTTCACATGATGAAAGTCCTTTTGGTCCGCAGTAAAACCAATTCATGAAATATGTTTGGTTTCATAATTTGAGAGGTAGAGAAATATTTCAGACATCATACCCTTATATTCATTTTAAAAAATCAGGTTCTGTTTTCCTTTTAGATACAGTGTTAGGGTTGCATGTCGTGTCTGTGTGTGGAATCGGAACTATATGTAGCACTGTGCCAAGCGTCCCTGGGTGCAGGGGAGCACAAGTTCTCAAGTGTTTTTCCTTCCCAACTTTTTGCCCTTTTCCCCAACACAGGAGCGCGATGCCTATCTCCCTCTGGCTGAGAGCGCCAGCAAGATGTACTTCATTATCTCAGACCTGTCCAAAATTAACAGCATGTACCGCTTTAGTCTGGCTGCATTTCTCCGACTTTTCCAGAGAGCTCTGCAAAACAAACAGGTAGGCTGGTTCTCCTCGGTGAGACTTAAAAGAGAGGTTGTTTCGCAATGAGGATTTCCAGAGACCTGATCAGAGTTATAGTTCAGTAGATCCTGGAAATTAATTGAAATTACATTGAAAAGAAACTAGTTCTTTAATTACATTTTGTGTTCTTAAACTTCCAATGTGACTGTCTTTTAATGGAAATAATTTGTGTCTGTGTTTGAATTAATAAGTAACATTATCATTTTACCAAAAACCAGATGATTCTGGAAAATATAAAGATAAATTATTCTGACGAGAGATAGAGTACAGGGAATAAAGCAAGGACTTTCATATGGCCGGCCCCAGTTTGATACCCAGTACCACATGCAGTCCTCCAAGCACTGCCAAGAGTGACCTCTAAGAACAGAAAAGTAAGCACTGAGCACTTCTGGGTGTGCCCTCCTTGCCCTCCACCTTGCAAAAGATAAATTACTCACATTTTCCTATTGCTTTGGAAAAACAAAATTTAAAATGGACTGATATGTCCATTTGAGGGGTTATGGACAGCGATAAGTGTCATGGTCCTATGGGATGCCGCGGTGTCCACTCTGGCCAGTGGATGGAGCATAGACCAAAGGCTCTGGAGTGTTTTAATGGAAAACAGACTATACTTTCAATAAAGTATTCATATGGTGTGATTAACATTCAAGGTAATAAGTAGAGATTTACACAATAATTTTGAAAAATTGTGAGACTGTCTCATATTTTATTGGGGGTGCTCCCTAGCAGTGCTCAGTGTCTGAGGTGCCACTCTCCCCAGTACATATCCAGCTGTGTGGGCCAGACACTTCATGCTATGCTCTGGCTCTGCTTCTTGGACCTGGTAGTGCTGGAGTCACCAGGGCCACCCCTGGTTCTGGAGGGGCAGTGTGGTGCCAAACCCTTTGCCCCAGCCCCATGTCACTACGGAAGTGTCCTGTATGGGGGCTCCTACGTGCATGTCACAGTGTGTGCTATTGCTACAAAGCATGACCGACCCAAGTTTCTGGCTTCCTATGGTTAGTATCCTGTTCTAAACAGGAATTCTTCATTTGTTCTTAAAGATCATAAATGAAATTCACCTCAAGTAATGAAAAGACTATCTATTGTGAGAAAGAATACAGAATTTTAAATACTCTTGCAGTATTCTGGAAGGACAGAATTTTAAAATACTGCAAGAGTATTTTAACTTTCTGGAAGACAAGTCTTTTCACTCTGCATACAAAGTTCTGTTGCTTTAAAAAATACATTTTGTAAAAACACAAATTCAAATGCACAAATCCACATACATAAAGGTTATCGTTAATGTGCATATTATCATAGGACAGTAGTTTCTAAGGAGATTCTGCATGATAAACTTTTCTAAAGAACACAGAGTAATTGATGTTGTTACTGTGTTATGCCAGGAAATCTAATCTCTTTATTCTCATACTATAGTTTACAGAATCACTTTTAATATAAAAATTTTAAACACAAGCATAAAAAGAAATTTAAAATGAATTACTGTATACTTTCTAAGTAATTATCGAAAAACTTAAGACATTAAAGACAGAGTGCATTCAAATTTTATTTCTGTTGTTTTAGTGTAAGTTTAGTGCACTTATTTGTTTGTACAAATGAATTTAATTGATCCTGAATCATCTGAGTGTGGAAGAATGTTGGACGCATTAAAGCAATATGGAGTACCTTTTAAATGTTCAGACATTTTCTAATCTTGTAAAAAAAAATTTAATTTACAGGATTCTGAAAGTACAGAACAGAGAATACAATCTCTTATCAACTCATTAAAACATATGGTATATGAATATATATGCCGCTGTCTATTTAAGGTAAGAAATGTCTCATTTTCTATATATAAAACAGTATCAGAACCTTGATTTATTGTGGCACCATCATATTCTATTACTGCTCACTAGAATGATACTGATGTTGGCATTCCTGATGCTTCCCTGGAATCCTGCTTGTTTCCAATGAGAATCCCTTCCCTCAGACTGGGCTGCAGTTGAGAGGGTGACCTGAGAGCCTCCAGGGCCTGTCTCTAGCAGGGTGTGTCCTACCAGGGCCTGCGGGCTCAGCAACACCTTCGATGTTTGGCTGTTGTGTTCATTTGGGAGCGCTCAGTATCACCACTGGCTTCGACAGTGATGCCCGCAGCACTGCTTCTCTGAACTGTGAATCAGAAATCTGTCTGGATATTGTCAGATAGCCCTGGGGTGGGGGGTGGGGGGGGGGAATAGGAACTGTTCCTGTTTCTAGTGCTGGGATGTAAACTCTCACCTTATCCTGACTTAGACCGGACATTTGTCTTAGGTTTATAAGACAAATGGGCCTTGGAGTATTACAGAATAAGACATCATAGACATTTTTAACCATCATAGACAACAAGGTGTTCACTTGGGATTTTACGAAATTGATTTTAGTTTTGTTTATAAAAAATGTGGTCACATGACCTGGAGGTGTTGGTGTTTATGTATGTGGATGCCAGGGAAGGTGGTGGGGGAGAGTGCTGCAGGGCAGAAATTTTCTTGAATGTTATCAGAATTTACCTTGTAAAGGTTTTTTAAACAGATGATACTTCATACCACAGAGTAATTAAGATACTTCTTTTCTTGTATCCTTGTCAACCCTAGTGATCCCATGAAACCTTTAATCAGTTTTACAGCTGATATCTTATTCTTTAGTAGGGTTCACACCAAGCAGTACTTAGGGTACCACCCGGGCTACATCTAGTGGTTCTTAGGGCCATCCAGTACCAGGGATTGAATGAAGGATCCTCATGTGATGTGTTCCACTGCTTGAGCTGTCTCGAGGACCCATGATATCGTGTGAATCATATCTGTATTAAAGCCACATATTTTTGGACAGAGATAGTACAGGTATTAAAGCATTTGCCTTGCAGGCAGCCAACACACCAGTCTTCTGCCATGGTTCACAGAAGGCTAGATGTAGCAAAACTGCCTGTGAATGTGCGGATATTAAAGAATGAACTACAGTATTCAGTGATAAACATATCAGACTAATACTATCTTACTTAACTTAATTTTTATGTCAGATTAAAGATGCTATCATTTTTCATTCATGATCCTTTTGCATAAATTCTTACAAGTAAATGGATTAGTTAATTTAGATGTATATTGACTATGTTAGGGAGAATATAAACAAACACAATGGCATGTATTATAAAGACCACACTTTTCTATAAATATAGGTTCAGACAAATCAAGGTGACTGACTTGCTGTTTTTTTTTTCAGGCTGATCAGTTGATGTTTGCACTGCATTTTGTTCGAGGCATGCATCCTGAACTTTTTCAAGAAAATGTAAGTAGAAGCAAAAGAGGGGAAAGTTAGACCTCAATAGATAAATTTGATAATGGGACAGGCTAATGATAAGATTAGAAGTTTATTTAGCCTAGAAATTCTATAATGACCTCCTCATTTTTTATTGCTTGAAATTTAGTGTAAGACACTTTTACTCCTACTACTTGTTCGATTGGCCAGTATTCTTCAGGGACATCAAAGCAGAGTAAGAAATCTAAGTAACGCAGCACATTGTCTGGTTTTGTTTTAATTCAGGTTTACTTATTCAGTGCTCCAGGAGAGTCGGTCTTTGTGGTGCCCTTGTTTAAGCATGAAATTCAGAAATAGGAAAGGTCCAACAGGCACCAGCCCTGGCAAACCCAGTTTGATCCTTGGCATGGCATGCCTCACTGAGCCCGCCTGGTATAGCCCCCAAGATTCTAAGCACCACTAGGTTTAGCCCTCTAGCCCCCCTCCCCTCCATTGTCCCCAACCCCCGCTTATCCAGGCCAGAACATTAGCCATCAGACCCACCCAGCCGAGTGTATTTGAGAGGCCCCAGGGCCCATGAGCACTGTTGGAGAGCCACTGCACCCCCCAACAAGTGACCGAATGGGGGTGTACACGCTAACACTGCTGCTTTCACTCACTGGCTCTGGGTAGCAGGAGAGGCAGTGCTGCCTCAGGGAAGGGCTTGCTACCAGCTGTTCTGCTCATGCTCCATCCTCCTTGAGCTCAGCCACTGAGCTACATAATTTTCTCTGGTTTCTAATGTTTCAAAAATGTAAGTGGTATTTCTCAATTTTATCCTTTTATGAAACGGAGAAGGAACCCGGAGAGACAGAACAGCAGATAGCACACTTGCCTCACATGAGGCTGACCCGGATTTGATCCCCTATACCATGTATGCTCCTCTAAGCCTGCCACCAGGAGTAGTCCCTGAGCACAGTGAAGTGTAGCCCCAAAGTAAACAAACAAAATGAGAAAATCTAATAGCCAGGGTGACATGAACCGAGTATAGTACCCACAGGGAACTTTTGTTCTACTTAGTCCATTTAAACTACATTTGGGGTGATGTAAACAAATGCAGACCATTCCATAAGTCTGCCTCTGTTCAATTTTTGTTCCTACTTCCACATTCTCTGACACTGAAGTTTTTCTCAGGACACTATACTTATTAATCTGACTCCTTTTATTTCCTTTTATTTCTACTGTTGACTTTCACACCTTTCCTTTCCTCCTTCTAGATAATTTTTCACCATGATCTGTATGTTCCATTTCTGTAAACTTAATGTTCTCTACTCTTCCTTTATGGAGTATAAACAATCATTTTCAAAGGAGAACATTTCTTCTGACTCACAGTAGCAGTGATCATTCCTATTTTATTGATCAATGAATATGATTTCAATAGGAAGAGGGAGTGGTCACCAGGGCGTGGTGGGGTAAAGGTTAGAAGTATTTGTTTGAGCAGATTGCTCTCAAACATTCATGTTTTTGATATATTTTATAACAGTATGTTACAACTAATATATCTTGCCCATTATTTTCTTGTTGTGGGAAACCAGGGATGAAGATGTAGGTTTTCTTGGTTATATTCTGTAATACTTTATCAGTCTTTATTCTGTGGCTTAATTAAAAGAAATATTGTCAGTTTTCTCCCAAGCTGTTTAACTGCACTGTAAATAGAGTACTTTTCTCTATGTTTTTATTTCCAAAACGTTTAAACTTTTTTTGATGTATTTATTTCCTTAGGGTTTGGGGCGACACCTGATTGTGTTCAGGACTTACTCCTGGCTCTGTGCTGAGGAATGACTCCTGGCAGGACCATATAGGGTGCTTGGGTCTAACCTGGGGTGGCTGCATTCCAGACAAGAGCCTTGCCCACTCTACTATTTTTCTGGCTCAAAACTTTTGCTTCAAAACTTTGTTGTACTTTAAAAAAATAATTTTATCTGTAAGCATAGACTAGAATAAATTGATATGTAATGACAAATGCTGATTGTACATAACATTTAAAATTTTACATGTTGTGACTTACAAAATATTTTTGTTTTGATTAAAATGTTAAAATTTGTGGGGCTGGAGCAATAGCACAGCGGGTAGGGCGTTTGCCTTGCACGCGGCCGACCCGGGTTCAATTCCCAGCATCCCATATGGTCCCCTGAGCACCGCCAGGGGTGACTCCTGAGTGCAGAGCCAGGAGTAACCCCTGTGCATCGCCGGGTATGACCCAAAAACCAAAAAATAAAAAATAATAATAAAATGTTAAAATTTTGTATCTTAATATATAACAATCCTAGTACATTTATTATTAATGTATTATCTTGATACATGAATTCATTCTTACAGTGTTCTTTCTGCTAGAAGTGGAAAGATTTGAGAGGAATTAACCATCTCCCCATGCCCTTAGAAGACTTTGCGGAAGCCATTTTATAAGGGAATTAAAAACATGTAACTGACTAATATTTTTATCTTTTGTGTTCTTTGTATTTTTTCCAATAGGAATGGGATACTTTTACAGGTGTGGTTGTTGGAGACATGTTGAGGAAAGCTGTAAGTTTAAATAGTGAAATTATTTCACTCATAGGGAAATTAGATTGAATATGTTTTACACTTGACTTTAACTTCAGGAAATATAATTTGCTTCAAAAAAGTTTAAATTATTCTTCAAATTTTTCTTTCACTAGAGAAATATGTTCTTGTTTACGTTGTTCCACTATGTGTCTAAATTAATGGTTTTTTGTCTCCAAAGACATATATTCCTTTGAAACTAATATTAGATATTGACATTTTTTTCCCCACCTGTGTTGCTAGAACAGGTTTATAATCCTAACAAAATAAAATTTTGTTTTATAACTAAGGATTTTTTTATCCAAACTTGCAGATACTCATTACAACTTCTAAGTTAAAATTGAGCTTGTTCTATTTGAACATGTCATAGATATTATTATTTAAAGTAGCACCCTCAAACTGTAATGCAGAACTTAGATGATCTTAAATGCAAGATATATTTTAAATAATATAATTTTAATGTTAGTTCTATTACATTTTAATTTTTCAGAAGTTTCTTACAGATTAAACAAAAATGAATACAGAATTTGTCTTAATGGTTATCTATACCATAGAAAATTTTACCCTAGAGAGCTGTAAAGTACATAAAAATAATACCAGAATGAGTTTTTTTTTAATGTTTAGAATTAGCTATTCAGTGTTAGTAGGTTTTGTGTGAAGTTTGCCAGACATACCAGGGAGAATAATTGTTTTTATTCAAAGGACACTCAGCAAAGAATCCGTGATCAGCTTCCGTCTTGGATCGACTCGGAAAGAAGCTGGGCGGTGGCCACATTAAAGGTTCGTTCAGCGGTTCTGACTCCAGCTGAGCCTGGCAGTGGCCCAGTGTCTGACAGAGGCCTAAAGCTGTCGAGTTCAGCGGAAATGCAGCTTAGCCAAATAACACAGTCATTGTATAATGGACAGTTCATATAAATTAGGAGCAGTGGACTTTAATTGCCAGGAAAACTAAGAGACTCTTTCTAAACAAGTTACATTGTTTATTAAAAATAATTTAAATTAAAATATACCTAATTATTTAGTTCTAACCAAATGAAATTTGGGCACTATGTTTAGAAATAAATGTAGATATTTGGGTAAAACATCCATAAGTACATCTGATTTGTGGTAATATTTCATGAAAATCTTATACTGTAGATATTGATCTTTCAGACACATTATTTTCAATTAAAATTCTCCATTGTAGAGATGTGTAATGTTAAATGCTCAGTAGAAATTGATAAGAAATCTGAAGCAGAAATTCATAACTAAAAATTTTGAGCATATTGCAATAAAGAAGCACTATGTTCACAAAAAGATCCATGAGTGAATATGGTTTAGGAAAAGATGCTTTGCTAAGGACTTGATATTGATATAAATTCTGGGGCTATTTTTTTTGTGTGTGTGGGCTTGGGGGAGCAGGAGGGGCACACCGAACAGTACTCAGGGCTTTCTCCTGCCCCCATGCTTCAGGGTCACTCCTGGTGGGACTTGAGGACCATATGGGTAAACAGGAGTTGAACTCTGGTCAGCCACATACAAGCATCTTACCCGCAGTGATATTGCTTTAACTCCCAATATGGGCTATTTTTATTATGCAATTCACTTGTGGCAGTGATTTTAAATTTAAATTTGCACTTGGTTTTAATGAAAGCATGTTTTTTTTCTCCACAAGGTGGAGATAGGTACAAGTATTTTTATGTAAAGATTTTTTTTAACTTATATGTATTTTTTAGTACTAACATATGTATTTATTTAGTACTACTTTGGCAATACTTTATTTTATTTAATTCTGGTTTGGTTAAGACAACCAACCTCTTTCTCACCTAGAAATGATTAAATAAGGAAACACAAAGAAGAAAACAGTAAGCATCTCTCAATAATTGGTCTTCACTTCTTGCATACATGCATTTATTTTTGTAGCTCATTCTGTCTGTTTACTGTTTAGGTTGCTCTTCCCAATCTTTATCAGACCCTGTGCTTTGAAGATGTGGCTCTGTGGCGAACTTACTACCATAATTCTATGTGTGAGCAAGAGTTTCCATCTATTCTTGCAAAGAAAGTTTCCTTATTTCAGCAGGTAAATTATCTAAATTAGTGTTTTTCAGCTTTTTTGAACCTGTAGACGGGTGACAATAAAAATCTTTTATAGACAAGTTGAGGCAGAAATTTTTAAAAAAACATTATATAGTATTTTGTTATCTGTTTTTGGATCTAATACTTTAAAATGAAAGTTTTGCCCAGGCATACTCTGGATTAAGCACCACTAATGTTTTCAGCAGACTGGCCAGAAATTTTCTGCTGAGTAGTGAACTGGTGGTTGGAGCCTGCCCGTTGTTCTACTAGATACCTAGAAGTATTAGACGTTGGTTCAGATGTCATTCAAATGCAGACTCTGCTTTAGGCTATCAAGTAAACACTGGAGTAGGAGGTGGGGGTGCTGGGGGGTGAGAGGAGGTTCTGTGTTCTGTGTTTGTCCTGGCATGAAGCCTTGACCAAATGAGTCTGTGGGTAGTCTGTCTTCCATTAGTCTCTGAAGAAACAGAGAAAATGTATTACAGAAAGAAATGAAAGTGAAGATGAGTCTAGAGGGGGCCTCATGTTTATCTGGCCTTCCCCCTACTTCTCGTGGAAAAAAAATCACACATTGCCTCCCCCACCTCAACTTTACTATAAAAGTTAGGCATCTAAGAATAGTAGGTATACATCATTAAGCATAAAATAGCGATTTGAAAATTTTAGTCAAGATTTGGAGGTTCAAAATCCAAACCTTTATTCTTTCTACTTGGCCCTTCATTAGATCCTGAAGATATGGCTAAGCTTAAGGTCATTACATGGTGTTTACCTGTGATGACTGGTTTAGTGACATCAATTTTCGTAACATTTTGACTATTTAAGATGTACCTATTACAAATTTAAGCTTATTGTGGGACAGTTAGAGTTTACAGTATCTCGACCAATATTCCTGAGCGTTGAGTTGGCTGCTGTGTGAGCTCCATGGGAACTTTATCGTGGCTGTGTTTCTTTGGCAGGTTCTTGTGGTGCAGGCACTCCGGCCGGACAGACTGCAGAGCGCCATGGCTCTGTTTGCATGTCGGACTCTGGGTAAGCACTTGACCTGACCCGAATTGTATGTTTGGGATCACACCAAGCAGTGCTCAGGAATTACTCTTGGTGGTGCTCGGCGGACCATATGGGATGCCGGGGATTGAACCTGGTTTGTCCACATGCACAGCAAACATCTTCCCTGCTGAAGTGTTTGTTTTTAAGTTACATTTTATGCTGACCTTAGTCTTAAAAGATTATCAGTATTTTATTCTTCATTCTGCTTGCCTTAGACTCGCTAAGACTCTTGCCTTTCCTGTGGTGGATATTGGTTTGATCCCTGGTGCTGTACGTGGTTCTATGAGGATCCCTGAGCCCAGAGTCAGGATAAGCCTACCAACCCCCCAACACAAATCACGTTCACTCAGTGCCATTAAGCAAAGAATTGCATTAAGTGAAACTTTGTGATGTTTATGTTCAAATGATTTGAAAATTTTGATATACTTCTGAAATAATACTGTTTCTAAGGGAAAAGTCAACATGCTGGAGTATGGCTGGATGACTCGTATTTGTTCAAGTGGTTTAATTAATATGGTTTTGTATGAATATGTTTTGAAAATTTTAGGTTGCTGGAGAATAATAAGCTCTTACCTCTTTTTAATCAATTTTAGAGATTTAATTTCAAATATAATTTCTCAAGCATTCATATGGAAAGATTTTTGTACTCTAGAAACCTTTAAATAATTATGAAGATGTGTTTATGAAAGTAGTTTTTATTTGAAGGTACTAATAAAGCACTATCCAAACTTTTAGGAGTGTTTTCTCTCTCTCTCTCTCTCACTCTCTCTCTCTCTCTCTCTCAATTTGAATCACTGTGAGATACACAGCTACAAAGCTGTTCATGATCAGGTTTCAGTCATACAAAGTTCCAACACCCATCCGCCTACCATTGTACATTTTCCACTACCTCTATGGCAGGCACTGTCCTCTCTCTCTCTCTCTCTCTCTCTCTCTCTCTCTCTACCGCTATCTCTCTCTCTCTACCGCTATCTCCTTCTTCCCCCTTTCCCCCTCTCTTCCTTTCCCCATTTTGGGACCATTCCTAACTATCATTGCCTTAGTGGTCCCTTCTCTATCCCAACTTCCCAACTGCCTTCTCCCCGAGCACCTGAAACAGGCTTACAAACATGGACCAGTCCTCCTGGCTCGTGTTTCTACTGTCCTTGGGTATTAGTCTCATGTTATTCTTTAACATATTATGTGGGATTTAACAATCCCACAAATGTGTGCAATTATTCAATGTATGTCTCTCTCCTTCTCTCCTTCTGACTTATTTCACTCAGTGTGATACTCTCCATAGCCATCCACTTATAAGCGAATTTAATGACTTCATTTTTCCTAACAGCTGCATAGTACCATAATTTCTTTAACCAGTCATCCATTCTCAGGCACTCTGGCTGTTTCCAGATTCTGGCTCTTATGAATAGTGCTGCAATGAACATAGAAGTGAAGATGGCATTTCTGCTCTGTATTTTTGCAGCCCGGGGGTGTATTTCCAGAAGTGGTATTGCTGGGTTATAAGGAAGCTCATTTCTAGTTTTTTGAGGAAAGCCTGTATTGTTGTCTAAAAATGCTAGAGCAGTTGGTCATTCCTACCAACAATGAATGAGAGTCTCTTTTCCTCATATCCACGCCAGCACTGGTTGTTCTTGTTCTTTTTGATATGTATTAGTCCCTGAGGTATTTGCATCTCCCTGATTAACAATGTTGAACATTTTTTCCTGTGCCTTTTGGCCATTTGTATTACTTCTTTGGGGAAGTTTCTGTTCATTTCTTCTCCCCATTTTTTGATGGGATTGGATTATTTTTCCTTGTAAAGTTTTACCAATGTCTTATATATCTTGGTTTTAATCTCTTATGAGTATTGGGTGAATAATTTTTCACTTTCCATGGTCTGTCTCTGCCTCTTAGTCTTTTGAGGTGCAGAAGCTTTTTAGTATAATGTAGTCCCATTTGTTTATCTTTGTTTATACTTGTTTGATCAGTGGTGTTTCATCTTTAAAGATGCTTTTAGTTTATTATCATGGAGGGTTTTGCCTACATTTTCTTCTGTGTACCTTATGAATTCAGGTCTGATATTGAGGTCTCTAATCCATTTTGATCTGACTTTTGTGCCTGATGTTAGAGAGAAATCTGAGTTCATTTTTTGCATGTATCTGTCCAGTTTTCTCAGCACTACTTGTTGAAGAGGCTTTCCTTGCACCACTTTACATTTCTTGATCCTTTATCAAAGATTAAGGGTCATATATTTGAAGGTCTGTGTCAGGATATTCACCTCTATTCCATTGATCTGCAGGTCTGTCTTTATTCCAATACCATGCTGTTTTAATTACTACCACTTTGTAGTACAGTTTGAAGTTGGGGAAGGTGAAGCCTCCCATCTTCTTTTTCCCAGGAATTGCTTTAGCTATTTGTGGGTGTTTGTTGTTCCATTTAGATTTCAGGAGTGTTTGATCTATTCTTTGAAAAATGTCATGAATATCCTCATAGGGACTGCATTGACTCTGTATAATGCTTTGGGGATTATTGCCATTTTGATGTTAATCTTCCCAAACCATGAACTGGGGATATGTCTCCATTTCCTCGTATCCTTTATTTCTTGAAGTAATCTTTTGTACTTTTCTTTGTATAGGTCCTTCACCTCTCCAGTTAAACTAATTCCAAGGTATATGATTTTCTGAGGCACAATTGAATTGTAAAAGCAGGATTTTTTCCTACTATCTCTTCTCTTTAATTATCTGTATATAGGAAAGCCATGGACTTTTGGGTATTGATTTTGCAGCCTGCCACTTTACTATACAAATCTATTATTTCTAGCTTTTTTGTAGTCTTTAGGACTTTCTAAGTATAGTATCATGTCATCTGCAAATAGTAAGAGCTTGACTTCTTCCTTTCCTATCTGGATGCTCTTGATATTTTTTTCCCAGTACTTGAATAGGAGACGTGAGAGTGGACAGCCTTATCTTGTGCCTGACCTTAGAGAGAAGGCAAGGGATGCTACTTTAATATTACAAGCCAGGTCTTTCAGATTAGCAAAAGCTTCGAATCAACTTTTAAAAATAGTAATTACCAGATGCAAATGTTCTGACTTTTATAATTCTGATTTAATTTTGGCTTTTCAGTAACTATTCTAAGCAAGATCATGTTATTTGTGTCAAAGTATTACAAGATTTGAACTCATAAGATTGAGTGTAGTAGAACGAGTAACTTCTCTAAAGTTTTTTCAGAAGTAATTTTGAAGGCTGGAGCAATAATATGGCAGGTAGGGTGATTTCATTATACACAGCCAACCCAGGTTTGATCCTAGCCATCCAATATGATCTTCTGAAGA
Organism: Sorex araneus; assembly: GCF_027595985.1. Classification (NCBI taxonomy): domain Eukaryota; kingdom Metazoa; phylum Chordata; class Mammalia; order Eulipotyphla; family Soricidae; genus Sorex; species Sorex araneus. Next base: position 178,476,037 of record NC_073304.1, on the reverse strand, counting down.
CTCCTGCCAGAATTATTTCCTGAGCGCAGAGCCAGGAGTCAACCCTGAGCACACCAGATGTGGCCCAAAACAAACAAATGAACAAAAGAAGTAATTTTGAGACTGGCAGCTCTCCTAGTTTTACAGTGCTCTACTTCTCTTATTCTTGTTAGCATCCGAGGCTGTTTCTTGCTTCTATAGCTCATGTTTTTTGATGACTGTGTCTAAAAGAAGTTGAAGGACTTAATGAAATATTTACTCAGGGCCAGGGGATGGCTCAGAGGACTGAAGCAGCGTGTCCTTTGCATGTGGGTGCCGTGGGTCAATCCCTGGCACAGCATGGTTCCCCAGGCACCTGTGGGCAAAGCTCCTTTCCACCCCAGAAGAGTGTTAATTCTCTGTTGCTGCTGTAACATATCAGCCACATAAAACAATATTCATTTCTCTTGTTGTTTTTTGAGCCACATCCGTCGGTGCTCAGAGCTGACTCTTTCCTCAGTGCTCAGGGTTCACTCTTCACTCCTGGTGGTATGGGGGTGCTGGGAATTGAACTCAGGCCAGCCTTGTGTATCTACTATACCATCTGTCCTGTACAATATCCATTTCTAATCTCACGGTTCTGAAGGGCACATGTCAGGTGGATTGCCTGTCTTCAGAAGCCCGAGTGTCAGGGATCCAAGTCAATCCTGGTTGGTAACCTAGGCTCTGGGTGGGGCTTCATGGAAATCCTATTTCTGTTCTCCACCGGGTAATTGTAAAATTTAAGTCCCATTTCCTTGTTATCTTGAAGGGCTTCTCTGCTTTAATTTTAATTTTTATTTACTTTTGGTGTTTGAACCACACAAGGCTAATGCCAAGATCTGGATCTGTGCCACTGCTGACTCCTCGCGCAGGGCTTATGGGGACCATATGGGGTGCCAGGGATTGAACCCAGGCTGGCGGTGTGTAAACCAAGTGCTTTCCCTGCTGTATTACCCCACCAGCCCCTGCTTCTCAAGGCCCCCAGTAATTGCCCGACTTTCAGATTTGTGATCCTTTGCCCAGGTTTAAAGCTGCAGGGCCACTTCCTTCTTTCTCACACTCCCTATCTCTGACCTCCCGTCCACATCATCTTTCTGTGTCCCTCCTGCAACTTGTACTTCTGCTGAGGAAGATTTTCTGCTTTTAATGGATCAAATGATTAAATTGACCCACTTGGATAATCCAGCATGATTTTATTGTAAGCCTATAAAGTATGTTCCACCCGCAAAGTCCCTTTGCAGCACTTCCTAATTTTGTGTTTGACTAACAAAGGGATAGGAACAATGAAAAGAGGGAGAGCTTTAGAGTTCTGTGCACCACAAAATGTTTGGCCTTTTTCCTAGACTATATTATTCTGTTTCCAGAGTACTGTCCCACTTCATTGGTTAAAGTATATTGAATTATTATTTGTTGATTTTCCTTTTTTTATTGACATAAGTTTTTTTTTTCAGATTCTTTTATTTTTGCATACCAGATCGCTCTCAGTCTGTTAAGGTTGTTGTAATAAATAAAGATGGCATCTATTAGACTCATGACATACAAGCTTGCTATTAATCTACTTCTTTATTAGCTCACTCAGAAAGTATGAAAGTGATGTTCTTTCCTTTATAATCTGTGAATTGCTTATTTTTTTGTTTACAATCTTTTATCAAGTAAAGTTAAGATATACTACAGATAAAATTTTTCTTGACTTATTTTTATGGGTTTTGTTTTGGGGGGATAAAGGATAAATTATTTTTTTTTTGAAAGATGTATTATAAGATGTAAGATCCAAGTGATTTATAAGTAGGTCTGAACTGTGGGACCATAATTTACATTGCATTGAACATTTTTGACACTTTAACCTTATTAAGTATTTGGAATTCTTTACACTGATAGTTCTAATGGTACCATAAGATAGAATTATTTAGGTTATTAAGACCAGTGGTTTTTTTATAGGCACAGGTCACTTTAAATGCATGGCTGGGTGAGGGTGCCACCAGCTCACAGCAGTAGCCAAACCCTTGGGAGACTTTATGAGAGTTTTGCACTTAGAATGGCTAGCACAGAATTCCAAGTAACATGTTGCCTTTGTTTTCTTCAAATAATATAAATTGTGTATTTCTCAAGCCCTAAATGTTCCAGTTCTCTGAAATATTCAAATAATGAATCTTCTATGGAATTTTAGCATTTGTAGCAATAATTGTATATATGCTAAGTCCTATTGAGCTTGATCTCCTTTCTGTCACCATGGAATTTACCATTTATAATTTGGAAATAATATGGGACTGGAGAGAGAGTATATGGGTCAAGGTGCTGACTTTGCTTGATCCAACCCAGTTTGACCCTTAGCACTTCTTGGTCCTCCACACAGTGGCGGAAGTGACCCTGAGCACAGAGTCAGGAGTCACCCTGAGCATGACCGCAGGTGGGCAGCGTTTCTCAAACAACCAATCAGAACACATCTTGTGACAATCTTCATTTAAAACTTGTAAAGACAATCCCTATATTCGCATTTATTTCCCAAATGAAACATGTCTCAGTAGTCATTATATGTATTTTGACATTTTCTCTAATATCTAATTAGAGGTTTATGAGAAGATATTGAAAGAAAGATAATAACTTTTTTCTGTTATTCCATCACTTTGAGTTAATCATGATAACATTTTTTATGTCTTTTTCTCTCTTGGAGGGAGTGTGAGGTGAGTGAGGTGCTCCCAGTGGTACTTGGGCATCCACATGGTGCCACGGATCTCAACTGTTGGTGCATTCAAGGCTTGTGGGCCAGCCCTCTGACTGTCACAAGTGCTGTCTTATTTATAGGCTCATGAATGTGGACACTACCACATGTAATCCAGTCGCCTATTCCTGTTTATTTACTGCTTAGCACATTATCTTTAACCTCACCTATTTGATAACTTTAATCCCACCATATGGCTGGCAGAAATTATTCATCCAGAATCTTCTTGGAAAAACCTTGGGGCTGGAGCAATAGCACAGCGGGTAGGGCATTTGCCTTGGATGCAGCCATACGGGTTCGATTCCCAGCATCCCATATGGTCCCCTGAGCACCGCCAGGGGTAAGTCCTGAGTGCAGAGCCAGGAGTAACCCCTGTGCATAGCCAGGTGTGACCAAAAAAGAAAAAAAAAAAACCCTTAGGTGCCTGGGCATATAGCAGGGTGCACACCTAGCCCATTGGGGATGGTAGGGGGCTGTAGAGGGGATGCACACCTAGCCCGAAAGGGGATGTAGCGGGGTGTGCCTCACCCCAGAGGGGAAGTAGTGGGGTGTGTGCCCCACCTGAAAAAGGAAGTAGCAGGGTGTGTGCCTTGTCTTAATGGCTCCATGAGTCCCACCCTCCAGCACAGCCTCACCCTGCAGAGCACAGTCCAGGGCACCACGAGTGTGGAGCCCCCAGAGCACCAGTGCAGCATTAACAGAGGAAAGGGAGGGGGCCCGGTCACCATTCTCGGGTTCTCTCTCCTCCACCTGCTGACGCTCTGCGCTCGAGCCCTGAGCACTTCTACTGGATGTTGGACCCTCCAGTCAGAGGCCCCATGCATCTTTGATTCTGACACAGTTTCTCATAAGAACTCAATTGCCCTAGAATGTTTATTGAGCCGATGAACTGATAAAGGGATGTTTGAGTGAACTGTGTGAAGGAACAAGAAGCTTCAGCACAGGTGGGTGGGTCAGTCCAGTCTTTGGGACATAGCTGCGCATGCAGCCAATGACTTGGGGCTGGAGTGCTTCCCTCTGCCAAGGAGCGATGGGGCTCGCACGCGGCTGCCCTGCCAGGTGCTGTTGGGGATGCTAATATGCATCGAGAGACATGGCCAACACCTTAGAGCTCACTAGACGGCTGTTACTAGGAAGTGGGAAGGGATGGTAGGCCCGCTGCCCTGCACCAGGTAGCTTCACTAGACTCTGATGGATGCACGCGGCTTCAACATCTTTCATATCTTTCAGGACTGAAAGAGCTGTCCCCACCTCCTCTCAATCTCAAGCGCTTATACAAAGAGACTCTAGAAATTGAACCCATCTTGATCATCATTTCCCCGGGAGCTGATCCTTCTCAGGAGCTTCAAGAACTTGCAAATGCTGAAAGGAGCGGGGAGTGTTACCACCAGGTTAGTACTGGCCAGCCAGCTATGCTTGCTGCCCCCAGAGTCGGTGCCTGGTCCCCACAGACTCGATGAAGTGAAACCACCTCTTCAGGCTTCCTGCTGGGATCCCAGCTCAAGATGTGGGCAAGGGGGGGGGGCAGAATGCCAATAATAGGTGGAGATGGATGCTGAGAAAGGAACCGCAAGCTCAAACACCAGCTTCTCGAAGCTGGGAAACTCAAGGTAAGAACTTCTCCAAGAGCACCAGAAGTTGTGCCCTGTAGCACTGCCTTTGTGACCTCCAGAAGTCTGGAAAGATAACAATTCATTGTTTTTTGTACACTAAACTGTGGTAATTTATTTTGGCTTGGTTTTGGGGCATATACCTGGCACTCCTCAAGACTACTCTTAGCTGGATGCCCCAGGGCCTCTATGTGGAATCTAGAAGCAAACCCACATTGGCCATATGCAGGGCAAACAGTCTGTCTTAATCTCTGTACTGTCTCTCCACCTCAGTTGTGCTGGTAGCAACTAGTACAGCTGCTTATACTTTGAAACTTTCACTTTTTAAACCTGTATTCTTTTATAATAAATTACAAGCAGTGGTTACTGCAAAAACTGAAGTGAAAGTAATTATATCATTTCAAGTAACATTTATTTAATAAAATACCATTTTCCGTAAGGTAAATTTGGGAGCTTTAGTTTGTTTTGACGACCTCCTTTTACAATTCAGTTTGCATGCAAGTTTGAAATCTATTCACTTAGTCTATTTTGACAAGTGAATAAATAACCCAGTTGCTTTTAAAAAATAGTAGTGATAAAGACAGCAAATACATTATGGCAACAAAAAAATGGAGAGAAAGATTGTTTAATGAAAATAAACTAAAGAAGAGAAGGAGAAATATTATAGCGGGTAGCGTGCTTGCCTTTCATGCAGCCGATTCAGGTTAAGTCCCCAGGACAGGAGAATTCCTGAGTGCAGAGTCAGGAGTAACCCTGAATATTGAGGGGTGTGTCCCCCCTCTACCCGCCCTGCCACACACACACACACACAAAGAAGCTAAGGAGAACACAATAGCAAAGTTAGGCTCAGATGTAGATGTTTGCATTGTCTGACTATAGGGAGCCTCATTCGAGAATATTCATTAGGGCAGCAGTTAATTCTCAATGGGATAAGTTCAAGGGGAACCCTATACTACAGGTTATGTTTGTTGGCAGTGAATTTGGCAGATAAAATCATTTATATTCATTCTGAGTACTTAAACCTAGTGGTTTGTATTCTAAGCTTGCAAAATTGTTTACTAGAGTAAATCCTTTAAATATAGGTATGTTCACATTCTCATTTAAAACTGCTATGTTGAATATAAATACTAAGGGTGATAATCTATTCTTAAGGGTATTTTTATTCTTAAATTTTAATTAGAAACTTGTGTTTTGAGGGCAGATGAATGAGTTGAATCATCTTTTTGACATTTTCCTGTTGTGCTTTTTGTGTAAATATATTTCAGTAGTAAATGTTTTCAAATTTCATGAAATTTATGCTGTAGCACAATTTTATATGATGTGTGAAAATTCCAAATTGCCTATTTTTAGCCATACTTTCTTCTATTTATGCTTCCTCTTTTTTGCATTTAATAATGGAAAAGTAATATGGGTATTGAAATAGGACCACCAGTGTATATTTTACCTTTCCTATTTGCCTGTTTACTTAATTCCAGCTTAGACCATGAAAATTAAAAAGTAAAATCAATATTATTATTGATTTATTTAGTACCTACTTTGTTTCATGCCTTAGTATGCATTTAGTTAAATATGCTTCCTTCTTGCAAAGATTTTATAGTCTAATTGAAAAACAAAATCAGTACTTCTAAATGTCAGCTAAAAATAATGAAATGCAATCTTGTGTTTATTATGAAAAAGGTAATTACTGAATCTGAAGTAATCTGAGTACTCTTCAAATGTTTTGATCATATACACCCAATGAAAAATACAGGAGTTGGAAGTCAGGACTCCCAGCCCATGTTTATTGGTGAACTGACGTGTATATATGCACAGATACAGCTGCACTGATATTGAAGTTTTACATAATCATCCTTAAACACATTTGGAAGGGACAGGGTATAGCCTAGTGCTAGAACACTTGTCTTGTACCCTTGAGGCCCCGAGTTTCCTCCCTGGAATTACAAAAAATAAAAAGAAGAAGAAAATAAGCTTCACTGTATACAATTAAAGACTTGATATAATAGGTTCCCATCATAAGTTATTGGCTAGTAGTTTTATACAGCTTAAATTTGATATGACCACTTTGAGTCAGACAGGACATAAAATACAAAAATCTTAGTGGAAGTCTGTAGTGATTCCCAGCAAAGGGAGCATTCATATAATACAGAAATCTCACACTCTCACTGCATTTATTTTCTTGGATTTTTTTTTTTTTGCTTATTCTTGTGTATTTTAATGCTTAGCATTTTTCTGTTTTATAAAATGGTCTGTCTATTACATAAGTATAGATGGGCTACAGGGACCAGGAAAAGTTGGAACAGTGAGTTTAGGTTCTCACATCTTCTCTCCTGTCTTTGTTTGTTTGGGGACCATACCTGGCAGGGTTTACTCCTGGCTCTGCACTCAGGGATCACTGCAGGTGGGACTCAGGGAGACCATCTGGGTACTGGGGATCAAACCTGGGTCAGCGGAATGCAAAGCAAGTGCCCTGCCCACTGTACTATCTCAGGCCCCTCTTCTCCTGACTATTTTCTGTATTGCTCCTCCCTCCTTCCCTTTTTGTTCCCCTTTCAAGCACTCAAGGTACAAAGCCTTCATGTATGAATATAAGACTCAAATTTGCCAGCAGTATTGGGAGATGCTACAGCGAGGGCTACACAGACCACTAGTTTAAGAGCCAAATATGTACATTAGAGAAATTAGTGAGAAGTACATTTCAGGAAAATGAAAGAATAAGTCTCTCAGGTAGTTCAATAAGACTTTAGTCATTAAAAAAATAATAAAAGTTTTAAAGGCCTATGTTTGAGAGGAAAGAATTGCAGAAAATAGTAGGAAGAACATAATACTATTCAATGATTCTCTATAATGTTGTTGAACTTCTAAACCTGTAGTAATAAATGTTAATAATTGGAAAATATTAAATCAAAATCAAGATCATTATTGGAAATTATTAATCCCTAATAATTCTTATTAAAAACCTAGATCCCTGATTACAGCCATTGAGTTTGTTCAGGCTAATTCATATCTCTTTTGTAGATCTGATTTTTTGGTTTTGGTTTTTGATTTTACAGGTTGCAATGGGTCAAGGTCAAGCTGATTTAGCAATTCAGATGTTAAAAGAATGTGCCAACAGTGGAGACTGGCTCTGCCTAAAGAACTTACATCTTGTGGTATCTTGGCTGCCAGTTTTGGAAAAGGTAAAGTTAGAGAAATGTGGTGCAAATAATACTTAATAATTTAGTAATCTGTAAGGAAGTAATGTGTAGTATAACTGTAGAGCTACATTAGTATGCAATTTAAAAATCATACACTTATGTTTATGCTGCTTTATATATTCTCTTAAAATGTACACATGTACCAAGGAAAGTAGATTAATAGAAAGTCTAAAAATCACTGCATTTTCAATATGTTTAAGAGAATACAACCTATTAATCAGATTTCAGGGAAGCTCAGAGAATCATCAGAAAAAAAATGGGGAAATGCTTGAAAAAACTATAGAAGTTTCATCTTCTCTTTATGTTCTTATTTGGTTAAATTTATAGGGAGAGAAAAATGGAGAGAAGTGTGAGGGAATGGTCAAATTATTAGGTGCTAGGGAATTAAATGTAAACTGAAGCAGTCACTTCGTTTTTATATTTCTTTTCTTTTTAAAAGCAATCATTTCATTTGACAAAAGTGCTCCCAAAAGAAAAATAACCATAAGTCTGAACAAATTGCTCAGCAGCTTTTAAGTGCAGGGTTGGATCTAAGTCTGGTGATTTTGGAAGAATGATGAATGACCTTGGGTGGCCAGAGCAGACGCTGACGACTGTGCTTTGCAGGCTCACCGTGATTCAGTGAAGGTCGAGCACAAGTAGAGGGAGAAAAACAGCGTGGCTCCCTGTTGCAAGACAGTGCACATAGAGTGGGCCCCTGTCCCCTTGGAACAGTGCTGCAGTTCTGGAAGGGGAAGGCAGGGGGACACGGGAGATGGAGCAGGGGACTCGGAGGGGCTGCTTTCAGCAAACGCCATGAGAAATGTATAAAGAGGCTTGGAATTCTTAGAGCTTAGAGCACCAAAGGAACTCTTTAACATGTGGGTACATTGCTAATTGATGTATAAATAGTAATATTTAGAATAAAACCAGAGTGGATTGAGGAAGGCCCTTTGCTTGTGATGTGTGAAAATGTGTGCAGTCCTAGTAAAAGGGGTGCCTGTCATATCTTACACAAAAGAGAAGTCCAGAAAAATCTCTGAGTAATGAATTAATGGACTCCGGTGATTTATTCTATGTAATCGTGAGAGTTTGCATCTAAGGTTTATAGGAATAATCATGAATTCTGTTATTGTTGCGGTTTCCTGAAAGTTATTTATAAAACTATAATACTCAAGTCTACTGAATCCTGAGGTTTGGGGCTTTCTAGCGGGGTCACACCATATGGTGCCCAGAGGCTACTCCCAGCTCCATGGTGCTGGGTGGGGTCGGGGGATTTGCAGCACTAGGAGTGGGCCCCAGGCCTCCGGCAGACAAATGATGCACGCTGCCCATTGAGCAGCCGGAATCCTAAGTTTCAAAATATAAAGAAGAGCTGGAAATTCTTGAATCCTGCTTTTTTTTTTTACAGAGAAAATTATTAGCTATTAAAATATGTAAAATATATTTATTGAGAGCAAATGTTACTTAGATTTTACCGAAGCATAGCGAGATAAGATTATAGAAGTTTAAAACATCTTTTAACATTTTGGGACATCTGAATGAATTGTTTAGATACAATTTTATACATTTCTTTTAATACAGTTGTACGTGTGTGTTTCTTAATGAACTTAAAAAGATCTGCTAACTTAAGGCACAATTTTATATAGTTTACATTTCAAATTGAGTTTAAATTCATTTTGTAATTTAAAGCTTTGTTTTTAATGACCAATTGTTTAACTCTCTTTTGCTTATTTTACCTGTATATTTATTTTACTTATTATTAATACTGAGTATTCATGGTAGGTATAGATTTTATTAAGATACATTTTTACTTTTTTTAGTGCTGTTGTTTTTGAACTATTAAATTGCTGATTCATTCAGGCTGCAAACATTTGCTGAGTGTACAAATAAGCCAGCTGTCTTTCGTGCTGATTACATACACAATTGCAGCTGCTCCCCCGGAAGTTACATGGAAGACACAGGCCACTGATGGCCAGCCAGTATCGTGATTTCCTGTAAGAGATCAGCGAAATGCCATCAGTGTTGGACCTACTTCCTACTGGGGGGGGATGGTAGTGGAGAGTCAGGGAAATATTCCCTGAAGGCATGTTGTTTAAATTAGATTTTGATAGATGGATGAGAGAAAAAGGTATAAAGGATGTGGCGAGTGAAGTCAAAGAAGAAAAGGATAAGAGATGAAAGCAGACATTGTAAGAGGATGAATTTGATGTAAAGTTTTGAATTTTGATTTTAGGCAATAGGATACCTAAAATTGGCAGAAAGAAAATGATATCATCACCTAACTCTTAGAAGTGTGGATTGAGGGGCTGGAGCGATAGCACAGCGGGTAGGGCGTTTGCCTTTCACGCGGCCGACCCAGGTTCGAACCCCAGCATCCCATATGGTCCCCTGAGCACCGCCAGGGGGTAATTCCTGAGTAAAGAGCCAGGAGTAACCCCTGTGCATCGCCAGGTGTGACCCAAAAAGAAAAAAAAAAGTGTGGATTGAAGATTGAGAAGCAGAAGACTTGAAGATGACCACTCATCAGCTTAGTTTAGCATTGACAGCAAGTGTTTGACTCTGGCCTTTGAGCTAGTCATTATTACCCTTGCTTAGAGATGATGCAAGTCCTAAATCCTAATGTCACATGGTAAATAAATGACAGAACTGGCTCAAGGTCCAGTGGCTTATGTATAAAACTAAACTAGCAATAGAAAAGATTGGAAATATAATCAGAGCGTATCAGAATTTCATGGAAAGATTTTAGTAAAAAAACCTGGTTGATTGTATATTGAAGTTGGTTTTCATTATTTTTATGTAAAAGGAATTGAACACCCTTCAACCTAAAGATACCTTTCGTCTTTGGCTTACTGCAGAAGTCCATCCAAATTTCACTCCAATTTTATTACAGACCAGTTTGAAGATAACATATGAGGTAAGAAGGGGTACAGCTTGAGTCATTGACTGTATGAGTGCAGTGATGTCTACTGCTCTAGGAACCATCTTGCATACAGAAGCCCACAAAGACTTTTATTTGCAGCTAGATGAGCTGTAATCATCATAAATGGTAGTATTTGTGATGATTTAATTTCCTTTTCTAGTTCTACTTAATAATGTAATTATTGTAAAAGACGCATACCATGCAATTTACCATCTTAGCCCTCTGGTGTATAGTGTGGACATGTCAGCAGTTTGTTTCTTGGCCAGATTGCTCCTGCTCTCATGATTGTGTTATAAACGATGGTTTAATGTCAGTATAATCTCACTTATGTTACAGTATATTCTGAGGTATTTTGAATCTTGTTAATTGGCAAAATTATTTTGGAGTTGTAAATAACAACTGTTTACTATGAGAAGTTTAAAACCAGTTTTATAATTGTATGTTTTGAAATCAATTTTATAACTCAAACTTGGTAATGATAAAATGTTTTAATAAAATATGTTCTCAGACATACTAAGTCTAATGTTTTTTGTAAAAGTTTAAACAATATGATGTCTTTTTTTTAAGTCACCTCCAGGTTTGAAGAAGAATTTAATGCGAACTTATGAATCCTGGACGCCTGAGCAAATAAACAAGAAAGAGAACATCCAGCGAGCTCACGCTCTCTTCAGCTTTGCATGGTTTCATGCTGCTTGTCAAGAAAGAAGAAACTATATTCCACAGGTGAGCATGGACGTGATTCCATCTGTTCTAAGCTCTCCACTCTTAGACATTCTCACAGTTCCGTGTGGATAGCAGGCTGTTCCCCATCGGGCCGTGATCACATGCAGTCTTTCTGTATCTCTGCATGAGCACATGTAGTTGCCTGGTTGTTCACCATTGGCCCTTAAACCTGTGCCAGTCTGCAGGTGTTCCAGGGTGGAAATCACTAGTCCCTGCAGCCTTGGTCATGGCTGCTAGTTGATGGGCCAGTACGCAGGGCCAGTGCCAATCTGCAGGTGTAAGATGTAGTTCACTGATCTAGTCACACATCTCTGAAGTAGAATGTTCAGAACAATGTGTCAGTTATTGTAAGCCCTTGGTGATGGCTGGGTTTCACTTTTGGTTTTGGTTTTCTGGTGGTTGGGCCACACCCAGTGATGCTCATGGATCATTCCCAGTGGAACTGGGGGGACACCATAGGTGCTGGGGATTGAACCATGGATTGGGCACATGCAAGGCAAGGGCCTTCCCCACTATACTATCTCTCTGGCCCCAGGTTTTATTCGTTTATTTATTATCTTGTACACATCTGAAAATTCAAAAAGTGACTTCCCTTTCTTGTTTTTCCTTTAGTAAATTCCTCTCATTTCTCCATTGTGGAAACTGGAGCCATAGCACAGTGGGTAGGGCATTTGCCTTGCATGTGACTGACCCAGGTTCCATTCCTCCATCCCTTTCAGAGATCCCAGCAAGCTACCGGGAGTATTCTGCCCGTACAGCAGAGCCTGGCAAGCTACCCGTGGCGTATTTGATATGCCAAAAAACAGTAACAAGTCTCACAATGGAGATGTTACTGGTGCCTGCTTGAGAAAATAGATTAACAATGGGACGATAGTGCTACAGAACTACATTCCTCTCAAAAAATACACTGATACTTACTTCCTCCCTTCATCTAATATCCTGGGAGCTGCTTTTAGCTTTGCTACCCTATCTATGTTCAGTATCAAGTCCTGTCATTCTACTTGTAAAACATGAGTCAAATCTAGTAATGATATTTAAATTTTGTTTTGGCAGGGTTGGACTAAGTTTTATGAATTCTCCTTATCAGATCTTCGAGCTGGATACAACATCATTGACAGGATTTTTGATGGTAAGCCTGATGATGCCCATTTTCACCTCTGATGGTTGGGAAGAAATGCCGAGGGCTATTGACAGTGCACTATCTTTAGGGATGACTGAGCTGCCAATCTTAAGTTGCTTTTGTATCTGTCCTGTCTGCTATGCTGTGTTACCTGAGAGTTCTTCTATTGTGTGTCATTTGTTTTGATAGACCCATCCATTTCTTAGCTCCTGCATTCAGGAGGAGGACAGCTGCAAACACCTGATCTTCACCTTGTGACCTTCTGAGTTCAGCTGCGTTATTCATATCTGTTTCTTAGAAAACAGGTGAATGGTAGACCAAAGATGTGTACAGTCGTGGTTGTATGATCAAGTAGGAATCAAAGTACCAACAGAAGCTGAACTAGGATAGAAAACAAGATCACCTGGTCTGTTCTAAGGTCCCCTGGTTCATGCCTCTTAAAGGACATGAGCAGCATCCTTGAAGGTCGTGCAGGGCCACAATGGCATAGAGCAGGAAGCCAAGGGATGCTCACCCTACACCTTCCAGGGTTCCCCCCAGCTCAGCCCTGCCTCCCACTCCTCCCAGCCACCCCTCGGCCTGCCCCTTTTCAGCACATCACGCCACTTACCACCGAGTTGTTTGCTTTTAAGGTCTGCATTATTATTACTCAGACATCTCGTGATTTGGTTATTTCTGTCCCATGTCCCAAAGGATCTTGATTCTGTATTCTGTCAACTTTATCAGTGGCTAGCCTCAGTTCCATGTTGGCACCCTCCCAGAAAAGTCAAATAATGCATCTAATTTCTGCCTGAGACAAAAAGCCACTGGCTTGCTCCTTGCCCGTCCCTCCAGCCGGCCCAGGAGCACTGTTGATTCCCAGAGCTGTTGTTTGAATGTTTGCTTGGATGAGTGTTTTTGAGAACATTAAAACTTTTGCTTGCATAGAACATTTTCAAGTATATGATATTTAGAATACTACCAGGAGAGTATTAATGACTTTTTAAGATGAAGAGGAAACCAAAGCAGTTTGATTTAATTTTTATTGTGTTTCAAAATTAATTTCATCAAATGATTTTTTATATCACATCATTAAATTGATATGAATAAGTGAATACAATAAGATTGAGTTTTATGGTAAAATTAACCATATCATCTTAAAAAAACAATTCTGCTATTGAAAGCCTTTATATTTATGAACATACATATATATAAAAATCAATGCAAAAATGGTTCTAATAATCTTTGATATAAAGATTTTATAACTATGAGACCCAGAACTGTCTTAGCCTTTAATATTGAGTTCAATGATATAGAAAGAGCAAGAATGGTGTACATTGCCTCAGGTTTTATTTTTTAAGAAGTTTAAATGAGTAAAGGAGAGCATCCATAATACATTAAACTTTTAGTGCATTTAATATATTGAGTAAACGAGCAGTAGTTGACTGTTAATCACTATTACTATAATTTAGTAATTTAGTAAAAATTCTAGCCATTGCTGTTTGTTGTAGTAAAAAAAAACCTTTCCTAAAAACAATGAGTGAAAGAAGAAAAACAAGATTTTTCTATATAATTCTATGAAATGGGCTGGAGCGATAGCACAGTGGGTAGGGCATTTGCCTTGCACTTGGCCAACCCAAGGTCGATTCCTCCATCCCTCTCGGAGAGCCCGGCAAGCTACCGAGAGTATCCCGCCCACACAGCAGAGCCTGGCAAGCTCCCTGTGGTGTATTTGATATGACAAAAACAGTAACAACAAGTCTCACAAGGGAGACATTATTGGTGCTCGCTTAAGCAAATCGATGAGCAATGGGACAACAGTGCTACAGTGCTACAATTCTATGAAATATTTCATATACTGTCTACTTGTGTATCTTGTAAGGCTCATTGATGTTTCTCGGTGCTCTGGTTACCTACATGAGCATGAACTGGCATGTCCATTTCTAGTATATTATTAGTGAATGTCCATTTCTAGTATATTATTAGTGAATATTAAGGCAGACCTAGAAGATCACTGTTCTGTGCAAAGTCTCATCATAGCTACTTGCCCTAGATGGACTAGCCCCAGTGGCAATTGAGTCCTTTACCTTACAGGGCATAGTTCTGCAAGAGACAGCCTGAATGATGGCCCTCAGGCTGACTGTAGGATGTTCTCCTTCCTGTGATCATCCTTAGAGTTTATAGTCATGAAATAGAACTACATATGCTAAAAAGTAATGCTACTTAGTACTGACTAACTGCATAACTTTGTATTCACCATATTTATTGCAGGCCTAAGATTTAATTTTATATTTAATATTACCTCTGAATTGTGATTCTGAGATACCTGTTTCAAAGTGAAGTACCTTAGAGAAAAGTCCCACTGTCATTTTTAATACTACAGTAATGAAATTTAGAAGACTGTGATACGTTAAAGTGCTTTCTGGCTTCCATATTCATCAGATTATTTTATGAACTGAGTTTTATTCATTACATGAGATTACTCTGGGTCTCTTAAGACTGTCACACCTCAGGAGGTGGTGCTGCGTGCAGGTAAGACTGTGGCGGTAGTGTGTGAGGATCTCGCTCCAGCCTGCCCTGCGAGGCTACATGACATTCTTACTCAGGTGACTCAGCCCTCCTGTGCCTCAGTTTCTTCAGCTACAACTGGATGGTATGAATGTTGCTGTGTATTTTTGTGAGGCTTATCTCAATATTAACCACTGTACAATTATATTAATTGAATGTTAATGAGTAAAGGAACACCTAAATGAATTAATTGCATGTATATTGTATATCCTTTGTTATCTGAAACCAGGAATTTTGTTTATATTTATTATATTTTGAAATTTGGTTACAGGTTCCAAAGATGTTCAGTGGGAATTTCTACACGGTCTGCTTGAAAACGCTATTTATGGAGGACGTATAGATAATTATTTTGACCTTAGGGTACTTCAGTCATACCTTAAGCAGTTTTTCAATTCTTCAGTAATTGATGTATTAAACCAAAAGAACAAAAAATGTGTTTTCCACTATTCCATATCGCTACCAAAATCCTGCAGCATTTTGGTAAGTCAAAGTACCTCCTTTCAATCTATTACCCAGTACATATTTGGACCATTTCTTGTGTTGAAAAACATAGACTATTTCTTTTCAAATGTACAAGTATTTATTCACAAAAATGCATGATTGTATGTTCTGCCTCCTCTTGGCCAGATTCTCTAAACTGTAGTTAGGTCTCTTCTACACTTTTAGGGGGTGGTTGGTAACAGGATATAGTGTGCAGGTAGGATAGGACATAGCTCACAGGTAACTCTCTCTCTCTCTCTGCCCTGTTCTATTCTTTGCTCTCACCCATAGACTGTCACTGAGAATTGGTTCTGTCTAGCTCCTGGGGGGCTTTGTGGTGTATCGAGGGAGTTTTCTTCCTAAGTGAGGACGTTTAGTGTCAAGGAGTGAGCATATAGAGGGCAGACCTACTTAGTATATATTTCAGATCACTTATCCTGAGATGTCATCTTTTCTTTAAGTTTAACTTTAGTAGTTTTATATGGAAAAGGCTACAGTGCAGTAAATGTTTGCACAGTGAACCAGGCACACACCTGCAGTGGGGCTGACCTGTCCACATTATCAACACCCCACAAATCCTTCTCCCACCTATGTTCTTATCCAGCTCCCCAAAGGGTACTGTGACCCACCTCTCACAGATGAATGTTGTCTGGTTCTGTGCTTCCTATACATGAAGCACATACTGTGTGTTCCGCTCAGAATAAGTTAGTTCCACGTATACTGTGCTGTAGGAGACATGTCCAGTCTAGAGACAGGGATATCTCACAGCCATTGGGAAGCAAACCAAGGGTCCGGCTGGGCAGATGGCCCACAGAGCAGGAGCAGATACTTCAGTTTTAATCCTTACAACTGCTAGGTCCCCCATTACTACCAAGAATGACCACTGAGCACTACTTGGTATAGCCCAAGAAGGAAAAAATAATAATAATTGATTTATAAATTTATGAGAATTAGTGTTTAGCTTCCAAATTGAATTGGATAAGGGAGTTAAATGTTTCATGTGCCTCCATCTAATGCATATATAGTCAGACAAAGTCATATATATTGCATATATTTGTACAAATATCGTATTTGAACATTTTCAGGAAGTTTATAAGTGTTGGACTATCAAAATTGGATATTTTCAAAGAATAGCGTGCCTTTCCCAAGTTAACATATCTATAAGTTTGGAGGAAACAGTTCCGGGACAGTTGCTTAGTGTGACGGGAAGGTGGGTGGGGGCAGGAACAACATCCCCCTCCTTCACAGGTGTGTGCAATTTAGAAATATGGGCAGCACCTGCCTCAGTCATGTGTCTCTCCTTAGAATGTCAAGTCTGATTATTCCCATTCCTCTGCCAAAGTGAAGACCTGCACTCACTTTCCTGTCTGGACTCTTGAAATGGGATACTGCTCAGATGCATGCAAGCTTTGCAGTACTTGCCTTAAGTAAGGGGCTGAATCTAGAGATTACCAGTGAGTTTGCCACCTCTCACCACAAACTGAAGACTCATGCTAGAATTCCTTGCTGACAAAGCAGTTTACAAAGCTGTGTCTGGATACCAGTGTGTTACAGGGTTGTACTGGTTCTGTCAACTTGTTATGAAGGAATATTTGTCTCAGTAAAATCAGGACTCCTGTCATGATTGGGTTTTGACAGGTTATAGGGAAAATTATCAGTGGGCTTTCCTGCAGAGAACACTTTTGTGTGGGAAGGACAGCAGCTCTTAAGCCAGGGTCCCTTTGATTGTGGAGAGTTGGGTCAAAACTGGGGATGGAGCTCAGTGATGGGGAGGCCTTGGGTATGATTTCTGGTACCTTACAAAAGTGTTACATCTATGTTTGTGTGTATTTACACCTATGTATGTTTGTTATATATTTGATATCTGTACATAGATATGTATTATGCAGATATCAAATTACTTTCTTAAGACTAGTAATAACAGAATAATTCTCATCAGACTGAAAGATTGATCTATAGATTGATCTATAGTTATCTAGAAGATGACTATAAAGCATGAGTCACAAGCAATTCACCGTGTCATAGCCCCCTTCCTTTCTGGTTTTGAGTGACTTTCATATTTCCAAGAAACTGCCCTCCTTGCCTCCCCAGGACTACCGTGCCGCCATCGAGACACTTCCAGAAGACGACAAGCCCAGCTTCTTTGGCCTGCCAGCCAACATCGCCCGCTCATCGCAGTGCATGGTCAGCTCGCAGGTGATGCCAGCAGAAACCCGCCCAAAGAATATTGCTTCCAAAACTGAAAGAAACACATGCATTTTTTTAAACTATTGTGGAACCTATAAGTTTTTGTTTCAACTTTATTTTTCCAGATAATATTCCCATTTCTGTGCTCAGGGGTCACTCCTGGCAGTGCTTGGAGCCACGCAGGAGACTGAGCCCAGCCTTTGAGACAGCTCCCCACTCCACCCACCTTTATTTCTAAATATAATATTCGGCTTATTTTTGTACCTTGCAAATGTGATGCTTGTAGTATTCTAGGACTTCTTTATTTCATTCCTCATTTTTCCTGAAGATTTATATGTGTGACTGGTTTAACTAGTTTCATTCATTATCACCGTATATTATTTATTATGTAAACATGACATGGTTTATTTACTTTGGGGATATTATAAGACAGTGATACTATGAATATTCATGTTCTTATTTCTGGATATGTCTGTGCGAGAGTTGTTCTAGGGTATAAACTTAAGAACAGAGTTCTCTCTTGGACTAGAGTGACGAGAGTCCAGCTGGGAGGGTGTTTGCCTTGCACGCAGCCAACCTGGGTTAGATCCCTGGCACCCCTATGATCCCCCAAGCCCTGCCAGCAGTGACCCCTGAACACAAAGCCAGGAGTCAGACCTGAGCACTGCTTGTCATAGCTCCACTGCCATCCCCTTCCCCCCACCCCAAAGAAATTGCCTGAATCAGTTTTATGGTTAGAAAGAAATTTTCAAATTTTGTCAATATCTTCATATTTTATGTAGAGCTTTTTTTCATAATCATCTTTTGCAAATTACCAAGGCACTCAAATTTCTTAGTAAATTATAACCTATAACAGTAAAATTTATCTTAGAGAACTTTGCATTTTTTTTTGTAAAGCATACTTTGTAAAAAGTGATATAATCACTTCACATACAGTGCGTTAGGTAGATTGATAATGTCATTCAGTCTGCTTTTTTTTTTATCTTAATTGGTCTTAGAATTAAAACTATGCAAGTCTTCAAACAAATTTGCCTAGAGTACAAGTCAGAAGTCTGACACTGTACAAGTGCATATTGATTACCTCCCCTGCAGTTTAAATATGATCCTAAAATGAGTTATTTTAAAATAGTAGATCTGGAAGAAAATAACAGCTTAAGCTTCCTGACTTGAAAAAGTTAAATTCACCAGAAATGTGTGCCTTCTTTCATCACAGTGGAAACTGCTCGACCTAGTGACGATTCTTGCACAAATCTATGTCAACAGAAAAATCATTACTATTTTTGTTTTTGTTTTTGTTTTGGGGACACACCCAGCTGTGCTCAGAGCTCACTCCTCGTGGTACACAGAGAACCACATGTGTTTCTGGGTTTCAATCTGGCACCGACTACATACAAGGCAAATGACATAACCCCTGTACTGATTCTCCAGCCCCATCATTACAGTTTAACAACAAAGTTAATACATGTGGTTACCAGTGCCCAACAAATAACCCAGTGACATGGGTAAATAGTAAATTAATGTAGCCTCTAAAAACAGTCCGATATAAATCTATTGTTTAATGTTTGGGGCCAGACCTGGCTCGAGGTTAAAACCATTGATGGAGAAACTTGCAAGACAGGGGCCAGCTGTGACCTGGGTGCTTTTTTAGGACTGACAAATGCCCATCTTTGGGACTGCTAAACATCTTATTCCTTTTTATTTTTCAGTTTTGGGGCCACAGTGGGCTGTGTTCAGAGACCAGTCCTGAGGGGCTGGGGCAAGGCATCCTGTACGGTGTGCAGCTAGAATTGGTGTTGGTCGTGGGCCAGACAAATGCCTTAATCCTGCACTTTCCCCCCAGCCCCTAAATACTTTATTGGTTTTTTTCCTGCTTTTTATTTATTTTTTAGTGGGAGCGGGGGAAGTGTGGCACCATCCACATGCAGCAGTACTCAAGGCTGACTTCTGGCTCCGCATTCAGGAATCACTTGGTGTGGGGCTCAGGAGACTGGGGTACTGGGGATTGAACGCAGGGGGACTGCATGCAAAAGCAGATGCCTTGCCTGCTATGCACCCAACATTTCATTCTTAAAGTAGTTTTAACATCATGTATACAAATAATTGAACCTTTTTTCCTTCAGACAACTTTTTTGCATTCTTATTTGTTTTCTGTCATGTTTGACAAATTTCAAACACAGTAAGTGATAGCAAACATTACTGGAGTTAAATAAAATAGCCCCTCTTCTGACTACGAGCTAGCGATGTCTCGTGTCTATCTGGCAAAACTGATTAATTAGGTGCTCTTGCAGGGTTCAGATGGAGCAAATGAAAATAATCTATCAGAAAAACAAAGAAAATGAAACACTGAATCACCCAATATTTTCAAGATTAGTAAATCAATCAATAGCTCCAGAAGTAACTTGAGTTTAACGGCATGATTGTGGATGCTTAGCAGTGAAGTAGTACATTCGTTCCAAAAGATTGATGGCCCTTATTTGGTCGCAAACTTTACTAACACAAGAACTAAACAAACCATTACCCCGAGCTTTTACAAAACAACTTATACCTTTCAGAAAGTTTAACAGAAAAGTAAGCAATATGCTGCAAATGTTAATAATTACAATTCCTACTTAGGAATTACATAACTGGATTATCCTGCTAGCAGTGCAATAACCAATGTTAATATATACAATATTGCATATTGTATATAATCATACATTATAAAATATATTTCAAATAAAATATTTATGAAGATCATTGACTACCTTGGTGTCTGTAGTCTGAAATTTAGTATATTTTCTGTATTGTTCTTAGCAAACGATTAAAAATTAATGTTGAAGTGAAACTTATTAATACTATTTAAGAAAGTATGAAAAGAATTGATTTTGATGAAAATTATGAAACAAAAGTGGCTAACAAGAAAATTTGGAAAGCTAAATACCTAATTAGAGGAATAATCATTTACTCTGCCTCATTTAACTCATTTGAGGCTGAAGTAGAAGAAACATGAAGATGACAAATTCAAATGAACATAGGACCTTTATAGTCTTGAAATTTTTTATCAGCAAATGACTTGATATTATTTTACTATTTCATATGGTTTGCTATGCTAATCTTTTCTATCATTGCATCTTTTAAAAAAACTCTTATATTTTTTGGTATTATGAAATTCAAGCTAGTCAAAGTATAAAATGCTTTGGATTGTAGAAATGAGCAAATAGAGGCAATAAGATGTTATTGATAAATAAATTTTTAATCTAGAGACAGCTTTTCAAATAAGATACAGAAATTTACTACTGTAATGTATCATGATGTTTCTCAATTTCAAGTTCTTTAGTTTGCTTAATCTGTGATATGTCAAGCCAGTTGAACAGACAGTAGAATTAAAATCTACTTATGTTTGGTTTATTTTATTAAAAAATATGAAACTTTTATGCATATACTATTTTCAGTCTGAAGTCATTTTCATTTATTACTCCTTGTTACATTTTTCATTCAGGTTATTTCAAAGTTGAAGATCTTGGGCAGATCCGTAACAGCTGGTTGCAAATTTGATCGAGAAATCTGGTCTAATGAACTTTCTCCTGTCCTCAATCTCTGGAAAAAACTAAACCAGGTGAGCAGTGAAATACTTAGTTCCCAGTGTGGTGAGAAATCTCCATGCTGTTTTCGCAGGCGCCATTCCTACCCGAAGTGGATGAGACTTCCTTGCCCCACATCCCCGCCTACGCTGGTTGTTTCTGTTCTATGTGACCTGTGCCACTGTGTGAGGCGGTATCTCACCATTGTTTGATTTATGTTTCTCTGATAAGTGACACAGCATTTTTCAGACACTTCTTGGTCATCTGTATGTTTTATTTGAGGAAGTTTCTGTTCATCTCTTCTTTCCACTCTTTGTTGGGGTTAACTGGGTAGTTTTATTTTTTCTATTTTTCCCTTTGTGTATGTTTTTCTTGCTAGTATTTACAAGTGCTCTCTACGTCTTAGACATTACTCTTTGTCAGAAGAGTGGTGGGCAAGTATTTTTTTTTTCCCAGTCCATGACCCCATTTTTTTATTCCTGCCCTGGTTTCTTTTGCAGTATAGAAGCTTCTTAATTTGTTTTTTTTTCCAAGGTGTTTATGATGATTTATTACATTCAATATTCCAACTCTAAACCCCACCACCATTGGGCTTCCTAATTTGCTATTCCATTTGTTTGCCTTTGCTTTCATTTGTTGGCCAGTGGCATTGAATCACTGAAGATGACCCTGGGTTCAGTATCATGAATGGTCCTGCCTGTTTTCCTCAATATATTTTATGGATCCAGGTCTGGTATGGAGATTTTTAATCCATTTTGAGTGTGATTAATGGTGTGATAAAAAGGTCTGAGTTCATTTGTTTCATGTTTGACTGACCAGTTTTCTCAGAACCATTTGTTGAAGAGCCTTCTTTGTTCCACTTTACCCTCCCTGTGTCTTTGTCTTATTAAGTCACCATATTCTCGAGTGTCTGTCTCTGGGCTCTCAATTCTGTTCCATCAGAGAGTCTGTCCTTATTCTAGTACCCCACTCTGATTACTTTGGCTTTAAAGTAAAAAGTTGGGAAATGAATGCCATCATTTGGGTCCTCCTTTTTTTTTTATTTTTGATGTAGTTTATGTTGAGTCTGTCTTGCATCTCTGGATTTTTTTTTTTTTTTTTGCTTTTTGGGTCACACCTGGTGATGCACTCAGGAATCTCTCCTGGCAGTGCTCAGGGGACCATATCGGATGCTGGGAATCGAACCCAGGTTGGCTACATGCAAGGCAAATGCGCTACCCGCTGTGCTATTGCTCCAGCCCCTGGATTAAATTTTACTATATCATGATGCATAGTTATTATTTTATGTATTTTGTTACTTATGTATTATTTTCTTGTTATTTTATATATTCAGTTTGCTAATATTTTGTTGAAGATTTTTGCATCTTCCTGTAGCACAGGTGTGTGTGTGTGTGTGTCTTTAGGGATAAAGTTGCTTCCTAAAATATCTTTGGAAGATTTTCTGCCTTTTCAATATTTAGAAAACTTGGGAATGACATATAGTCTTCTTTAAATTCTTTGATGGCATTCACTAAGACTGTCATTTAATTCTAAATAATTTAAGAAACCTTTGCATTTTAAATATTTCTGTGACAGAGGCTCTGATATATGGAACTTTTAAGATAAAAATATTCACAGGTCTTGGGCCAGAGAGATGGCCCACAGGCTAGAGTGTGCACATTGCATGTGGGAGACCTGAGTTTGATCCCTGGCACGTGTGGTCCCCTCCACACTGCTGGAAGTGGACCCTGAGCACCACTGCACGGAGACCCACTCTCACCCCCAGGTTCTCACCGCTCTAGAGTACCAGATCATCTTTAGCTTTGCTTTCTAATATTCCATGACTAACTATCAGATTAAAATCAAATACATGGATGTTTAGGGCTGGAGTGATAGCACAGCGGGTAGGGCATTTGTCTTGCATGCGGCTGACCTGGATTTGATTCCCAGCATCCCATATGGCCCCCTGAGCACCTCCAGGAGTAATTCCTGAGTGCAGAGCCAGGAGTAACCCCTGTGCATCGTCAAGTGTGACCAAAAAAAAAAAACAACACATGGACATTTAATCCAGAGCCAGGCAAGGCAAGTGACTGTGCCCCTTTTCCTGCTCTGTCCACACGAACTATCTGGCACTGTGTCTCACACGGTTCTCTAGTCTGGGTTTCTGTCCTTGTACCACTGTAAATGCCAGGGAAGTCAAGAATCCCCTCCTGTGTATTGACAGATTTGTTTCATTTGGCCTTTCATATAAAATAAGATTATTTAAAACAGGAGAGAATAAATGGCTTGAATTACTTCAGCAGTGTTCTTTTTCAGCAACTCTAACATGACATATTATTTGTGTAGAATTCAAACCTGATTCATCAGAAAGTGTCTCCTCCTAATGATCGACAAGGGTCTCCGATTTTGTCATTCATCACTCTTGAGCAGTTTAACGCCATCCGCCTTGTGCAGAGTGTCCATCAGTCCCTTGCTGCTCTCAGCAAAGTCATCAGAGGAACCACCTTGCTGAGCTTGGAAGTGCAGAAACTGGCAAGTGCCCTACTAAACCAAAAGGTGAGCGGGTTCCAGATCTGTGTTTCTGTCACGCTAGTAGGAGTGATGTTCCCATTCTGTAGTGTCAGGAATTTCACAGCTAGCAGTGACTGAAAACTCACACGAAAGGTGGAACTAATATAACTGAAAGATCCAGGAGTAGATAGTAGCCTCTAGTGTATGTCAGCCTGTGACTCAGCTGTACCTGTGTGCACCAGGGCGGGGAGCACTGTAGCAGTGTGTGTGTGTGTGTGTGTGTGTCTTCACCGAAGTGATGCCTCACTGAAGTGAGATCAGGTGCTGTGAGACCATGCCAGACTCTCCTCACTCACTGATGTTAACGGGCCTCTCCTGCACAATGTTGTGTGCTTGGGCTAACTGGGATCCTCTTTCAATTGCAGTGTCCTCACACCTGGCAGAGCAAGTGGGAAGGCCCCGAGGATCCCTTGCAGTACCTTCGAGGCCTCGTGGCCCGGACACTGGCCATACAGGTGAGGCCCCACTGTCATTCTGTGCAGCTGGAAACAGGGGTGCAGATCCAAGGGGGCTGCTCATTGCTGCTGTGATCCTTCTGATGTTTAGATCTCATCCAGAAGCTGCCGAGCAGGCCAGGACCCGTGCCAGTGCCCTGTCGTAATCTGGCGCCACTGGGTGTCTGTTCCAGGCCACCTCCCTGCCCCCTAGTGCACACTTTGCCTTTCACTGACAGAGGAATTTCGGGTAATAAAATGTACCTGTTAGAGAGCCCCCAACATCTCTCTGAGCCCCTGCCCGCCCTTGCCCTCCCCAGCCGCCGCCCTGTGAAGAGCTGAGCTCAGACAACCTGCCGTATTCTGTCCTCTCAGCCAGCTGACAGGAGGCATCTTCTCCTGCTCACGCTGATCCCTCCCAGGTGCTGGCAGGGAACTCTCTCCCTCTCACAGGTCATCGCTCACATTCCCTTGAGGGCCCCTCCTGGGTCATACAGTTTCAAAATACAGCCCCGTTATTTCTTGGGACAAGTTCTGTTGGGTCAGTGGTTTATTTCTTAGACCTTCCTTTCCTTCCAAATATACCACCAATATCATAACTTTATTCTTTCCTCCATAAGCAACATTATTTTCTCCTAAGACTCCCACTGTTGGTCCAGAAGACAATACCAAGAGGTTAAGACAAAGCCAACTCTGGTTTGAATCCCTGGCACCACCCAGGGGTCCCTGAGCACTGTAGGTGTGGACCACGGCTCCCCACAATACCCATGAAGAAAGAGAATCCTGATGCTAAACGTAATCTTATCAAAATCACTTAATTCCTCATTCATTTCCTGAGTGTATTTCTGTACTTTGGAATGTTCTTTAGTACTTTAATTCTTGGAAAAGTAAACCATTTTTTTAGCTCTGTAACTCTTAACAGTTCTTAGCACAATATTTTATACATTATAGGTACTCAATAGACTATTGTAGGAAGAATTTTGGAAAGAAATTTGGGAAGTAGTCAGCATGTGGCTTGGAAACCTAGCATCCACTTTTTCCTTTTTTCCTCTCTGATACTTGGAAGAAGCACTTTTTTAGTCCAATATTTCATTTATCTAGTTGGTCAATACTGAGGTTCTCTTGCACAAGAGGCATCTAGTAGTTAGATAATAAATATTATATTAGAATATTTAAAAATCCCAGTATTGAATATACAGCCAAACTCTTAAACAGTATTTTTACCATCCCAGAATAAACTTGGAGTATATATTTGAACTCTTATCCAATTAATATAGTTGTCACGTTAAATAATTTTTTCAGAGGCAAATTTTATACTGTAATGCTAATTTCTTGCCACTGCGGATAAATACCTCCTGTGGTCAGCTCTCTGTACACTTGCAGCCCTACATAGAGAGTAGCCTCTGGTCTTCAAGACCTGCCTTTTACTGAGCAATGCCATAGACCGTGCTATTATCCTGCTCACAGAAGAGAAATCTGGACTTTAGAAATGTGACAGCAGGGCAGCAGGACTGCCTTTCAGGATAACAGAAATCTGGGAGCTTTTCTCTGCATCTCTGCTCTTTATCTCCTGCATCCCAATTGTTGTAGCAGCTTCCTGAATGATGGTACACAGTGATCCTTGGGCAGGAAACATAGGGAACATTTAAAATCTTCTAACAAGTTTGCCTGTTGAAGAATCTGCAAGTTCTTTTCCTTGCAGGTTATTGTAACAGCCCTTATTTTCACAATTTTAGGGTTTTCCTTAGCCCAGTGCATTGATTTTATTTTTTTTATTTTTTTGCTTTATGGGTCACACCTGGCAATGCACAGGGGTTCCTCCTGGCTCTGCACTCAGGAATTACTCCTGGCAGTGCGCAGGGGACCATATGGGATGCTGGGAATCGAACCCGGGTCGGCCACATGCAAGGCAAATGCTCTACCCACTATGCTATCACTCCAGACCCTAATTTTATTTTTTACCATTTCAAAATTTCTATTATTATATCTTATTTAAACATAGTTATTAGTGTATGGAAAATTTTATGTCATGTAGTTTTGTCTTAGAAGAAAAGCTGTCATCCACAGTCCATCCACAAACCTGTCCTATGAAAATACTCTGGCAGGTTTTGAACAAAACACTGTATAGATTTTTGTTTTGTTTTGGTTTGGGGCCCACACCCATCTGTACTCAGGGATCATTCCTGATGGTGTTTGGGGGACCAGCTGGGAACCCAGGGATCAGACCCTTATTCCGTCTCTGCCCATGATATATATACACCCACCTATTAGTATACTGAAATGTCAGCATTCCGGTTTTTTAAAGGTAAGGTTAGGTATATCTTGTTTTCACCACATAATCCCTTGCAAAAATCGATAATTACTTCTTTCTTCCAGACTTGTTTGCTTGAGATACTAAACAGCCTTCTTAGAAGATTAGAACACTTCTCAGAACAAGAACATGTTATGTAATTTTATTTTACCTGTTCATCAAAAATTATGTAGCTTTTGACTTAACCTGATGATCAATTCTCTCACTTCCTATATGTAATAGCATTTAGAGCTCTAGATGCTAAAGGAGGTAAAATACTGTGTTCAGTGCTAGAAGTCGGGGAGGAAGAGGGGCAGGTCAGGCAGGGGACCGGGAAGGCCACAAACAGGAAAAGGAATCAGAGAAGTCAAAGGTCAGCACCCCGGTGGAGGGCAGTGTGAGGCAGGCCTCATGCTGAGACGGTAGGGACTGGCATGGGGCGCCGCTGCCAGGATTTTATATCTGTAGTTACATATAAATCTTTAAGATGTCTCCTAGTTTCATATTCCTAATGCATATGACATCTGATTGAGTGATTTTTATCAGGTTTTTATTTTCCCTCCTGAACTGACCTATGTGACCTCACAGTAGAATTTTTTTTCTCTCCTAAGCATCATTAGGATAGAGCATCAGTTTGACTTATATATAAATCCTTACTAAATTATTCAAGACTGACTTTTTAAAAGGTATTTTTTTAAGTGTCAAAAAAAAAAGATATTTTTTTAAGTGTCTGTGCATATCTCCCCCTCTAGAATTGGGTCGAGAGAGCTGAGAAACAGACTCTTCTCTCTGAAACCCTGGACCTGTCAGAACTCTTCCACCCGGACACGTTTCTCAATGCCCTCCGCCAAGAGACTGCGAGGTAATGAAACTGAAGCATACTTTCATTCCTCCAGAATCGAGGGAATGTGCTCAGAAGCAAGTACAGTTTATTGTTGAATCCAGATAGTTGTGTGATTTCCTAACCCTTGCTTTTAAAAAACAATACTTTTTAAATTAAAAGTTAGCTGCGTTAGGATCTGTATTTTATTAGACTTGAGAAAAGAGAAATTGAATTTGTAAAATGTTTTAAAATCTAGATCTATTGTGTCCAGCATGTTAGAGGGAAGTTAGATAACATTTAAAAAACAATAATTTCTCCATCACACTAGCCACATGCGACCACTGTGTGGAGCTTTATGAAGATGCTTTATCTTTGCAGAACATTATGTGGGTGTTGCTGCCTCAGCTTCTTGATAGCGAATAGTATTACGGTTACCATAAGCCTTCTTACACCATGCTCAGATTAGGCTATTTTAAACAGTTAACAATGTTAGATGTTGACATCATTTAACAGCACTGGGGCTGCCAGTTTATACAGTACAGCTGATAAAGTTACTTGTGCACCTACCAGTAGTCGAAGTGGAGAATGTATCCATTCCTGGTGAAATTTCCAACCTGCCAGCAATCAGTTTAAGTGGGACTAAATCTTGTATTACTTTTCATATTAATGCCTGACATTTGGTACTTTAATTTTGCAGGTCAATGGGCTGTTCTGTGGACAGCCTTAAGTTTGTAGCATCTTGGAAAGGTCGACTACAAGAAGCAAAGCTGCAAATTAAGGTATGATTTAATGAGCCCCAAAATTGTATCATGACAAGCCATAGTAAGGAGACTGATGGCAAGTGTTGACCTCAGTGCACTGTTGGACACAAACGTTGATTTTGAATGATACACAGCTGAAATTCACAGGATGTTTTTAATACAAGAATGTTCTGGGTAAAATGTGCTCACAAATGAGACTCAGTTCTCTTAGGTTGCTTGCCCCTAAAATCCGATTCAGCAACTTTTCACTCAGTGCCTAAATGGAGGACTAAAAATCCAGCTGTCTACTGTAATAGAAGTTAGTCTAACTAGCTTTCTTGTTAACAGTGCCTTACTTTTACATAGAACTGCCTCTTCCCCTTTTGCTAGTGCTATGAAATTACAGTGTTGGGGGGCCACACCTGGTGGTGCTCGGGGGCTTAGTCTTATCCAAAAAAATCACTAGTTTAAAAACTCTAACCCCTTTAACTTAGAATCAGGTGCTTCCCTTTTATAAGCTCCATTTCTAGAGTGCTGTTTTCCAGTTTTGTATCTCAGCTGGCACATATCAGCACTCATGACCTGCTGATCTGGTGTCTACTAAAAGAGACGCCCAGAGGCCTCCACTCTAACCTGTAGCACACCAGGGCCTAGATGCTCACCCCTCCCGTCCAGGAGACTCCCTTGGCCTGGATGACTCTTCCTTCATTTCAAAGGAGACCTCTGGGTCGATGCAGGGACCCAGAGATAGAGCCTGCTTTTGCTAAGACAGGTCCCCTTTTGTCCCTTTACATCTGATTTTGACCCGAGCTTCCAGGAGACAGAGTTTACTAGTGGTATGACTGTGCTTAAGGAGAGGGAGGGAGGGGAGATGGGATATGCAAAAAAACAAGGGAAATGAGCTATATTCTGTTACTATGTGTCATATTTCCAGAACCATGACTCCTTTGAAAACAATTAATGGAGTAATCTAAGTTTCTGCTATCTTTTATTAATGTGTAGTTTAGTTCCTTGATGGTATATAGTGAATTTATCTGAAAACCAAGAATTTCTCTGAAAGCCAATCTACATTTTATTATTTAATGCAGTATTTAATATAAAGCTATCTACTTTGGTCTAGTAAGACAATTCTTTCATTTGACACCCATAAAGATTTATTAGGAAGATATTTACAAATAGAAATTTAATTAAATTTTTGTGTTTGGTTACAAGTTTTCATTTAAAGAGGTAGTAGTATCTTCACATAAGATTTGCCAGTAATTCAATAGAATTCTGTCCTTGGTTTATTTATGTAAGAACACATTTCCTGGATTATCTTCAGTTTCTAGGAAAAGTACCATATAAGAGGCTTTTGTTAGCACGTCACTATTTTCAATTAGCAAACAGTCCATTTCCATCATTTCATTTCTAACATCCTGACTGAATTACACCAGTGTATAAAATGGTAGTTCCCCCAAACAATCAACATTTTAAACCCTCTAGACCTACCTAAGAGAACATGTATGTATCTTGATTTTTAGATCTTGAATGTGACCCTTTAAAATATCCTCACTACCATTATTGATTGTTAAATAGCAACTTTGAAATATGATCTGGGAAAATTTGTTAATCAGGTTCACATGTAGGTTCTTTCCCTGTGAAATCTGGGTGCTCCCTTCCCCCTTTGCTCCTGGGTCTTCTGGTTCACACACAGTATGTGCAGGCACTTTCTAAGTGATGTGCCCCGGGCTGAAGGGCAGCAGAGCACCTGTGTCAGGTGAGGCGGTGGCTTCCTTTTCCTGAGGAAAAAGGGGTTGGCTCCAGCACACTGTCTCTGGCCCTTCTGCGTGGAACTCAACAGAGTGGGGACAGGTTTCCTGAGGACAGTGTGGGAGAGCTGGGGATCGGGGCATCCTCCTGGACTGGCCCTGGGGGTATTATCTGGGTAGTTTCTCTTCCTGAGCTCCCAAACATATAAGCAGAAAACCTTTAACTGGAATGAAACACATGCCTTGGCAGTTTCATATTCTAAAATTATCAAATACTCTCTAAATTTTATTTTATAAAGCCACAGTAGCACAGCAGGTAGGATGTTTGCCTTGCATGCGGCTGACCTGGGTTTGATTCCTCCCTCCCTCTTGGAGAGCCTGGCAAGCTATGGAGAGTATCTTGCCCGCACAGCAGAGCCTGGCAAGCTACCCGTGGCGTATTCAATATGCCAAAGACAGTAACAACAAGTCTCACTTGGAGATGTTACTGGTGCCCGCTCGAGCAAATCGAGGAGCAACGGGATGACAGTGATACAGTGATAAAGCCACAATATGTCAACAACTCCAAGATACTGGCCCAACTCTCATCACATAATTCTAGTTTACCGCAGCTTTTGAAACATCTTTGCCTAGTTCCTCCATATTCTTAATCTATCCTTAACCATATAACTAAGAAGAAATTTACATTTAAAATGTAAAGGCACTATTATGTACATTAGTATCTTTAAGTTTACACATATATACATATACTTATTGTGTATGTATATATGTATATATATGTACATATATATATGTACGCATATATGCAAAAGGTTAGGGCACCAAAAGAATAGAAATAGCAAGTGACCCTTCATCCACTGTTGATCAGAATAGTATCTGGGTCAGCCTCTTTGGAGAACAGTAATGGAGATTTCTCAAAAAATTAACAATTGAGCTTTCATATGACCTAGCAGTTCCACCTCTTGGCATCTAACCCACGTGCCCTCAAACAGATGAGTGATAAATCATAATGTGTGTTTGTGTATACATGCACGTGCACACACGTCAGCTCCAAGAAGGATTAACCTTCTACCATACAGTGCATTATTTAGAGGGTGTCCTGCTCAGTGTGGTCAGAGGGCCAGGTAAATAATGATGTCTCTGATAGATTGATGTCTCCAGATGTTGGATATAAAGACACTTAGTAAGAGAGTGACAAATGTCCAGGGGAACAGACCCTAAGACTTGGTGTCAGAAGCTGAGTTAGCCAAGGGGGTAGAGGTTAAAAAAAAAATTCTAGTCTTCCCTGACTTTTTAAGTGTTAAAAAAATAAAACCAAGAATATTATGAAAATAATTGAATCAAATTAATTTGATATCTAGTTAGTTCAGCTCTGCATGACATATCAGCAGTTCTGTAAAGCATATTCTAGTATCTAACAGGTGATGTCAGATTTCCAGGCAGGAAACAATGCACATTCTTGTTCCTAATCATGCTTTTCTTCCCCTCCTTCTGGTAAAGTATAAAGGCAGAACTCCTTGGCTTTCCTTCAGATTTACATTTATTTGATATCAAGGCACCTGTGGTTATGTAACTTATGACATCTTAAAGTATTTCAGAAAAATAATTATTATAAATGAGAGCTTTATTGCAAAGGAAGTTCACAGTGAGAACCAATACAAGCCTTCCCCACCTTCTCACTGGTGTTTGCTAGGAGCTCCATCTGCCCCAAGTAGTTGGGTATGAAGGAGATGGGTGCCAGGATTCCTGAAATCCCAGACTTCATGCACATTTTCATATTTGCTCTTATCCCACGGCAGATCAGTGGCTTAATCCTGGAAGGATGCAGTTTTGATGGAAATCGGCTCTGTGAGAACCAGCACGATTCCCCCAGCATGTCACTAGTTCTCCCTTGTTTTATGGGCTGGATTCCCCAGGTAAGAAAGAATGGTGATGATAAAGCCAATATTTTTCCTTTCAATAAGATATTCTTGGTTGACAATAAGAATGACCATTCATTACACCTGTTCTTTTCAGCAGTGTCTGAATGCTTTGCCTTTTATATCCTCTCCAAGCAACACTGAAGGGGGACATTGGCACTTAAAATTAGTATCTCATGGACACCCAGGAAGTGGCTCAAAGCCTCCACCTGTTCCCCCAGAATGACTGGCAGTTTGTCCTTTATCCACAGCCTTCTCCTCACGAAAAACTCAAATGTAATATAATTTATGCAAATTAATTTAGTGTAGTGGCTGCAGGAGCATCTTTCTGTCCTAAAAGGACACACACTTCCAGTGAAAGCCCCCACTTCCCCCGAGTTTCATTTCTCTGATGTGACAGTGACATATGAGAGAAAGCAGAAGATGAGACAATATTTTACTTCAGTCTGGCTATTCCTCAAAGTCCCATCAAAAAGTTGGCAAATGATGCATTGCACACATTTTCATCTTAGGTGTATAAGTTGAAAGTTACAATGTCATATATTATCACAGATGAATTCAAATAGATCTATTTATGTAAAGTGATGATCTGGCCAACAGAATGAAAAGTCTTCTAATGACCTTGCTGGGGGAAGGAGGAGGACAGGTATAAACGGGTTCCCACAGAAGAAAGCCCCAGCAGTAAACCGAGCCCGGAGAGCTAAGCTGGTTTACAGGCAGGGGGTAGTGCCAGGGCCAACAGCCGATTAAGGCCAGTTACCAGGTCACAAGCCAGCGGGACAGGACAAAATGCAGAATGTGGCCCTCTGACAAATAGAAATAATATACAAAGTGAAATCCTATCTAATTTTACTTAGTACACTTTAGATAATAGGAATGGAACAGAAAGCTAAAAATAATTCACACTGAAAAATAGCTCATGTAAGGAGGTGATGTTATTTGCAGTATTTAGTCATCAAAAGCAAAAGCTGGAATGAAATTTTTATTTTTATAAGAGAAGTTTCCCCTTAGGCATTTGTACTTTCTGCAATCCGTCCATTTCATGCCATGACAGAGGTTAACAAACTTAGCACGGCTGGAGAGATAGGACAGGAAGTAAGGCTCTGGGTTCAGTCCCCAGTACTGAAAATATGGCTAGTAATGAAAAAATTCAGCAGTATCCAAGAATAGCAATGTAAATACCCCACAGTCAGATTCCTGTAGGTTAATAATTTTGTCAACCATAGTTGTCACATAGAGGTAAATGATGTGCCAGTCCCAAAGAGAAGCCCTGTACCCCAAGGCCTTGTCCTTCCATAGGCATACAGTTTCATCCAGGGTAAATGTCACTCCACATGCCACAGCATCTTAAATGCCATGTGTGCTCTCTGCACTCAGAGAACTGAATTGTCTTTTCCCTCAAAGACTTAATGCTAACAAGTTTGCTTTCACACTGTAAAGGAGAACTAGACATTCTTGACACAAGTCTTTCAAAACATGCATTGCTGAATTATGCCACTTTTATGTAAATTAAAGCTCTGGTTTTCTACCTTGTCTTGGTCAGATCTGACATACCACATGGGGAGCCGGGGATCAAATCAAGAGCAGCTGCCCGTAAGGCATGGGCTTTACCTGCTGTGCTGTCTCTCCAACCCTGTCCTAACACCTTTCTTAAAAAAAAGTCTACTGATCGATGTGCGTGTTTAAATTGTCATGTGTTACAATAAGTCCACACTCACTTATGTTGCAGGGCCAGCTTCCTTTGGGGGCCATTCCCAGAGGTGCTGGGGGCACGGAGTGGTGCAGGGATCAAACCTGGGCCTGTGGGCTCATCCCTTGGAGGAATCACTGCCTCCCCCATTCCTGATAACTCAAGTCACATGCCATGTTCATCTCTATTTAATTTCATCAGACTAATTTATTGGTTATATGCTCTGAGTCATTTGTATACTTCCTTATATACTGAGTGCTCAAATACTTGAAAAAAGGTATTTATCCAATTAAGCAGTAACAATGGAATTCTGCTTTGTGCTGATGGTGAGAATGCTGGAGTCCCTAGTCTGTGCCTTGAGGGAAAGTCCTCTCCGTTGTTGTAACATTGACTGCTCAGTGGGAAGAGACAAGAAGGGTTTCCTGAAGCACTGTGGTGCTTTTCCTTTACGATACTTAGATGTTTGGGTACTGAGATTTGAGTCCTCACTTTAAAACAAAGGGGCCTTTGGGAGTGTATGTAAGAGCTGGTGATGGTGGTGATGGTGCCTGTGAACTCAAAAGGGCCAGGTGGCGTGGAAAGGCTGGGACATGAGCCAGTCCTTACTTTGCCCTTTTCATCCTTTAACCCCTTCAGCAGAACACAGTGTTGATCAGAGCACAGAGCTTCAACTTGCTGATTCATCCTCCTCTTGTTTTCTTTTTTGCTCAGCAAAGCTACCAGCAGTAAAGCTGCTGTCAGGTGGCAGGGGGAGATAATGGGAGGGCGACCTGAGGTTACATCATGCATTCTAGTCATTTCCATTCACCAGGGATGTCATGTCTATCTTCTCTTAGCTCAAGAGTTTAGAACAGCAGCCAAAGAGAGCCCACACAGTATCAACTTGGGAATTACTGAGATGTTAGAAAGTTGTAGGAATTTCTGGGACCTCAAGCTTTGGTGAATGAAGCAGGAATGGAGCAGTAGGAAGAAGCACTAGACAGTGGGGTGGCCTTGAGGGTCAGAGCACGGTGGATTCAGCTCAGGGCGCAGTTGCACTCGAATAGTCTTTTTGCTTTAGTGTAAAAATAGTGCTTCTTATGCTAATTGTAAAAATACTTTACACTATTTGATGTCTATATTGTTTACTGAACTAAATCTTAAGTTTCAAAGATTTTTTTGTGTATATACGGCAAACCTTGGTTTTATCATTGTAGGCACATTTGCACAAACAATGCTCCTAAATGAATGGAATGAAAAAAACTGCGGAATCAAATACAAACAGAATTAATTAGAAAACTTCAGGCCAGATGGTGTCTTTATCTGGGCCAAGATTTCTCAGGGAGAATGGATTTTGTTACATTTAAATGAAGTTAAGATTTAGAAATGTTAGTAATTAGGTTTCTGAAGGTACTTTTCTAGTTCTTGGTAAGACTGGTTGAGTCAGAAGAGATGAAGAGTATAAAAAATAATACACATTTCTAAGAAAGCCCACTGAGGCAGCTTCAAGGGCCAGAGTTCAAATCCTGGCACTCTGTCGCCCCCAAGCGCTGACTGGCAGGCCCCCAGAGCCAGGCGTGGCCCCTGTGCACCTTATCACTGCTTGTGGACCCACCCCCGCCACTCTGAGAAAGATTGCAGCTCCTTGGGAGGAGGGAGATTTCATTTCGCGCTAGCCTATAGTCTATCACCATCCACAACGAGTAGTTTTGTTGTTGGTTTTCCTCTAGCTTATTAGTAGGGTCTGAAGTATAAAGGCTTGTAGACAACAGTGCAGAGTAAGGGGTGCATGAGTAAATGCTTTCTCTGAGCACCCTTTAATAGATGTATCACTGGCCAAAAGGAGACACATCATCTTTTGCGTTTGGTTTTAGGGTCACAGACAGTGGTGTTCAGGGATTATCCCTGGCTCTGTGCTCAGGCATCTGGGCATCTGTGCAAGCCAAACACCCACCCCACCCCCGGCATAACTACAGCTCTCGCCTGTCTTGTTTGGGGTTGGGGAAAATGATGTCTAGAGGCGTCTGACCTGAAGTAGGTCGCTCTGAGCAAGCACCCCCGGGCCTGTGAGATTTGTCTCCAGGAACACATGCTGTCGTGTTCTATCTTTGAAAGGAACTGTCCCTAGGCCTAATACATGCCACAGCTGTTTCCCGGTTGGCCTGGTGAGGAGCTGCTGGGTGCTCTCAGGCCCGATTGCTCCCCTGTCCAATTCTAGAGGCAGCACAACTTTCCTTTCAATTTGCATTCCAATTCTAACCACGAATAACTCATTCGTTGAATAGAATAATTCCAGTAAAACTATTCATCTTAAGTTTGAATGGGAACTTCATCTTTCTTTTTAAAATACATATTTCTAAGCTTTAGTCACTGAAGAAGTCTAGAAGGAGAAGAATAATGGATCTCTCAGCACCCCGACAGCAATCTGCAATAGCAGTTCTCATGAAGGAACCAAGGGTCCTCGGGAAATAACAATTCAACTTCTAGAACAGGAAATGTATAAGATTGTAAAAAATAAAACCCTCAAACAGCAGCTCAGGTGCCAACTTAGAGTCCCTACTGTACCAAGTCTAACAGTCTGAGTACCGATAAGCATATATATTAAATCTACCAATTATTAAACTGTCCTCAATGAATCCCCCCTTTAGAGTATATTTGGGAATAAAATTATTTTGAAAATGCATAAAAGAACATTAGTATTTGTCCAGCCTTTTCTATAAACTGTACCTTAAAGTAATAAAAGAATATTAGTCCATGGAAATTTCTCTTTCTAGATATTCCTCCCTGGATGTAAAGGAAAGCTGATAGTGGTAGATGACAAGTCTAATCCTGTAGTACATGGGTACCTAGTAATGACCCTGATATCCAGAGAGAGACCCCCAGACAGTCTAGGATGCTTGAATATACAGTATCGACTATGCAAACTTTTGTCAAAAACGGAATCGGGATCTGAATTGGCTGCCAGATCCAGGTGCCAAGAATCGAGGGACCAGATGAGCGCAGCCAGCCAACATCAGAATGCACGAAACCCTTATGCCTCGTTTCTCCCCAGAGAGCCAGGACACTCAGGAGACAGAACTAATTCGGATAAATTACATATTTTGCAGTTTATAAGAAAAACTTTAAAAAATGATAATTATGGTGATATTAAGGAATTGTTACCCTGCCTCACGTAGAGCTATTTACAGATGAGGTTGTGCAATTCTGGGGGTGGGTAGGGGAGCGCGAGCGGGCGCTGTGCTGAGTGCACATGGCTTCCCACCACTGACTGTCTTCTCATGGCTCTGCCAGGACGCCTACGGTCCCTACTCCCCGGACGAGTGCATCTCACTGCCCGTTTACACAAGCGCTGAGCGGGACCGTGTGGTGACGAACATCGAAGTCCCCTGCGGTGACAACCAAGATCAGTGGATCCAGTTTGGGGCTGCACTGTTTCTAAAGGCTCAGTAGGAACCAGGAGAAGGAAAACGGCCCGAGCAAAAAGCCAGGTGTTGGTTCCTTAGGCTGGAAATAAGACACATGCCCTGGGCCGTGAGTGTCAGAAGGCAGCGTTCCACACTCGGCCAGGGAACCAAATATGTAATATTTTAGGTAAGAGATTAAAATAGTTTTAATAGATATTTTGACAGTTGTTTTTGCATCATAATTAAAAATGCTATGTTTAAAACCACAGAAGACTATAGGCATTTAAGAATGAGTTTTCAAAGAGAATATATTTTTAAATGACCTAAAGCAAAATACTTAAAAGATATGTATCTGTTCAATTTTCTTAAAAATAAAAAACTTGGCAAACCAGGCACATAAAGGAATTTCTTCCCATGAATGATGATGAGCTATGAAAACCTGTAATGAAGATCATTGTTCAGGGCTCATGAGTCTCTCGGGGATCAAACACAGTTTTTTCGCTTTTTTGGGTCACGCCCTGCGATGCACAGGGATCACTCCTGGCTCTGCACTCAGGAATTACCCCCGACGATGCTCAGGGAACCATATGGGATGCTGGGAATGGAACCTGGGGCCACATGCAAGGCAAACGCCCTTGGGAATAAAGGCGTTTGTGCTATCTGCTTCAATACCCAATACCCACTGTGCTATCGCTCCAGCCCCTCCTGCAGTGTCTTAATGGGAGTGCTTGGAAAAATAAAAATGCAGAAGCAAAGAGAAACCAAACAGCCCTCTCTGCCCTCAGGGTGCAACTCAAGGTGTGGAGTGGGTGTGGGGCCAGAGAACAGGGATGGGCATGGAAAGCACGGCTGGAAGGACGCCCTGGAAAAAGCAGCTAAGTTCTTAAATCCACTGAAAAGTAAGATAAATCCTAAAACAGACTGCCACTGGATTCTAAAATCAGATTCCCTGCAGTTCCTGATGAAAATGTTTCGTCTGAGGAGACAGTCACCGAGCACGGAGCAGGCTGAGCGACGCAGGCGCGGCCTCCAGCCAAGCACCAGAACCAAAGCCAGATACACACTAGAATTCTTTCTAGCTTGAAAGTCTCTTTTCTATAAGATGTCTTTTCAGAAATGTCCTGATTTTTTCTATAGATTTCTAGATCTTTCCTAATGACCTTTCCCCTAAGAAACATCAAACCTGTGTGTGGGTGGGGGGTGGGGGGTGGGTCCCAGCTCTTTACACAGGTCAAGGGGCCATTTTTTAAAATTCCATTTTTAAGAATCTCCTTTTCCTCTTCCTTTTCGCTCAGAGATAAGAATGACTTCATCCTGAAGAGTAAGAGTCCCAGCAGAATGGTATCTGCTTCTTGTGTCTTCTGAAGCCAAGCTATCAGTGTTAAGTCTGCGGGTTTCCAAAGCTTTAGGCTTTGCTCATTTTCACTCCCGAGAACCCGTCCCCTTGCTCCAGATTCCTCAGGGCATCCCTTTCCTCTCGCTGGTCACTGCTCTGCCGCCTCTGTGGCCTTGCCGGCCTCTCCCGCATTGCGTCTTTGTTACTTCCCTTTGCGGTCTGTGTTTACACGGACCATTTTCTGTTCCATTAATCTGTCTTTGAAGCATTAATTCTCCTCTGCTCACAATTCCGGTGTTTCATCACAGAGTTTGCCCGCATCGTTCCTTGTTTTATGACATTGCTGTTACCTTCTCTATCCCTGAAAATAGATTACAGGTCTGTGGAGGAGATGAGAAGCTCCACTCTTGTGTTTCACGAGAACTTGGGGAGGGAGGGACATGCTCTTGGCGCTGTCTGTCCCTCAGCGCCACACCTTCCACAGGACCCTCGTTCTTTTCTCCTGTCTGTCTGCGCCTCCTCTCTCTGCTGAGGGTTCCAGGCCCGCCTCTCACCCACCCGGCCTTAGCTTCTCAGTCCACCCATGGCGCCAGTCAGCTGCTCCTTGCCCATGGGCAGGCTCTTTCTGGCCCCTGGCTGCTTTGCAAATCATGCATCACTTGAGGGCTGCTTTGGATCCCCAGGGCAAATGCTCAGTATAACAACTGTGCTGCTCAGCCACCGGGCTCAGGGTTTGTTTATACCTGGGGAGGTGGGAGGGGCATGAGTTCACATGGAAACACATGCATGTCACAACAGCAAAGAGAAAGAGTCAGATGATCTTCAGGGTGTGCTTGGCTTCTCCATGACTGATCCAAGCTGGGAACTTAATTCTGCAGAGTGCAGCCAGGGAACCACATTCTGAGTGTGGCCAGGGAAGGTCATTCTGCAGAGTATGGCCAGGAAAGGTCATTCTGTAGTGTGGCCAGGGAGCATCATTCTGCAGAGAGTGGCCAGGGAAGGTCATTCTACAAAGTGTGGCCAGGGAGCATCATTCTGCAGTTTGTGCCACGCGTGGCTGAGCTCAGTTTCTTCCCCACCCATGAAGGACCAGCCATGGTTGGAATCCCCACGCCCACAGGCCTTGCCCACAGGGCTATGATGCTGAGCACACCCTTGGCCTGGTGCCATGCTTCCTGACCTTTCCCTACTGCTCTGGCGGGCGGAGTGAGAGCACAGGGCAGGGAGTTGAATAGTTTGATCTCGCACACACGAAAGCTTGACAGCCAGAGGGTGGAAGTGGCTAAGGGGTGGCCATGAAGAATGTTTCAAAGCAGACCTGGGTGGGCAGCAGGAAAAGCAGCCGACGTGAGCGTGTGCACGAGGAGACCCACGGGCACTGTTGGCAGGGCCAGGGCATCGGGGACCCTGGACCCGAGGACACAGCAATGAGAGACCAGCCTGGAGCAGCTTGCAGTCCAGCACCGGATACTGGGGAACACAGCTACCTCCTCACTGTTGCTAAATGTCAGCATGTCCTGTTCTGATTTTACACAAAATAACTCAAGGACCCACTAAGGAAGCCCACAACTCGCTTCCTTCCTGCACCCTCATCCACCTGTGTGCCCCCTGAGTTTCATGCTGGGACCCATTTATGTGATTTCCAACTGTGACCGCCCCCCTGAGGTGCCCTCACTGAGAGATGCAGCTTCAGCCCCAGGAAACGCTTCCTCTGATTAGGCTCTGGGTCCCAGATAGGTGATGGCCAGCAGGACCACACATGTGGATTCTGTGGCTTCCTGATTGCAGGGCAGGGCCCCCCATGAGAGCACTAACATCCACTCACTAAGTGTCCCTCCCCCTCTGGGCATCAAGCTTTCAGCAGATGAATCCCAGGGACAGGAACATTCAGAAAGAAAGGCCAATGACCAGGTACTGAGGTGTCCTTTCAGGTGATGGAACTTCCAGAATTAGTGGTGCCAGTAGCACAACCTGTGAATGTATGAAAGCCCACCAAACTGCACAAACTTAAATGGGTAAGTATTGTGGTTTGCAAATTATATATTAATAAAGCTGTTTAAAAACGTATCACAGACATTTCACAGGTCATTACATCAAAGACTAGTGCACTGTAGCTGCAAATGACATTCCTAGTCCACATCCAGGGTGATTTATAGGATCACTCTCTTGCTAATGGGATTCATTTCTCCAGGCTTATACTAGGAACGTTGCTCCTGTAAGCGTTACTATTGGTGAATTTCACTTCTCTAACAACTTCAGGGTTAGGGGAATGAGACCCATCATTGTTACTGTATTTGGCATATGAATACACCACGGGTAGCTTGCCAGGCTCTCCCCTGTTCAGGCAGTGCGGGGAATGATGGGTCTCATTCTCCTGACCCTGAAGAGCCTGTAATGCGGCACCATTAGAAAGGACAAGTAAAGAGAGGCTGCTAAAATCTCAGGGCTAGGATGAATAAGAGACGTTACTGGGCCCGCTCAAGCAAATTGATGATAAACGGGATGACAGTGATACAGTGACACAAGATAACAAGTCACTGGGCCAAAGTCCTGTTTAACCTTAACAGTGACTGCCACCTAATCTACAAAAGGAAAACAGCCCAGCGCCCAGCCATCTGCCACTAAGGACCCCATGTTCCGAAAAGCCTGCTGGACTCAGCCCATGTCCATGCCCTTCGTAGGTGTTCGCATTTTCTCTTCTGGATATGTCCCCGATATTCTGCCCAGTGTTGAAACCACAATCATATGCGCTTCAGCCTGCCCATTCTGGCTCCCCAGCCAGTGGGTGGGGGTGGGGGTTCCTGTGTGTGACCAGACCCCTCCAGCCTGCCCACGGATCCCAGGGCCTATGGGAGCTCCTGAGTTCCTTCTAAACATTGGCATTTCCTGTGCTGATTTTACATAAAATACTCAAGGACCCACGTAGAGGCTTGCCTCACACCTAGCTTCCATCCTGCATCCCCGTCCACTGGCCTGGTCCTTTTCTGGACCCACCACACCAGGCTCCTGCCGACACTGGGCCAGGAGAAGGCTGAGCACACACAACCTCCGGTCAAGGCGGTGCTTGGCCATAGCGGGGAGCAGCAGAGCTCCCATGTGGGGTGGGACTCGGTGCCTCCCCCCGTGGCCTTGCAGCGCTTTGGGCCCCTCATTGCCATCAGCTGGGGGCCAGGCAGTACTGCCTCAGCCTCAGTTAGATGCCCGAAGAACTCAGCTGCCCAATTGTATGAGTTATCAAGAAGAGAAACAAAACTGAAATGTGAAAACCAGGTAAATGCTAGAAATAACGACAGAAAGTCGTTATAACGACAGAAAGAGACCATGTAGTATTCGGTCCTTCAAACTGTTTTAGTTTCAATGGATGACTCCCTGCCCGTGCGCATGTGTGTGTGCGTACACACACATATTTTTCTTTTGGATTTTCAAAGGTCATTTTGTGTATATTTTAAGGACATTTTCCACAGGAATTTGTCTCCCTTGAGTGTCCAGGAAGCCACGACCTAATGTGCATGCACACAGCACCTTGGCATGGCATGTTACAGTCCATGGCTTTGCGCCCAGCGGCATGGAGAGAGGTAGAGTGAGACCCGCCCATTAACGACCTTAGAGGTGCTGGCCTGACCCATAAGGAAGGATGACGTTACCATATGACAAAGTTTCTCGAAGCCATAGCTCTATGACTCCAGGAAATAACTCAACACCAACAAAGGATGCTCAGGCCGGGGTTGGAGAGTTTCCCAGATGACAATTCTATTCTTGATTCTACACTCAGCAACATCAGTTCTATACCCCCAGGAATTTTTAATTTGGGTAACCATTGAGGCCATCCCTGAGAGTGCTCAGGGGTCACTCCAGTGCTGGTGTGGAGCAAGGGTCAGCGCATGCAAGGCCAGTGCCTTGACCCTGTGCTCTCTCTGGCCCTGGACGTGCATCTTCACCTGGCTATTGGGAATGCCAGTGTGTACATGGTCAGAGTCTGGGTCAGACGCAGCAGGGTCGTGTCTGGGATTCTAGATCCTCCTGCCTCTCTCTCTGCGTGAGCCCGCCCCACTGTGCAGTGTGGATACAGGAAGGACCTCGTGTCCAGGGGGCTTCCCAAGGTGGGGGGGGGTGTTCCGCACAGAGACCACACAGAGAGGAAGGCAGATTTCCATCTCTGGAAACACTGGGGCAGCCCCAGGTGTGGCAAGATGATGCAGAGAAGCTCCCGCTGGTACCAGCCTGGCCACAGGAGGCACAGAGCAGAAACTGAGGCAATCAAGGGAGACACGGCCTCTGAACGATGACCAGGCCTGACTCTGCTGTGGCCGGTAACCCCTGCCCCAGAGGGTCTCTGAAATCCTGCACCCAGAGCAGTCCCAGGAGAGAACAGGGAGAAAGGTCCCAGGCACACAGATAACACTTCCCACTTGGAAGGGAACTCAAGGCGGGCACATTAAAGACCTTGGTTGACCCTCACGTCTACACCCTATGCTTGCTGCAGAATGACATCAGCTGGGGTAGAAACCACTTCCAGGACTGATCGGGACTTCAAAAGAGTTGAGCAGAAAAATTGCCCCTGACTATTCCATTGGCACTAAAGGAGACCACTCGTGGCTGTTTGGCATGAATGGGAAAGTGATGCCCAAACTAGGAAAAAGCAACCTGAGCTTTCTCAGATCATAATGAAGCCCCAAACCCTATCAAGGACCCAGATTTAATTTGTTAGTAACTAAACCTGGACACATGCCGATTGATTAACCTGATCTTTTAAGTAGGAATGGAGCACAAGTGTGATTCTGACAGTTTTCATCAGGACTGTTCAGTCTGCAGCTCGCCTGTGTCGCAGGGCTCCAATAGGACATGTGTTAATTACGGCGTGGGTGCATCCTCCCTTCCATTGCATTCTTC
Source organism: Sorex araneus (assembly GCF_027595985.1). Lineage (NCBI taxonomy): Eukaryota > Metazoa > Chordata > Mammalia > Eulipotyphla > Soricidae > Sorex > Sorex araneus. Next base: position 178,433,192 of record NC_073304.1, on the reverse strand, counting down.
AAATTTACTCAGTCACAAATGGAATTTGGAAACATTAGGTATCCAGAAATTCTTCATTCTTATTCTTCCACCTCTTGTTTGCACTTATGATAGCTCAAAAAACACGAATTTAATTAAAAGTTTGACACAGCTTTGGTCAGCACTAACTTCAAATATCAAACACAGGAAAATGAAATGCTCTTGGATGGATAAACAAGGCTAAAATTTAAGCACTGATGACCTTGCAAATTCCAGGACTTGCGTTCTGCAGTGATTCATTCTCAAGAGATAAAAATTCATTATCTTCAATTAAATCCGAAGATAATGTGTATTAAATTGAGCAGAAGAGTAGGCAATGGATGATGGAATCATTTCTTTGTCATCTAAACACTTTGAGAGAATGAGCCAATGCCTGGCTAATGATATTTTCATCTACTTATATAGCATAAAGTGAAATGGGATGTAGTTATTGATTTGAAGTCATCATCTAAACCATGATTACCAAAGGAAGTGTAAGTAGCAGAAGGGGTGGGAAATAGTGATCGGATCCTGCAGACACTCGGGTTCTGTTTCCTAGTGGCTTAGATTTCATTTTCTGATTTAGTATTTTATGACCTTCTTGGTTCCAACCCCATCACTGAATCTTAATTAAAATGAACCACAGAACTGGGAGCTCGAACAATTGATCCAAGTAAGTCCAGGCAAGGGGTTCAAGTATTGTCTGGGTCAGTAACTGGTCAGACAGCAGCCTCCACCCTGAACTACAGCCTCCATCCAGTTGCAGTCTGTGGGAGTGTGTGCAGGTGCAAGCAGTTGTATGTGTGCGTGTGAGTGTATACTGTGCTTATATGTGTGTCACATGCGTGTGTATTGGTGTCTGCATGTATGTGTAAGTGCGCACTGTGTGTGCATCTAAGTGTGTGCTCTGAGTGTGTGTGCATGCTTCCTGTGCAATCAACCGGAGCCCCTCGAGGGGGCTGGAGAACCTGCTTCCCAGCAGATGCAGGAGTGTGGCATGACCCACTATGTGACGAGTGTGGGTCCCCACTAGTCCTGACCCTGTTCCCTCACCCAGATGCCGAACTGTCTCCTCTGAGGATGCCCTTTCCCCACCCTCAGATGCTGGTGCAGAAGCTCCTCCTCCTCCTCCTCCTCACCCCCAGCTCTGTCTCTCAGAACTGAAAATCCAAACAAGGAGGACCAGGGGCCCAAACACAGCAGGCCCATGGCAGGACCATGTCACGGGTCCGGCTCTCCTGTCACTCTGATGGGCCCCTGTTCCTCTGCCCTGCTTCTTCTGTTCCTCTGCTGGACCCCTCACATTACTCTACCTGGCTCCTACCGTTACTCTACCAGTCCCTCCCATTACTCTACCTGGCTCCTCCTTTTCCTGCTGTATTCTGGTATCGCTATACTCCACTGCTTCTGTTACTCTGCCCTGCTCCTACTATTGCTACTCTACTGCTCCAGTACTCCACTATTACTACCGCCTTCCTCCTCTGAGAATGATGAGCTTTACCAGCCTTACTTTACCAGCTCCTCCAAGAACGAGGGTATTGGAGAACTGGCCTTAAAGACATGTAGGAAACTCCTGGGCAACCCAGCTCTTCTGAGGGAAAGGTTTCTTCCCTACCAATCCTTGGGCCTAGAAGAGTTTGCAAGAATAATAAATGTCCACCCGCAGGAATTTTCCAAGGAGAGTTTTCTTATTCTCATTTTAATGGATCAGGAATGAGATCTCGAGAAACTGTGTTAGCCTGGCCTTGAGCCAACAAATTCCAAATGGAAAATTCTGCGCCTGTTAGCAAGCATTTCCCGACTTCCTCTCCCCAAAATAGCACAGAACCAGACTGGGTGCAAAGGTCGCCCCACCCCACCTGCATCTGTCTGGTCAGGAGTCTGCTACTGGGGTGACACAGTCATCCCAAATGAGGGCAGGGGCTCTGCCCGGCACCTCTAACCTTGGGAGTCCTTGGGTGAAGTCCATGAGCTTTGGGGTCCTGATGATGGGACCTCTGTGCCCTCTGTGCTGGCATGACACGGACCCTGCTGACACCAAGACGGGGGACCCTGAGGAGGAGCAGCACCCCATGGAGGCAGAGGTGAAGGGCTGCAGGGAGAGGCACGTGACCCACCCTGAAGGAGTCAAGGGGACTCTGGGCAGGTGTCTGAAGCTGGCGTGCTGCTGGGCACAGATCTGGGCAGGTGGAGATGTCGTCCAGACTCCACACCACAGTCTGAGCCCTTCCCGGGGGTCTGGGGACTCTCGCTTAGGAGAGTCCCCATCTCCATGAACCGGGAGACAGTCTCAGACCCTGCACTGCAGGGTCATCTGGACTTCCAGTTCTGTCACTGTGTGGACGCCTCCTAGTGGAACAGCTCTAACTATGGTCTTGAGTCCTTAAGGGATACCTGCCAGTACAAGGGCAGTCAGCACCCTGGGACTACAGCATGATGCTCCCCATGCCCTGTGGTGTTCATCTGTCTTCACCTCAGAGTACACAAGACACAGCAGCTGGCACACTGGAGGGACCTGTGTCCAGTGTCACAAGGGACAGAGGAACAATGCTGCATCCACAGCTAGTGGGAGTGTAAGACAGGCAAGTGCTTGGGGAGTTTGTCAGACATGGTGTCCACATGGTGCTCTGTTCCCCTTCCCTCGGGAAGTGATTCAATGGCTCTGTGTTATGAAAATCCCTTCCTGCCTGCAGTGACCCTCACAGCATCAGCTGTGTGCAAGGAGGCCTGACAGACACGACCAGTAATACCTAGAAGACCCATGGAGTTCAGGGCTTGCAAAACAGATCGTTAAATCCAATAGATCGCCAAATCCAACAGATTACCAAATCCAACAGACATCAAATCCAACAGACTGCCAAATCCAACAGAACACTGAATCCAATGAACCACCAAATCCAACAGACAATTTAATCCAATGGCTCACTAAATCCAACAGATCCCCAAATCCAACCGATCATTGAATCCAACAGACCACGTAGAAAACTGAGGAGGAAACCTGTCTCCAGGGACATTCAGCATCCTCCAGAGGACTCTTCAGGACACAGGAATAATCAGGACAATTCCGTAGAAAAACACAAGAAAGAAAGTCATAGCCGTCAACTTACCTGGGCAGGTGTCTAGTTTTCTACTCAGAAGAGCTTAAGTTAGAATGGGGCGGATGGTGAGTTGGTGCCAAGGTCAGTGAGGAGAGGAGAGAGATAACAGAATCACAGGAGCAGGTGCTGGAGCAGAGGGTCAGCAGAGGCTCACAGGCACAGAGAACGCTGGGGCAGAGGGTCGCAGGAGCAGAGGGCCATGGGTGCAGCCAGTCAGCAACTTCCCTGTGAGACCTCAGTCACATGACACTGTGAAAACAGATGGAGTCATTTGTCATTATTGACGATTCAATTTCTGTGAACTCACATACAAATCTGAAATTTTAGGTCTGATTAGGAAAAACATCAAAAGGTAGGAAGGCTGGGCCTCTGTCCCTGTTGGGCAGCCGTCAGCATTGCTGAGGACAGATGTCTGCTGCAGAGGAGCAAGGTCAGGCCCTCATGGAACTGCTCTGGCCCCCATTGATACTCCAGTTCTCGCTCTTATCTTTCTCACACTACTGCCCGAGGTCTGAGGCTCCCCACATTGGCTCCCCCAGATCCCTGTTTCATGGTGCAAAGCCCAGTTCTAACATTCTCCCAGCTAGAAAATGCTCTTCATCTCTCTCCCACTCCTCTAGCTCATAGGCATTTACAACTTGGACTTTTTTCTTGCAACATTTTAGCAATATAGACTGGAGGTCTGGGGTCTCATATCAGCAGGTACCTACAAAATACTCCTCAGTATATCTGCTAATCTGGGGGGTAAGGCCACACCCCTTGGCACCCTGATTCAATTTTACTGCAGCCTAGAAATAGCCCTTCCCACCCACACAGGAAAAATCCCTGCTTTCATTTCAAACTGCAAAGTTTATTTTTGAAATTGAGTTTTATTTCCCCATGGAATTCAAGAATCTTGAAACAAGCAGCAAAGAATAAATCAGAGATTGCGGAGTGCTGTCACTCTCATTCACTAGGCAGCGCCTGGAAAGACCTCAGTCGTGTGAGTCTCTAAATCGTTTCCTTCCCGTCCATGAAAAATTAAGGCTGACTCCTTCCTTTAGACTTCAAATTTCGATTTGAACTTACAGCTGGAAATTCATTTCAGGGTTTTTGTAATAGTCCCTGTTATCGAATCACAATCTATGTGCAGGAAGGGCAGATGAGCTCTTTACTATCTTTGAAAACAATGATATTAATTTAATTCTTGATAAGAGTCTTTGTACTGTGCCATATCTAAGTATTGCATCAGCTCTGACCCCCCAAATACATTCCATACACTAGTAGCTTCAGTATTTAGTTAGAATTGAGGCTTCTCACTGAGCCAGGGACATCAGCCAAAGGAGTCAGGGCACAATACCAAATACCAGTTCAGCTCTTCTCGGGACAAAATCCACTAGCAATTTCTTTAACAGAAATTACTGGGGTTTTGGTTTTGGTTTAAGTAAAATCCTTGATTTGATTCTAGTTTCAGAAAAGTGCCTGAGAGTGCTTCAAACTACTCTCTTTCAAATGAAGACTGCTTTAGTAACATTTCATAGAAATGAATATAAGCCACAACAACAAAGCAAAGACATAGGATGTATCAGCTTCCAAGTTTCTCTAGGAAAGCAGCCATGCACCAGTCCGCAGAGAGCATGAAGGGGGAATGAGAGAGGCCAGGGGAAATAAGGGAGCCAGAGAGACACCCCCACGTGCCCACTCTCAAAGGACCAGCACACCAAGGCCCAGATGGCCCTGCAGGGAAGCCACTGAAGCACCCCAGGAATAAGATGGTGGATGCCCGGACTATGTGGCTGGGAAGCCCCCAAAGGCTGTGGCCATTTCTCCAGCACTTCACCCAGCCCAGTAAGGGCCACAGCCATGGTGGGTGAGAAGATGCTGCCAGGCCCTGCAAGCTGCCTCCCGTGCAGGGTCCTGCGGCCTCTGCACCCTCAGAGGGCTCAAGGCCAGAGAAATGAGGCGGCGCAGCCTGGCAGAGCCTTCAACCAGAAACACTTGCGGGGATTGTGCCTGGGAAGTGCAGAACCCCGCTGGGCCTAGCGGTGATGAGGGTCTTTAGCCTACAGGGAGGCTGCACGTGCGCCCCCTGCTGGCCGTGCCAGAGCCTGCAACACCTGCCTCATGGCTGAGACCACAGGTGGGGTCAGCGACAGGACCGGCCCAGACAACTGTGCGGTTCTGGCTTAGTGTCCAGCTGCAAGGTGGGCTATGAGGCCCCGCTGATTCATGTTCCTCTGATGTCCCAGAGGGCTGAGTTTGCATTGCCAAGCTCAGGTCCCAGCACAGAGTGAAGGGTCGAGCTTGCCTTGGAGTTTGCCTCCCCCCACACCTCCCCACTGCCCCAAGGGCCTCCTTCCTCCCTCCCCAGAAGCAGCATCAATTGATCAGGAAGCCACTGAAGAGGAAAAATGATCAGAAAAAAATAACTAATTTACCTGATTTATGACGCCCATTAACAACCTACCAGGAGGTTCTGATTCACTTGAGACAGTTCATTTTATGTGACAAGGATGACAAGTGACGAAACATAAGTGCGAGAATTCGGAGAAATGAGTGTTTTGTTTTCCTCGAGTCCTAGGCTCCACAGACCCGGCCTCTGGCTGTGAAGCTCCCGCCCCTTCCTTGTTTCCCCAGGCTCTTCCTTTCCAGGTGCCAGCTCGAGCCATGCGTCCGCCCCCTGGCATGTTCCCACGCCCCCCCCCCCCCTGCACCCGACTCTCCACTTTTCCTGCTCTACCTAACATGGGTCACAGAGGGAGTCTGAGGCTGAACGGTCGTTCCGTGTGGTGAGCCCGGCCGTGCCTGGTCTGGCCCCTCCAGCTGCCGTGGAGAGATCGAAAAGCCCACAGCTGGCAGATGGCGACAGACTTCCTGGGTGACTGAAGTCTAGGCAGCTCTCCTTGGCCCCTTTTGCTCTCCTGCAGGGTGTTGGGGGGGGAGGGAGGGAGAGGGAAGGTGATTCTGGGATGCAGGGACAAGCGACTACCCAATATCACACAGTGATTCCCAGTTGCCCAGCCTTCAGCCCAGGCTTGGAGACTTTCCCTGTATTCATCATCTCCTCGCACGCACGCATGCACGCACACATTCTTCTCAGCTGTGCCCACAACCAGCATGAGGGACAGATTTGTCTATGACCATGTCTGGTTTCTACACACCAGCCACAGAACCATCATTGGGTGGAAGAGATCCGACGGCCCAGCATGTGTGCCAGGCTCTCATGGTGGTGGGTGAGCAGGACGGGCAGCTTCAGAGGGGACTCACAGCCTTTCTCACCACTGAGAGTCCCAGCCGCCAGTCAGCAAAGGTCCCACCCCCGAACAGGCAGTGCCGAGGACCGTGTCTCAGGAGGCCATTCCCGGAGGGGCTTGGCACACGAATGTCAAAGCCACGGCCTGAACTCAGACCAGCATGGGAGGATGAAAGAAGCAGTGTGCTGAGCCGTGTGTGCTACAAACACAGAAAACCCAGATTCCGTGAGGCCGAGCCCCTGCACACAGCCGTAATTATGGTGCAGTTCCCAACAAGTCTCCGAATACTTCCTTTTTCCTAACAGTCCCTTCTTGCTTGAAATGTGTCCCACTGCCACCAGCACTTACAGTCTGGGTGAAGGTCAGATTGGAAGAGGCTGAGACCATCTTCCCCTTACAGTGGAGCCTCTGACTCACCTCTACACGGGGCCCTCCTAGGGAGTGAAGCCTGGCCATTCCCTCCTGAGGCTCTGCCTCCACAAATCTCTGAACGGTCTCTCTGTAATGTTCAAACTTCCTCCCGCCATGAGAGATGAGTTAAGTGGCTCCTTCCTCTAGGGAGTTTTCCTGCCCCAGCTAAGCACAGCGTAGTTGGTTTACGGTTGAAAAATAAATGGTGCCATGATAGAATACCTCTCAGCCTTTTTTCTCTCCACGAGGCAGGCTTTGGGGGATGACAAATATTCATCCAAGCCTGCCCAGCCGAGCCCTTTATTGGCATAGTGGCACTGTAGGTGACCCCCAGGTTTGGGGTGGGTATTGCAGCACACCCACAGTGCTGAGTGTGCCACCAGCTGGACCCCTGGACCCCATCGCTGGCCCATCTGAACACCTATTTCTTTCTTGCTATTTTTTTTTTTGCTTTTTGGGGTTACTCCTGGCTCTGCACTCAGGAATTACTCCTGGCAGTGTTCAGGGGACCATATGGGAATGCCAGAGATCGAACCCGGGTTGGTTGTGTGCAAGGCAAATGCCCTACCTGCTGGACTGTTGCTCCAGCCTCATGACCACCTATTTCTTTAACATAAGTTTCAATCGCCTGTATGGGTACCTGCTGTACAGTCAAGGCCTTGTTCCTAGAGCCCTTCGGGTCCTCTAGGAACTGGCCTGTCACCGAGGAGAAAGCTGCAGTCCTCAGCCCCTGCCCCAGAGCCACATGTGCGTTTTAGGGCCCAGCACCTGGCCACAGGGCAAAGAACCCCCATCAACACCTTGATGTTTCTCGTCATCAACTTCTGAAAATGTTTTTCTGTCTTAAACTTGGACTGCTCAGTCACTGCCACGTGGTATGTGGTTACAAGCTGGGAGGCACACTCAAATAGACCCACAGTGATGAAAATCCCCACCAGGTACTCCCCCCAGACGCCCGAGCACAGTGCAAGGAGCCCACTTCCTTCCTTCCTTCATCCAATGCCCACTAGCTGGGGAGTGCCCAGGCCCAGCATCTGTCTCCATCCTGGGGTCCCTGGCAGTGAGTTGCTGCTTCCCTGCCATGACAAGGCTGAGTCAGGTTCCGGCATGGCAGCTACACTAAAGCTCCCACCAGCTCTTCTAGTTCCTTCCCTTCATCACTGACTCATGCCTCATGGAAAAGTCTTGGGCTTTGGGATCAGAACATCGTGAGCTCCCTACCTGCCAACAGGAGCAGGGCACCAGCCAGGCTGAGGAGAGGAGAAGGGCCAGAGAACATGCAATGGCCTCAGTAGCTGCCCTGAGCTTCACTGAAGCAGAGAAAAGGGGGTAAGGAGCATGAGAACACATGGGTGGGTACAGCCTGGCTTCGACATGCAGAATGTATTTTTGATAGTTATGTGCTACAGTATGTAGCCCAAGGAACGCCATTTGCCAGTATCCTGTTTGGGGAGAGCTGGCCTGAAGGCAAGAACACACATGAACGAACACACACGAATGAACACACACACACACACACACACAGAGCTCTCCAGGGTCCCAGTTAGTGGACCTGAAGCAGGGAGGCAGACTGATGTGGATTTGAATGAAAGAAGGTTCTCCGTCACCAACCTTAGCACACAAAAGCTGGCAATCATTGAGATGCAGAAATGAAGTCTGGATAAGAGTTTAATTGAGCCAACAGCAGCCCAGCCCACACCTAGCCCACGGCCAAAGTTTCAGAAAGAATAAAAAGTTCTGATAGGAACATGGAGAACCATCACCAAAATTCAGATCTCTTCCCCTGACAACACCCTAGTAACGGACTCATCCACACTGATGGCCCTGAGTGGGCCACTGCGGGGAAACTCCTAGAAGACCCACTTGGCAAAGGCAAGTGGCACATGCCCATGCTGGGGCTGCCCACATCTCAAAGGGGTAGATGAGAGCCTGGCAAGTCAGGGCAGAGGGCAGGACCCACCTTGCTTTTCCTGGAAGACTAATCCCATCCTCAGCCTGAGTTCGAGGTTCCCCAAGAAGTTGGGTTGAAGAGGGGTTCTGCCCTCTGTGTGAAGATCCAGGGAACCCCAGCACTTACCAGCAGGAAACAAGAACACTCCCCTGCCACCCCTGTCCAGTTTGTGCCCCGCTTCTCCCTCCGACATCATCTGATGGGCTGAGGACCCATTCCCGACACTGACACCAGAACCGACACCAGCACTGTGAGTGGCTGAGAACCACTGGTGGTGCACACGTGGATGTGGCTGAACACAAATTGCAGCGTCCTTGGGTTAAAGGGGTTTGGAAGAGATCAGGCTGTAGCTTTCCACTTCCGCCGTATGACGAGGAGGGCAGTCAAAGGGCCTTTCTCAGCTTCACCCTCCAGCCGTCCACTGCCTGGCAGGGTATGGCCCAGCAACAGCGACAGGAGAAAAGTCACAAATGCTTGGACACGAGCAGCAGCTTCCCATCTAACGCACACCTCTGCCTCTGTCCTCATCTGCACGGTCTGGACGAGACCAGGAGGGCCCGGGCATGTCTATATAACACCTATCTTTAAAAGGCCCTTGGAGATGCTACTGAGCAGTTCAGAGTTAAGAACCTAGAAAATCTTCCAAGAGGGAGTAAAAGATTTTCAGGAATGTCTTAAAATCCCTGCTCCACCTTGAGGGAAAGGCAAGAAAAGAAAAAGCAAAACCCAGTCCACAGCCCACTGACAGTTTTGGGCTCCCCAAACCAAAGTTTGGACTCATGAGGGGAGAAAAAAAAAAGGCGGGATTTTAAATAGAGCCTGACTTGAATCATGTTTTGTTTTGTTTTCTTTTTCTCTCTTATTATTTTTTAAATCACAGCACCAAGAATTCAGCAGATTGGGGGAGAAGGCAGCTGAGAGAGCAAAGGGATCACTAAGTCATTGATGGTTGGAAGAATCACTTGGGATAGGAGATGTGTGCTGAAAGTAGACTAAGGACCAAAGATGATGGCCTCTCAGTATCTGTATTGCAAACCATAATGCCCCAAAGAAAAGAGGAATCATAAGGAAGGTGCCTGCCACAGAGGCATGGGTAGGGGTGGGGTAGCGGGTGGCAGGAGGGACACTAGGGATGTTCCACAGTGGTGGAAAATGTGCACTGGTGGAGGAATGGGTGTTCGATCATTGTATGACTGAAACTCAATCATGAAAGCTTTGTAACTGCATCTCACAGTGATTCAATAAAAAATAAAAGAAGAAGAATTTGGTAGAGCTTCAATGGAACAAATAGAGGAGCAAACAGCCAGCAGAATGCCAGGGGACAGCAGAGGGGACAGACACAGGCAGGCGTGAACTTAGCAGAGAGCTTAGCTGAAACTGACCGGCTCACAGGAGGGCTGGGGGGACCTACAGGATCTTCTCTCTGACCTGACACATCCCTACGCTGTGAGTCTGGTAGGAAGAAAAGTCCCCGCGAGCCGCTGTTTGGGGACAGACCTGCAGAGTGGCCTGAGGAGGAGCAGATGGCTCCATCCCCTGTTCCCCAGCTCCCGGCCTCGCGTCACCTGTGTTAAGTCCTTTCTGTACTTTCTCTTGTCCACATTTTGCTTCCACTTCCCTTCAATTTTTGAGATTTCAGGCGGAATATTTATATTTCACAAGTTCCTCTCTCCTGTTAAGAACAAAGAATTAACCCCCTGGGACAAGTTAGCTGAAAACTCTACACCCTTTGTGGGAGGGAAAGCGGCCTTCCAGAGGAGAAACGGCTTGTTTGCCCCATCCCAACATCCTCCCTCCAAGCTCAGCGTGGACCTTTTCTCCCCTGGGGATTTCAGTTTCCGCGGCAAAACCTCGAATTCTGAGGGCAGCGCCAGGCTTGTGCCTCACTGCCAGGCTCCGTGGAAGGGTGCTGCTTCATTTTAATCAACTCTAATGGCTACATTAATCCAGTTCATTATCCATGTGGGCTGCCATTTACTGATCTTTTAAAAATCATTCCGTTCGCCAATTAGTGAGAGCCCGGCCACACTGCTTCCTTCCATGACAATCAGCAGAGCCCACGGCTGCGCAAGGGGCGTCTTACGGAGAGTCAGTCAAGTCTCTCCCAGAACAGCTCATCTAAGCCGGCACTGTGTTCTGCGGTGTGTAGTGATCAATTATTCAGAGCCCATTGTTTCCAGGAGATGCTAGAGCAGCCCCCGTGCGGGGTTACTCCCGTTATAAATTCCCTTTCTAACGAAGCCCCTTTAATCAGACACTGGGGCTGGTAGGTATAGTTCTACCTGGTTTTAAATAGCCAAATTAAGATCACGGAAGGGAACTGAGAATCTGTCTCTTGGAGGTTACCCAGGACACCAAGTTCTCCTAAAAGGGACCATGAACTATCTTTCAGACAGCACTTCTTAAGAGTTTGTGCTGTGCAGTGAAATTTAGTAAAGGTAAATAGAAGTCGCGTCAGGAGGAATGAAGAAGGCCGCAGCACTCTCCTCCCCCATCAGGCCTACTCGGGGGATCCCGTCCTCAGAAACCACCAGCATCCTGTTCTCCAGGCCTCCCGCCCTCCCTGACCATCACACTTCCTTGTCCATTTTCACTGTCCCCCTCCTTCAAATGCCTTTGTCAGAGATCTAACTGTGGCAGTTAAGGCATGGTACATCAGAGTCAGCAGGTTGAAACAGTTCTATATCATCCTTTGCAAAGCACAAAGCCTCCCAGATGGCCTTTGAGTGAGAAATCAGATTTTCCTCTCCTGTTTCTTTCACAGGACCCACTATGGGGGTTGGTGAGCTGGCAACAGGATTCTGAGTTTGTGAGAGGCAAATGATCATACAGTTAATAGTAAAAAGCCAGATAACGTTATCCAATGAAACATTAACTGTTCTACTATTTTCTGTGGACTGGTTCCACCAGCCCCAGGTTGAAACTCTGTGTAATGGAGCTGGACCTCTAAGCCCTGCCTTAGTAGATACCCTGGGACTCGGAGATAGCTACATTCTTTCATCGGGTTTTAATATTGCACTGAATGCTTCCCTTTCCCTTCCCCCCTTCCCTCCCCCCTTCCCTCCCCCCTTCCCTCCCCCCTTCCCTCCCCCCTTCCCTCCCCCTTTCCCCCTCCCCTCCCCCCTCCCCTCCCCTCTCCCCTCCCCTCCCTCCCTCCCTCCCTCCCTCCCTCCCTCCCTCCCTCCCTCCCTTCCTTCCTTCCTTCCTTCCTTCCTTCCTTCCTTCCTTCCTTCCTTCCTTCCTTCCTTCCTTCCTTCCTTCCTTCCTTCCTGTCACAGTGAACTGGGCAATTGTATCACCTAGCAATGAAGGTCACCAAAGAAAACGTAAGGTGACTGGCTCCTTGGTTGGTATCTAGTGGTCAGACTCCAGCTAGGCAGTTCTTCCCATATCAAGGGTGCCCTGTTCCACTTACAAAGCTTGGAAGAGCAGTACTTGGTAGGAAGCAGACGCCAAGTGCCCAGAAAACCCGTGATCATGTCGAACGCCTCAGCACGAGACCATTTAGGTACCAGAGGTGAGCACTGTGGCTTCCAGCCACATTCCAGAGATTGGACTGAAGAACGGGTAGCCTCTCCATGTCTGAGCTGACAGACAAGTTTCTCCTGCTCTGTTTTTCCCAGGCAGCGGGGCCTGGCTGCCTGACTTCTGCTGAAGAAGGGGGTGTGGCAGGAAATGATGTCATAATCCACTAGTGATGTTTGCTAAGTGGCATCAGAAGAAAGTGTATCAGAGGACTGTAGGATACTGAGGCAGGCAGGGGAAGCACCTTCCCCACCCCACCCGACTCCCACACACTCATGGCAATGAGTTCTTCAGAGTAATAAAACCAACTAGCCCTAAGGCTGTCAGGCCCCACCTCATGGACTCAGGAAATAAGGCCTGATTAGACCTCTACACGCTGCCATGGCAAGCCCAGAGAAGGCTGGACCTCCCTCTGAGAGAAGCTCCAGCAGAAACAAAGGCCACAAAAAGAATGTCAAAACCATCAATTGCTCCCAACTGGCAACCACCCTAGCAACTCTTACCTAGGTAAAAAGCTCCCCCTGGGACAGCTTAGGAAACACCCTGTGAAATCTTGAAAAGGAGCATGTGGTGCCCGAGCACATGTATTGGCCACATCTCCCCTCTTGAGAAGTACACTCTTATGTCTGACGCCGGGGTGTGTGCTGGGCCGCTCTCCATGCTGGAGAAGCCTGCAATTGTCTGGAGCGTATTGTGCGCATCTTTCTCCCTCCCCCCTCTCTATTCTCTCTCTATTCTTTCTCTCTATTCTTTCTCTCTCTTTTCTTTCTCTCTCTCTATTCTTTCTCTTTCTCTTTCTCTCTCTCTGTCTCTATTATCTCTCTCTCTCTCCTCTCTCTCTCCCCCTCTCTTTCTCCTCTTCCTCAGAAGTTTCAAAGAAAACCTGTTTTTACTTCACTCTTTATCTCCTCCTGAAACATGTTCTGCGCGAAAGATCACAGGAAGCCCCGTGGCTCCAAGGCAGGTGTGTCCCAAAGCGCAGGAAGCAAGTAGCTGAAGCCTAAAGGTTTTCTCTGTAGCTCAGTTCTGCATGGTGGACAGTGGCACCTGACTAGAGAGGCACAGGCAGACGCTTGGGTCCCAGGGGACAGGAGGGACATTGCTTCTATCTATAAGGAGCATCACCAATGTCACGGAGCAAGACAAGCTCTGGGAGTGAGTGGGCTGGGAGTGAAGGGCTCAGCCACCAGAAACTACGATCCAATACAATCAGCACCATTCACAGGGGTCACTGGAACAAAACTGACATTTGAATAGATTCAGTTTGACTACATCTACCCACCACGTAAGTTCCTCCAACATCCTGGACACCCTTTGCTTACGTACTAGGGACATTCCTACCTGGGAAATCACAGTGCACTGGAGGTTATATGCAGAATCTAAGGTCATCTATGTGAGAAATCACAGCACATTGGAGGTTATATACAGAGTCTAAGACCATCTGCGTGAGAAATCACAGTACACTGGAGGTTATATGCAGAGTCTAAGGCTGTCTACGTGGGGAAACACAGTGCACTGGAGGTTATATGCAGAGTCTAAGACCATCTACATGAGAAATCACATCACACTGGAGATTATATGCAGAGTTTAAGATCATCTCGTGAGAAATCACAGTGCACTGGAGGTTATATGCAGAGTCTAAGGTCATCTCGTGAGAAATCACAGTGCACTGGAGGTTATATGCAGAGTTTAAGGTCATCTCATGAGAAATCACAGTGCACTGGAGGTTATATGCAGAGTTTAAGGCCTTCTACATGGGGAATCACAGTGCACTGGAGGTTATATGCAGAGTTTAAGGCCATCTACGTGGGGAATCACAGCGCACTGGAGGTCGTCACTAGATCCTACCCCCACCTGTTCATGAAGGATCAGGATTCAGTTCCTCACCTGAGTGAGAGTCAGGCATGAACTATTCTGCCTCCTTTAAGCACATTATTAATGGCGAGGACTGAAAGAGGCCTTCAGTGGCTAGCTCCGCCTCTCTCTTGCAGCCAAAGAGACCTGAGATCTAGAAGCTTCTTCCTCAGAAGCACAAAGCTAGAAAGTGAGGAAGGCACTGGCTTGAACCCAGTGCTCTGCTAATGCAATGTGCCCACTCTCATTTTGTTGACAGGTAACTGTAGTTTAAGAACATGAAAAAATAAGTCGAGTAGATGTATAAAGCTGCCTGATATTTTACATTCTGTCACTGTCATCTCATTGCTCATTGATTTGTTCGAGCGGGCACCAGTAACATCTCTCATTGAGAGACTTATTGTTACTGTTTTTGGCATATCCAATACTCACAGGTAGCTTGCCAGGCTCTCCGAGAGGGGTGGAGGAATCGAACTCAGGTCGGCCCCGTGAAAGGCGAATGCCCAAGTGCTGTGCTATCGCTCCAGCCATTTTACATTCTACATTAATAATTTCATAATGAAGTTTAGCATTTTATCCAACTATTACTAGCAATGTATATTAATCTGTATTTACAAATGCCCCAAACTGAAATGTTATGCCAGCCTCAGTGACTGCTAAGTTGCTAGTCAGTACTCACCCTACTAGGGTTAATTATCACACCTAATAACAGTCATGCTGGAAACTCCTGCTTAGACTAATTACTCTCATAAATCTTTTTAGAGAAGTGTGAAATTCTCATTACTTAAATGATAAAACAACTAATCTCTCTCCTTGTCCCTCTGAGATAATAAGATTGCCAGGACTGCTATGCTGAACGATATTTTAGGGTAATTAATAATGCGACAAGAGCTGAGAAGCAAGACCCTAAAGAGCTGACGAGGGTGCCTGGGAACAGGTTGCAGAAACTTTGGAAACAAACAAACAAAGAGGGGGGGTGAATATGGACAGTCCATCTTCAATTCGTGTGAGTTTTCTAGAGGACATGGACATCTGCTCTTTGGTACCAGCGTGTACCATTCATGCTTGATTGTGATTTAATTGCTGTGCCGGCATCACCGTGTTAAAGAAGAAAAGAAAGGAGGGGGAGTCATTTAATAGATTTTTCCTGCATTTCAAACAAGAAATTCTGCACTGGTGCGTCTACTTCTCCATGCTCATGAATTATGCTTCACCGGGAGGGACGAAATGCCCAGTGCCCAAGGGCATGCGGCAGACCCTCCCAAGGGATGAAGGGCCTCCCGCAGCGACCCAGAAACTTTCCATCTGTGACCACAGGCTTCTAATGAGCTCCAAGGGCTCCCCTGGATTCATGGCCTCTCAGAAAACTCTTATCTAACAGGACTGAAACGCTCATTAGGAATTGCTTGTAGGGACAGTAATCACGGCTGTATCTGCCGCTTGCGAGAAGGACGGTTCATTTGGCCTGTTGTGGAAACACTCGATAGAACCATCAACTGTCTCCTGCACATGAAGCCTAGGGCTGGGGCTGGGACTCCTGGAACAAAGCACAGGAGCGAGTAACAGTGACTGACCCAGCACCCACCAAGGGCATCCGGCAGCCCGGAAAGGGAAATAACCGCATCCCACTCATCCTGTGGGCGACGAAGATTCCTGAGATCTAAAGGACATGCCCGAGGGTTCTTGACTCAGACTCAGATCTAAGCTAGGTTTCCTGGGCTGGAGCAATAGCACAGCGGGTAGGTGTTTGCCTTGCATGCGGCCGACGTGGGTTTGATCCCCAGCATCTAATATGGTCCCCCGAACACTACCAGGAGTAATTCCCGAGTGCGTGAGCCAGAAGTAACTCCTGTGTATCGCCGGGTATGACCCAAAAAGCAAATAATAATAATGATGATAATAATTTAATAAAATAATATAGGTTTCCCAAAGCTGGCAGAGGCTGGGGAGATGGCTCAGAGCAGGGGTGCAGCTCAGAGCAGGGGCTCAGCTCATGGGAGGCCCCAACCAGTGGGCATAGCCTTGAAGGCACCAGGAGGATGGCATCACCAACCTGGGCACCAGACCCCTGCTGAGCCTCCTGTCCCTGAGCACAGCTAGGAAGGGGCCATGTGAAAAGTACATTCAATGTGCGCCTGGTCCAGCAAGCCGGGGTGATCTCACAGTCAGACGCTCACAAGGCCCTGAGTTTGGTTCCTGGCATCCCCTGTGCTCCTTCCCTCCGTGGAACTTCCAGCAACACTGGGTCAGCTGTAGCCAGGGGTGACCCCTGGGACACTGGCACTTCTGTGGTGACCCGCGAAAGAGAATTTAAAGAGTTCTTTTTGAGTGAATGAGATGGTGTGAGCGAAGCAGGGGAAAGAGGCTCCTGTCTGGCCCACAAGGGCCCCTTGAGCCACTTTGCTTTCGGGGGGCTGCGTTGGAGCTCTGCCGACAGCTGTGGGATGCTGGGATGAGCTTGGGCCCCAGCTGTGGGGAGTGGGCCCAACTCTGTTGCCTGGTGCTAAAACAGAGGCACCAACCTGGGTCCAGGCCTGCCCACAGCAGCCTGCGGTGCATGCGGGGCTGAGCCCATGGGTGGGCGACCTCAGCACTCCCCATTCCTGTCCTCGCCCGCATTCCTTCTCCTGGCTCCCCGGCCGAACTCCCAGGCCACCCGCATGCCCAGCCACAGACTTGTACCCCCAGACCCAAAGCCTCAGGGAGTCCAGAACCAGACCAGGGCCCAGGGCTGCTGGCAGCTCCTTGTCACAACCTGGGCCTCATCCTCCCATGAGGACTGTGAGCCAGCAGCCAGAGCCAGCCCCTGCACCCGGCAGCCTGTCTGTCTCAAGCTCCGGCTTCAGCCACCAAAACCACTTCTATCTGAACCAGAACCAGAAGGCAGTTTTCCTAAGGCAGGAGGCTATCACGCGTGTCAACATGAGTTAACAATCCTCCAGAAGTTCTTATAAACACAGGATTAATTCCCCCCTCTCCATTTTCACGGGTACTTCATAAACCACGGTTTTCCTTTGCGACTTGCTCGCTTCTGAAACTCTGCCTTTCGTGAGCTCCTGTCTAACTGCAGAGTTGGGCATCACCTCTGAGGTACGTCTGAGACATTTCCCGTGAGCTGCCACGTGAGATGCTGTATTATCCAACAGCTGATTTTATATACAGGATGCTTTGTGAGAAAGAAGGAGAGAAGAGTCATGAAATGTGTGAGTAGAACACTAACTTCTGATCTGCATGAAAGCTAATTTGCTGATCTTGTACAATCAGTGCGATGTGTTTTGCTCCTATTGGAGTATTGTATGCAGTGTCTTGGGAAATCTTATTTGAGAATTAATTTAAATCTTCTTTGAAGAGGGCTGAGGGAAGGGCTGTAAACAGGCTGCACAGCAGAGCACCTCAGGTTAGGAGAGTGAGGATGGGGTCTGGGGTCAGCACAGAGCCCAGGAGGAGGAGGAAGGAATAGAAAGTGAATGCCTCAGGTGTTCTCGGCATTTCTCCTCTCTCACCCCAGCCATGAACTCCAGCCACCCTGCCCTCTTTGCATCCTTCCTGGACTCCATCCACACTCTCCAGTCCTTGGGGGTGGGTGTTTGCACACCCCTTTGTTACCGCCCACATCCTCGGCTGTGATGCCCCTTGGGACTGGCATTTCACGGGGGTAGCCACTGTACTCTGTTGGACAGATGCCAGTGAGAACCTTGGAGGACCGGGCACACCTTCATGACCAGGGTGACCAGGACGAATACAGAACTGACCCTGCTTGCCGGATCATCCCTTAGCCCCATGGGGAAGGACACAGTGTTCACAACATGCTGTAGATCCCCTGGGCAAAGATGGCCGTCCTCTCTCTAGCCAGCTCCTGCAAACACTCTCAGAATTGGGGGAAAGCAAGAACCGCGGGGGCCCCAGCTGCCTCCACCACCACAGAGAAGCCTACCAGAGACACACCTCTGCTAAGTGGAGACTTAGGAAATCGAACTTCTCGAAAGCATTAATGAGAGACAATTTGTAATTCCAGACTATCCCCTCGCCTCCCCCACCAAAGAAGCCCAAACTTGTCCTCGGTTCCAACTGTGACTGCTGGTCACTGCTGGGCCTGGTGCTCTGGCCAGTGGGAAGCACCGGACACTGCAGCTGTGAGCAGCGTGACAATGGAGGACATGTGATTTGAGAAGCATCCATCAGAGAACAGCCCCCTGTTTACTTATTATTATTTTTTAATTGAATCACCATGTCACCATGAGGTACAGTTATAAAGCTTTCATGATTGAGTTTCAGTCATACTCAATCACCATCCCTCTGCCAGTGTACACTTCCCACTGTCAATAGCCCCATATGCCTCCTGCCACCCCCGCCCCCCAGCTCCTTTCTTTGTGTTTGATCTATAGTCTACATTCTTCAGGCTCTTGCTCTTGCTCTCACTCACTCACTCATTCACTCACTCACTCACTCACTCACTCTCACTCTCACTCACTCTCCCTCTCTCCCTGTCTCTCTCTACCTGTCTGCCCCCCCCTCTCCCCCCCACTTTGGGCATCATTATCTGCAATACAGATACTGAGAGACCATTGAAAGGCAGAGCTGCAGAGACACAGCCCCCTCAGGCAACATTCAAGATCACATGGCTCTAATTTCCCATCAACCTCTGCTCAGTCTCTGGCACCATGTGACCAACAGCTCTGAACATTTGCTCTTGGGGGACTCCCAGCCCTACCTTTCTTTATCTTTTAATTTTAAAAAAGTTTTTAATAGTGAATCACCGTGAGGTACAGTTACTTAAAAACTTTTGTGTTTGCATTTCAGTCATACAATAATCGAGTACCCATCCCTCTACCAGTGTCCATTCTCCACCACCAACGATCCCAGTATCCCCCCCTACACACACACCTGGCCTCTGTTGGCAGAGCATTCCCTTTTGTTCTCTCTCTCCTTTTGAGTATTGTGGTTCGCAATAGAGGCATTGAGTGGCCATTGTGTTTGATCTATAGTCTACATTCTGTTCGCATCTCCCAACCCGAGCGGATCCTCCAAACACCCTTTACTTGGTGTTCCCTTCTCTATCTGAGCTGTCTTTTCCCCCAAAATGTGAGGCTGGCTTCCAAGTCATGGGGAAAACCTCCTGGTCCTTATTTCTACTATTCTTGGGTGTTAGGCACTCATTATTTTGCTTATTTTACTTATATTCCACAGATGAGTGTAATCTTTCTATGTCTATCCCTCTCTTTCTGACTCATATCAGTTAACATGATACTTTCCATATTGATACACTTATATGCAAATTTTATGATTTCATCTTTTCTAACAGCTGCATTGTATTCCACTGTGTAGATGTACCAAAGTTTCTTTAACCAGAAGATGGGTGGCATTGCCTTCCCCAACTTTAGACTGTACTACAAAGCAGTAGTAATTAAAGCAGCATGGTATTAGGCTAGAAACAGACCTGAAGACCAATGGAACAGAGCTGAATATTCTGTCACAGACCCCCCAATATATAACCACTTAATCTTTGACAAAGGAGCAAGAAATATGAAGTGGAACAAGAAAAGCCTCGTCAACAAGTGATGTTGGGAAAACTGGATAGCTATCTGCAAAAATGAACTCTGTCCTATGTCTAATGTCAGTCACAAAAGTCAGATCAAAGTGGATTAAAGACCTCAGTATCAGACATGAATCCATAAGATACATAGAGGAAAATGTAGGCAGAACTCTCCATGACATTGAAGCTAATAGCATCTTTAAGGATGAAATAGCACTGACCATGCAAGTGGAAGCAAACATAAACAAATGGGACTACAACAAACTAAGAAATTCTGCACTTCAAAAGAAACAGTGATCAAAATACAGAAAGAGCCCACAGAATGGGAAAGAATATTTACCCAATACCCATCTGATAAGGGCTTAATATCCAGTATATACAAGACACTAGTAGAATTGTACAAGAAAAAACCTCCAACCCCATCAAAAAATGGGGAGAAGAAATGAACAGAAGTTTTCTCAAAAAAGAAATACAAATGGCCAAAAGGGACATGAAAAAATACTCCACATCACTAATGATCAAATCAAAACAACAATGAGATATCATCTCACACCACAGAGACTGGCACACATTCAAAAGAACAAAAGCAACTAGTGCTGGCATGGATGTGGGAAAAAATGGATGCTCCTTCACTGTTGGTGGAAATGTTGACTGGTCCAGCCTTTCTGGAAAACAATATGGACAGTCCTTCAAAAACTAGAAATTGAGCTTCCATATGACATATGACCCTGCAATGCCACTTCTGGGAATATATCCCAAGGATGCGAAAAAGCACAGTAGAAATGACATCTGCACCTATATGTTCATTGCAGCACTGTTCACAATAGCCAAAATCTGGAAACAACCCAATGCCCTAGAATGGATGACTGGTTAGATAAATTTTGGTACATCTACACAATGGAATACTATGCAGCTGTTAGAAGAGATGAAGTCATGAAAATTGCTTATAACTGGATAGACATGGAGAGTATCATGCTAAATGAAATGAGTCAGAAAGAGAGGGACAGACATAGAAAGACTGCACTTATTTGTGGAGTATAAAACAACATAACATGAGGCTGACACCCAAGGACAGCAGATATAAGGGCCAGGAATACTGCTCCATAGCTGGGAGCCTACCTCATGAGCAGAGGGGAGAAGGCAGCTGGAATAGAGAAGGGATCACAAAGAAAATGATGACTGGAGGAATCGGTCAGGATGGGAGATGTGTGTTGAAAGTAGATAATGGACCAAACATGATAACCTCTCAGTACCTGTATTGTAAATCATAATGCCCCAAAGTAGAGAGTATGGGGAATATTGTCTGCCATGGAGGCAGGGGGAGGGTGGGAAAGTGAAGGTATACCAGAGATATTGGTGGTGGGGAATGTGCACTGGTGGAGGAATGGGTGTTTGATCATTGTGTGATTGAAACCCAAATATAAAAACTTGTAGCTATCTCACGGTGATTCAATAAAATTTTTAGAAAGGGGAAAAAAGGTTTCTTTAACCAGTCATCTGTTCTTGGGCACTCAGTTTTTTTTTCCCAGATTTTGGCTATTGTAAACAGCCAGCACTGCCTTTGACCAGATGGAGCACCTCACCCAACATAGCCTCCTGTCAGCACAGGTGAGAAATGGGAGAAGACGACAACAGGAGCTGGGAACTGCTATGGAGTAAACTGACTCCACATGACCCTCAGTGCCGAGACCTGAGTGGCCCTGGCGGGCTCCAGAGCTTCCTGTGCCAGCTCATGTCAGCACATCGTCAGGCATTTCCCCATCCTGTCCTCTCCCCCATCCATGCAAATGGTAGGCCGTGACAAGCTCCCCTGCATGACAAGGTCACACATCCCTATCTCAGAAGCAGGAAAGATCGAGAAGCCGTATTGGACCATAGATTACGGGAAGGTGGAACTCTAAAGCTGTCTTCCACTAAGCACCTACATGGGCATAAACCGTTTAGGCATATTTTCCTTATGTGCAAAGTCTAGAACTCATGTCAACTAATGAAGAAAACAGCCACTGTCTCTCCTGCACTTGAGTACCAGCCACAGCATCCTCAGAACACCAGGAAGCCCGCCAATGTCTGGGGCAAGGGAATAGTGGAATCCGGGAAAACTCCACCACCTGTGGGAGGGGAAGACCCCAGGATGGTGCTGGATCAGGGAGCAGCACACAGAACACCTTGGGGTTAGAGATGAGCTTGGTTTCCCCATGATGATGCTCTCGCTCAGGGACAACGTTTCATCCCTTTTTTAAAACACTTGATTTGAAATCAAACCCAAGAGGCTTCAAGAACTTTTGTGAGTCTTTGGAATACAATCAAAGAAAGCCTGAAAGCCACAGAGGCCCCCGAGAACCTGAGGTGAGCACAGGCGAGGCACTGAACTCAGAATCACCAGTGGGGAACAAGCGCCCATCATAGCCACACGCCCAGGGCAGAGCACGGGCTTCCAGCTGACACTTGTTGCTGAGTATTTCGGTCTGTTTCCCTGATCAATGCAGTGAGGAATCCACACTTCCTGCACACGCTGTATTCCACCCAGTGCTATGAAAGTAGCAGAGGGAAGCTTGGTTTCAGGAGGAGAGGAATTGATGTCAGCATTAATTCCTCCAACTCGGTGTTTCTCAACTGAGGACAAGATGGCCCCTCCAGGCTCAGAGCATCCCCAAGGGGGTCACAGGTGAAAATGATGTAAATAGGGAGCCATGGCATAAGACTAGGGGACAACTGGGAGGAAAGGGGGCCTTGGGAAGGAAACGAGGTTGGGAAAAGATCACGGACAGAATAAGGCTGAGAAACACTAACCTCACCACGTCTGCTCTTTCCCCCAGTGCTCCCCGCACAGAACCAAGCCTTAGAGTGATGTTTGAGCACGGGTTTCTCCCAGATGCACCTCTAATCACAAGTGGATTCTCTTGGAGAAATAAGAGGCTCCCAGATTGCATTTACCTCTTAAACAAATCAAACCTCATGTAAATCTAAAAAATAATGTGACATCGAGACATGAGTAAAAATACCAAGGCAGGCGGGGCTGAGTTTGGGTCTGGAAGTGACACGGTGACAACTAATCCCCGTTGCCTTCGTCCCGGGGAGGCTGCCCTCACACCTGCCGCGGCGGTTTAGCTTCTGCGGCTCTTAGGTGGGTCCCTGTGAGGGACCTGCAAAGCCCCGAGACCTGCAAAGCTAAGGAGACGGGAGGGAAGGGGTGAAGCAGGACCCATGGCACGGTGCCCGCCCAGGTCTTACCTGCCGTCCAGTTTCTCCTTCCACCTGGAGCTGCACAGGCCTCGAGGCCCAGCAGTCCAGCAGTGACACTCACGCAGTAGAAGCCGGCACCAAACTCTGTGGCCACTGAACGTGACACGGGCCACGCCGCCTGGCTCCAAACAGGCTGGTGCCCTCACTTTGCAGAGAAGAAAGCGAGACATTGGAGTCCTTGAAGGTGATTTGCCCAGGTCAGAGTTCTTGCCCGTGATGGGCGACAGGCCCTTCCAGCCTGAGTCTACACCTGTGGCCCGGGCCGTGCTTCCTGATTATGCAGGACCTCTGAGACAGCCGCCCTCCGAGAGCCCTGTGGCCCCCTGCCTGGGGGTGTGAGACTCAGACCAAGCCAGAGTGCAGCCATGACAGGCGGCAGAAATCCACAAAATCAGCTAGGCCTCAGGTTCAGTTCCTGGAACTAAAACAGTTTGTTTCCTAGCAACAAAACAATGCGTAACTAGCCAACGTGGACCCACCTGGAAAGTTCCTGGGCTCAGTAGGTGGGCTCAGTTAATCCTCACAATGCCCCAGAAGTTGCTTTTTTGTTAACCCTAAAAGAATGAGAAGCCTATGTGGTCATAAAACTGATACTGTTACTGGAATCTATTTTGTTTTACTATTGCCTGACCACTGTTACCCTAAACACTTGCCAAAGCACCTTTGTTTGGTAACTAAGTAAGATTCTTTTCTGAAACAATAAGGCATGCGCTGTTTATGTAATCAAACCCCATATAAACCATTTACACCTGAAGATCGGGGTTGCTATCAAGAGACCACTCTGTGGGTGGGATAGTTGACCCCAGCTAGCTGGAATAAAACTCCTATTACTTTTGCATTATTGTGCTCGTGTCTCTATACATCTCACCGCTTGGGAACCCAGAATCCCAGGAAGAACAGGGGTCTCCTCCTCCTGCCCCAGGGGACTCAGCTGCCCTGCAAACCAGCTCAGGGAAGAAGGACTCAGCCCAGAGCAAATACTTTACTCACACATTTGAATGATGTTTACTTGTTCGAAAAATAAAAACTGGTACAGCCAACTAAAAGAAGAGAAATAAAACAAAAACTGAATAATGCAGTACAATTTTTTAAATGAAGTAAATAAGTTATGTAAAATAAAATTTAAAATAAAAATAAGCGAACAATGAAAACATATTAAAAGAAAATACAACCAAGTACCCTAAGATAAAGTAAAATACACTATAGTAAAATAAAGTAACACAGTTCAAAATAAAGAGTCCAAAATAAGATGTAGTAAGTAACAACATTTAAAATGAAATGATAGGACCCTCTGCGTCTAAAGACTTTGATTCCAGAGATCTAACACATTCGGGCATCCAGCGCAGCATCTAATAGCAATGCACTGGGACTTCGAACTGGGCTACAACTCTGTGCTGCAGGGGGGTGGATTTTTTCCTCCCCACCCTGTCTTCCTGCACGGAAAACGGCGGGTTGGCAGCACCCACGTGGCAGGCACCATCTTCTAAGACTCCAAACCCAGAGGTATTCGGTTTTTACTCTTGCGGCTCCCAGGAACTCATGGGAAGGGGGCGTAACCGGCATGCCCTCGGCCCAGATAAATCCGGAGCCGCTGAGCGTGAAGCGGACCCTCTGCGCCTAAAGACTTTGATTCCAGAGAGTTCTTACAGCAATGCACTGGAACTGTGAGCTGGGCTATGCAATTTCTGGCAGAATTTTCCCTGGACTTTATACAGAAATCCAAAACCGTGCAGACGCAGCGTCCGCGAAACTTAACATTTATAATTGTCAGCAATGTGAAACGGTTCCTTTTGAACAGGTCTGACTTGGGGGGGAAACTCCAAATAATAACAGTAAGTTTTTGTTGAAATATTGAAGGTTATTAATGTAGCAGCTACCTCTCTAGACTGTGAACTAAGCAAAAGCCCCACGCTGGCTGACGTGGTGTGGCGTACACCATACTATGAGGCGCGGGAAGGGGGGTGAGGGGGGGAAAAAAGGGAAAAGGAAAAAGGAAAAAAAGAGTTATGTACTTGTAGCAGTGGGGATTCATATCTCTTCATTTCCAGCAATGGAAAACTAATTATCAAATGCTTCCTTGGTAGTAGGTCTGTCTCTCTTGGGTGGAAACTCCAACAACTATAGTGAGTTTTGTGTTGAATTATGGAATGTAATCAAGGTAAAGAGAAAATGAAGTGAAATTCATTAGTTATACAGTAGGGGGTAGGGGGTGGGGGCGGGGGGTATACTGGGGTTTTTGGTGGTGGAATATGGGCACTGGTGAAGGGATGGGTGTTTGAATATTGTATAACTGAGACATAAACCTGAGAACTTTGTAACTTTCCACATGGTGATTTAATAAAAAGTTGAAAAAAAAATAAATAAAATGAAATTATATAAAATCTGATATAAATATTAAAATATTATATAAAATGATATATCTAAAGTAATAAATATATTTACACTAACAAGATAATAAAATAAAATGTAGTAAAGTAAAATTTTTAAAAACTTGGGGCTGGAGCGATAGCATAGTGGGTAGGACCATTTACCTTGCACGCGCCTGACCCGGGTTTGATTCCCAGCATCCCATTAGGTTCCCTGAGCACCACCAGGAGTAATTCCTGAGTGCATGAGCCAGAAGTAGCCCCTATGCATTGCTGGGTGTGATCCAAAAAGAAAAAATAGATAAAAAAAAACTTATCAAATAAGATAAGATCCACAGGGAAAAAAATCCAGCTGACATGGTCCCAAATCAGCTGTCCCTGTGAGAGCTCCCCTTTCCCCTGGTAGCTGCCACGTGTCTAGCCAGTCTGCATGTGGGTGGCTACCCTTCTACTAAAATGACCTTTTAATAAGTTGGCCTTGAAGTCCAGAGTCCAGAGAGCGTTCGAGCTAAGTTCCCAGGTCTGCAGGTCAGTGCCGATGGAAGGTTGATGCCCTGTGGCAGTTTGATTGGAATAAAGATCCTCTTTACTCCCTCGCCTTCTGCCAGACGGGCTGCTCAATCTTGTCTGCCCACACCCACTAAACCACTTGCATGAGTTGCTAGTGAGATCCTAGAGGAAATAAACAGTGTAACTTCATATTCAGCGCAATTTCAAATTCTCCACTCATCTTGAACAATGACCTGGAGTAAATTGCTCCTTCCGTCCTGTGTATCATTTTGGGAACCACCCACTTCGGAGTCCCACTGTCTGTGGCACGTCATTCTGCTCCCAAAGTGACATTCCCTCATCTGGGAAACCACAGAAACAAAACTCATGTTTCCCTCTGCTGGGGACCCACAGATACCTGAGTCTCAAACTCCCAACTGCAGGACACACAGGAGTCAGGATCTATTTGTACTCCCTGATACAGAGGAAAGAAAAGTGCCAGGATTTGAATTAGTAAAATTGATCAGCAGTGTTGCCCACACAATCCACCCAACTTATTGGAGTTTTACATCCTGATTTGTGATTTCTGTGCAACAATAGTTGTAAGAGTATAAAAAAGGCATATAAACCTACATGGGTGGGGGCTGGAGCCATAGCACAGCGGCCGACTAAGGTTCGATTCCCAGAATCCCATATGGTCCTCCGAGCACCACCAGGAGTTATTCCTGAGTGCATGAGCCAGGAGTAACCCCTGTGCACTGCTGGGTGTGACCCCCAAAAAAGCAAAAAACAAACAAACAAATAAACCTCCATAGGAGTCGCTAAAACCAATCTATGAAAGCAACTCCACTAATTAAATGTGCATTGGGGGTTTGCTTGTACAGGCACTCAGCCTCTAGGCACCGAAACTAGCTATTGTTGGAGGAAACAGGATCTCCCATCTATGACTCAAGAACAAAGACTTATGAAAAAATATTTTCTATTTTCACGTAATTATATTTCAACATGGCTAAGCCACAGACACACGATCAGCCGTTCCTTTGGGTATTCTGTGGTCAGTTTCAAATGAGAGTAATACTTCAGTTGGTGTCCAGGTGGAGCAAATTATCCTTAAAAATGTGTCGCATCATGTGTAGACCTTTTGGGAATTGGGACACATCTGGTGGTGCTCAGGGCTTACTTCTGACTCTGCGCTCAGGGATCACTCTTGGAAATATCCTCAGGGGACCATGTGTTGGCCCAGGCCTCGACTGGATGTAGCTTGTATGCAAGGCCAACCTATAAACTGGCCAGTCCCCCCATCCCCTGTGGCCATGCACAAAGCCCAGTGGGGAGCTGGACACCAATACCTGAAGGAAAAAAGGAAACTGGCTTTGATTTGCAGTGTTTGAGGGTTAAACTGTGTTAAACTGTCTCCCGTGGCCTAGTTTGTGCAGCCAACATATTAAGGCACCAAGAATTAGGCAGAAATGTGCACCCTGAGCTTGCAACTGTGAGGAGTTGGAGGTGTTCCGAAATGCTAACTACTTCTCCCTTTTGGCAAAAAGCACTGAGAAAAGAGATTGGATTTAAAAAACAAACAAACAAACATTTCACAGTGACTCTACAAAGCGAGTCCATGGTCAGCTGAGAAGGCCAAGCTCTGGCTGGACTTCCGTGTGCCAAGCTGACAGATGTGTGGTGAGGGGACAGGACTAGACGAGGAATCACATTCCAGAGAGTGATGCCTGTTATGAATGGCCTTGAAAACGGAGAAAAAGGCCTCTCACATTCGGGCTGCATTGTCGAGAGTCTTGGAAGCTGCTTAATTTAGATAGCAACCAAAATGATCATTACAATGTGTGACAAATGATAACATGGTGTGCAAATACACAATGAAAACAAATTTCCATGGCTCCAGTACAAAATCCCTGTTATTTGTTCCCAAGAATGGTCGCTCCATCTGAGATGTATGAATTCGGTCCCCGTCAGGAGCAAGTGGGGAAAAGAGACCTATTTTCACTCTGTCCTACCTCTGACACACCTGCAGTCACACCTTGCTAATAGATTGACTTCAGGGAAAGAACCTTCAGCCGACCTGAAAACATTTATGCTGATTAGCAAACAATTGCATACCAATATCTTGAGGTCTGAGCAGATCAAAAAGATGGATTCTTCCTCCTAGAAAGGGGATTCCCCTTGTCTGAATGCTTTCAGCTGGGAAACAGTGTCTTCTTGCCTCAAGACTCCAAATAAAGTGCTACATTTTCTGGGACTTAGTTTTTGGCTCCAGAAGGGTGCTCCACCACTGGCTCTCCAGTCTGCTGTCAGCTGGCCTTACTGTGTGGGTTTCTCTGTTAGAATCCTCTTCCTTACTCCAGTCTCATGCTTCACCCTGCCTTTCTCTTTCTTCCCCATCTCCCTCATCTCTGTGCATTCTCTCTACCGTGTGAGGTAGCATCCCCACAACTTGGGATCTCTTTGAAGAACAGGAAAACACAAGTCGGACAGCACCCAAGCTCACTTCCACTTGTGAGAGCCCTATTTACAGTAGCCGAAACCGGAAAACAACCCAAGTGCCCAGTGATGGATGCTGGGGGAAAGTATGTGTCATAGCCGAGCAGTAGAATGTTACTCAGCTTTAAAACATTAAACAGGATCATGTGAGACCATCTAGATGGAAAAAGAGGGAATAATGATGCCACGGGAGATGCATTAGGAGAAAGACCAAGAGCAGATGACTTGAGTCCTCTGGAATATAAAGAAACAAAGCATGGATCATAACAAACCCAAACAGAACTTGCCATCTGGACTCTGTGGTACTAAGAGGGTGGAGAGGGTGGGGACAGAGGGTGGGTCCTGATGAACCTGAGGTGTATGTGGGGGGGGGTGGGACATTGACACTTGGTGCTGGGGGAGGTATGGTGTATTTCTTTTCTTTTTGGCTTTCTGGCAATGATCAGGGGTTACTCCTGGCTCTGCATTTAGAAATTACTCCTGGCTGTGCTCAGGGGACTATTTGGGATGCCAGGGATAGAACCCGGGTCGGCCATGTGCAAGGCAAACACCCTACTTGCTGTTCTATTGTTCTGGCCTCTCCTCAACAATTTAAATTTTTGTTACTGACTTAGCCATTGGAGCCCATACTGTGAAACTTCTAAGGGGGTTTCACTTCAGTGTGTATTTGTGTGTCTGCTATGCCCCTGTCCAAGTTCTAATGCAGTCACTGGCCAGATGTGCCTCCTGAGTTCTGGTAACAGACATCTGAAGAAATGTAAACAGTACTCCTTAAATACGCACAGTGATGGATTTCAAAATGGCTCCTTTACCTAGAAAATCCAACAATCCACCCCAGTTATCTCAGTCTCATGAAAATCCTCCTAATCTGACTTGATCTATGGACTTAAGTTATATTTCATCAGCCCGTGCTCCTAAACCTTGATCAGTCACATGTGTAAACTGTGATCACGTGATATCAGGGTGACATCTAGGTGTGTTTCAGTCTGTTCATATTTGTGCTCCTACAAAAAACTAAATATGTGGGTCGGGCTTATTTGTGAGATCTGACAAATAATATGCTTTTCTACCAGACACCAGCAAAGATACGGATTTTCAGTCTTTTCTTTGTTTCTTTTTTGTTTGTTTGTTTGTTTTCCCCCCACTTCTCCTGCTTGTCTACCGGCCATGGAACTCCTTTCTTTCTTCAAATGGAGTATTCTACAGAATCCAAACACGAAATGCAGACTTTACATCTGGACCAGGTGGGCTGGGAAAGGGGGTTGGAGAAGACTTCCTCCACATCTTCCCTTGCCCTACTAATCTCTGAGATGGCCCTTTATTCCCCAGGAAGCCCCGTTGAAAACCCACCTCCTGAGTCCTATCTGTATTTTCCAGGTGGATCTTAGTTCTCGGCTCTTAAGGATCTGAGCAATTTAAACCGCATTGTTAATATCACTATTTACCTAATGCATTTTCAATGTCCTCTTTAATTCTTCCAAACCAGTGGCAAGGCAAGATGAAAAGAGATTTATAAAATTTGTGGTGTATTATGTTACCTTCTAACTGAGTGCTTTATTTGCTTACTAAACGGTCCTACATTTTATAGTCAATCGTCATCAGCAGATAACACATCAAAAGCAAGCTTCAATTTCACATCACAGAGGCGGCGGCTCCAATGTGAATGTTGTTTATCATAGGGAATATGTTACTAAATCCAGTTTATGGGGAGATTATGCCATTTAATTTACTTTTAGAGAGAGAAATATGTTTTCAAGAGGAGCTGCATTAGCTATTAGAAAAGTAATGGAGCTGCTGGCTGTGCAGCTTCCGGGGGGCACGGGCTGGGCACAGGGTAGAGACCGTGTTGGACTAGGGAGGGCTCAGTTCCAGGATAGGCTCTGTCCAGCTGTCCAAGATCTCCCCTCGTGCACTGACACACAGCCAACGTGACCTTTGTTGAGACCAGCCCTGTTTCACAGACTTTGTACCACCCATTACAGATGTTCAAGTCTCAGCATGCCAGTAAGTGAGGTCAGTCTAACAGTTCAAGTCAAAGGATCCAAAACACTGTCAATTCTACATGTAGGTAATACAGGAATTATCTACATTTTTTCACAATAATTTAAAACCTGCTACATGTTTGATAATTTTAGGACATGCCATTTTGGGGGGTTGCTTATTTTAAGGGACACACCCAGCTATGCTCGGGGCTTATTCCTGGCACTGACCAGGGGATCATAGACAGGTTAGCAATCCGACCTGCATTAGCCGCATGAGTGGTGAATACCTCGATGATGGATTTTTCTCTCCCATCCAGGACATGTCAACGGGGACACTAAATTTTCATAAAAAAATACTTGATCTGCACTAGATGTTTGAATTGATCATTGAGATGCAGATTCACATACTCAAATTGTGAATGTACTTTGATGGATTTCATGCTCGAATTGACCATCTTTCAAAGTTTTATGAAATTCCTGATTTTCATTTCAAATTTTTTTTTTCACTTACAAACCGAAGGTTTCACTTTTCCATAATCCTGGGAACACTGTCAGTGGTGAGTAGCTCTCTGCCTGATTGATAGCACAGGTATAGACAGTCTCATCCTGTGTAGACAGGGTTAACTGCTCTTGAGCTAGAACATGTCTCAAAGGACTGGAGCACATACCTGGCACGCATGTACTCCTGGGCTTAATTCCAGCACCCTGAGATTCTTTTTTTTTAATTTATTTATTTTTAATTAGAGAATCACTGTGAGGGTACAGTTACAGATTTATACACTTTTGTGCTTGTAATTCTCTCATACAAAGTTCGGGAACCCATTCCTTCACCAGTGCCCATTCTCCACCACCCGTAAACCCAGCGTCCCTCCCACCCTCCCCAATCCCTTCTCCCCCCCACCCCACCCTGCCACTGTGGCAGGGCATTCCCTTCTGTTCTCTCTCTCTATTTAGCTTCTACGGCCCGCAATAAAGGTGTTGAGTGGCCACTGTGCTCAGAAGCACCCTGAGATTCTTTGCCACAAGTGTGGTCCTGGTGCCCCCCAACCACTGCTGGGGCTTCCTAAGCGCCCCCCCCCTTAACTAATAAGCCTCTTCAAGACCTGTCACTCCCCAGCCACTCCACCCCATGGTCTACCTGTAACAGGCA
The DNA here is from genome assembly GCF_027595985.1 of Sorex araneus. Classification (NCBI taxonomy): domain Eukaryota; kingdom Metazoa; phylum Chordata; class Mammalia; order Eulipotyphla; family Soricidae; genus Sorex; species Sorex araneus. The sequence goes on along the minus strand of NC_073304.1, from coordinate 178,401,864 downwards.
CAACTGCGGGTGACTTGCTTCACAGGCCAAGTGCTGAAGAACGTAGTGGTCTGTCCTTCGTACACGGCCACTGCAAACAGGCTCTCAGCACCTGGATCACAGGAAAGTGTGGCAGTGAGCAGTCTCAGTGACATCCTGCAGTGGTGGGGATGTGGGAGACCAAGGGAGTCAAACAGGTGTGAGGCCAGAGAACCCGGACAGCAGAGGGGTAGGAGCAAATGGGCATGTGAGGATTGCAGAAAAGAGTCGGGAGTTTTAATTTTCGTGCTTCACAAATTGGATTTTCTGGAATATTCTTCAAGTGAGCAGAGACGAAGCATCTATTTCATTATTTTTATTTGCTAGTGTGTCTTAATGCCCACACCATGCTGGAGCTTCACTCCCTGGGGCTACCTGGCTGACTTACTTCACTAAGAAAATAAAGGAAGTGAAGGAAATAAATGCTCAGAAAACCTGGGCAGATGCTGATGCACCATCCTTATACGCTCTGTCGTAAACAAATCAACCTTGGCTACACCTGAACAGCGTTGGGGAAGGGGGGTGAGTAGTGTTTCAACTTGACAGAATTAAGTGAGGGCTGGGTGGGCAACCAGGAAAGGCACGAGCTGATCCCAGTCAGTCTGGATTGAAGTTCTCATCCCTTGTCTGCCCAAAGGTCCCAAGTAGAGGACCAGGCACTGGGGGATGATAGGCAACTTCTGTACACATATGCTCCACCCACCCAGACTGAGTGTCCCCCAAGCCCACTAGGAGTGACCCCTGAGCACAGAGCCAGGAGTAAGCCCTGAGCCCACCAGGGATGGCCCCCAAACAAAACAAACATAACACAAGCCGATGCGTCAGCCTGCACCTGCCTTCCCAGACCCCCCCGCTGCCCTGCCCACAGGAAGTGCTCGAGCTAACTGGGCTATTCGTTAGATCATGGCAGCTACCGCATGGCCCCAGCTTTGCAGAGGAGAGGCAGTGCTTCAAAGGCAGCGGAGGCATCATTCTTGTTAGAAGCACCAAGCACTGGGACACAGCTCCTGACACACTCTGCTGCTCCCAGCCTCTCAGGGGCTGCCGGGCCCCTCCTGTATCATGCCGCTCTCTGGCTCTTTTTGCGGGGCACGGCTGTGCACCAGGCACGGGCAGGACTCAGGGAGGTTGATGCATGCAAGCATACCTGCCGGCCTCCTGCCACTACAGATGCCACGCGCGGGCACCCCCGGAGGGGGTGTTCACGCGCACTCATGTTTTGCCCTCAGCGGACAGACTCAGCACGTGGGAAGCTTTACCGAGCCTCGGCCCGGCCCTGAGTGAGGACCATCTTCCTCTCCCCGGGCTGAGGGCATCTCTCAGGCCACTCACTCCTCTGGGGCCCAGACCTGCCTGGCCCCTCAAGACATGATGGGGTGAGTAAATGCTCTGGCGGTCTGAAAAGGCAGAGTGTGAGAGAACTGGGCGTCAGTCAGCCCTCCTTTCCCACGATATGACGTGTCTGTAGGAAGGAGGTGGGCTTGCTCCCTCTGCAGTGAGCACTCCCGTGCAGCTCAGCGTGGGGAGGACCATAGGACCAGCGGAACTCTCAGGAAACCTGTCCTGGTCAGGGCTGGATGCCACACCGCCTCTTATGGGCTCGCCCTGAGCACTGGACAGAGCACCTCCATCGCCTTTCCCGTGTCAGCGAGTGTTACTGAATGGCGACCTAACCACGCTAAGCCTGAGGGAGAGAGACAAACACTGGGCCTCGCTTGTTCGTGAAACGCAGTGAGACTAGACAATGGGAGAGACAGAGCGAGTAGCGGTGAGGCCTCCATCCTGGGTGACGAAACAGGTGACCAAGCCCCAAAGGGCGACATGCAACCGGGCTAGAGGGAACGCAGGGCTGTGCAGGAGGCTGAGGGTGCTTCGGTTGGAGTGGGGGTGGGTGAAGTGACTTTGTGTGTAAGCACTATCTGCTTTGGCACTAAAGTAAAATGTAGCACTGTAGCACTGTCTTCCCTTTGCTCACCAATTTGCTCGAGCAGGCACCAGTAATGTCTCCATTGTGAGACTTGTTGTTACTATTTTTGGCATATCGAATACGCCATGGGTAGCTTGCCAGGCTCTGCTGTGTGGCAGCTTGCTGGGCTCTCTGAGAGGGATGGAGGAATCGAACCCGGATCAGTCATGTGCAAGACAAACGCCCCACCCACTGTGCTATCACTCCAGCTGAACGTTTGGGCCCCGGGTTCACTTAAGGTGGCCTCAGGCATGTGTGATTGGGGTCTCCTGATGGTGGGGAAATGGAGCGACCCTGAGGGTGACTTCTGGCTATGTGTAAGGAAGGGTCTGCACTTTTGACAACCTGTAACAGGACTGACAGAGGAAACTCCAGCCGTTCCCACACAGGATTTTGAGTATGAACAGGAAACAGCGTTGTCAGGAGCTATAGGAACCCTGAACTGCTCCACGTACATTTGGAAGAAAATAGTCCTCCATATTCATCAGCGGGACGATAAAGCTGCAGGCTGTTAAATCTGCAGCCACCAGGCTTTGGTCTCAGTGATGCAGAGTTTATTATCCACAACTACATAGCTGCTTCACATTAATTTGGAAGCTTTTTTGCAAGAGAGAGAGAGAGAGAGAGAGAGAGAGAGAGAGAGAGAGAGAGAGAGAGAGAGAGAGAGAGAGAGAGAGAGGGAGAGAGAGAGAAAATTCCATTTCTAAAACTTGCCATTCTGAATTCTGCTCATGCTGTGAACTGTCCAGATATGTATTTTGACATGCCATCCCATGGAACGTTTGCAGTGCTGGAGCCATCACCCAGCTCCGAGCTACCTGCATCTTCTCCACGGTCCTGTCTTTCTCCAGCCCGAAAGACGCGGCCAACAGGCCTCTCCATCTGCCTCCTGCTTAGATGGATCCCAGATGAGAGGGGTTTTGGTGGTGTTGTGGGCTTGGCTTGCTCCTTCCTTTGATCAGCAAAAGCAATTTTATGAATCTCTGTTGAAGGCACCAGGATTGGAGCTGGTGGCGGGTGGGGTGTCCTTGGGCATGCAGACAGCAGTGTCCAGGGTGAAGGAAGGGCTGCTGGGAGTTGAGGGCTCTGATCTAAGCTGTCCACCCCCTGGGCTGCTCTCTGGGCCTTGTTTGATCTGCAGCTCTCAGCAGGGCAAGCCTGGGCCCCCTGGGAGAACACTAGAGCCCGTGCCAGGAGAGTTGCAGACCACCAAGTCACCAAATGCTGAGTGTGTGCGTTCCCAGCTACCCTCACAGCTCCTGCACCCTTTACAGCCTTGTTCAGTTTCCTTTTCCCTTTTTATTTTTTGTGGGGGAATGACGCACGTGGCCATTTCCTTGGGCCGCTAATAGTCTAACTAACTGCAGAGTGGAGTGCCGCCACCATAGAGGAGGTCCTCGCCCAGGCTCCTGCTTTCTGGCTGGGCTGAAGTGACAAACGCTCCAAATTATCTGCAAATAGCCACAATTTCTTTTGCAGACATTTATTGGCAATTGTGCCCTCTCTATGAAAAGGAAATATTGAGAAGTGAGCCTTGATGCTCGGTTTCACTGTTTACCTCAAGGTAAATGGCTCCATTTGGAGATTCTAATGGAACTGCCTTAGAGGAGCTGAGTCGTGGTCTGGCTTTGGAGAGGCCTCTGCGGATAAGAAATGACGCTCTTCAAGGCACTGTGAGGTGGTTGGAGGGAAAGTGCGGCAGGTAGGGCGCTGGCCTGGCGTGCAGCTGACTTGGATCCCATCTCAGCACCACATATGGTGCCCGGATCCCAACCAGAAGTGGTCCCAGAGGACAGAGCCGGGCATAAGCCCTGAGCATGCTGGGTACAGCTCCAAAGACACAAACATGCAGGCAGGCAAACAAAAAGCACTGCTAAGGCTGATGCCATGAAGAGGAGTCACAGGACCTGGAATCTGGTCCTAGACTTTGTCTGAGTAACTCTCCCCTCTGCGTGGCACTTCCAGGCACAGTATTGGTGTGGTGTAGAGGCTTTTAAAGTACACAAATACCCTCTGTGTGCGGGGAAACTCTGGGGATGCAGAGTCAGAGACAGTCTCTCGGAGTCTCTCATCGCCTCAGAAATTTCAGCCAGTGAGAAGAGCTCCTGTCGGTCTTCTCCTTTTGCTCGTGGAGACGTCACAGGCAACAGAGTCACAGGGACTGAAAACCATGTCCCACAGGCACCCACCCACACCCATGGACCCACATTATGGAACATCCATCACCCAAAAGGCTTCCTGTGTCCCCTTCTTACTTCCTTCATGTGCCTGGGGTTCAGGTCCCTAGGGTGCAGTTTCTCAAGGTTTGGTCAACTAAAGTTTGTCACCTCATCAGGTCTTCGACTTGCCTCACAGCAGGGAAGGACAGCTTCTGTCACCGGAACCACCACTATCTGCCAGGGAGTCTCAACTGAGCCTCACAGTTCCCTGCAGAGCCCGAGTCTGTCTTTTCCCCAAGGGGTCTGAGTCTCTCTCTCTCTCTCTCTCCAGAGGAGCCCGAATCTCTCTTCCCTTGGGGCCTGAGTATCTCTCTCCCCTGAGGGGCCTGAGTCTCTCTCTCCCCTGAGGGGCCCGAGTCTCTCTCTCCTACTGGAAGGGCCCGAACCTCGCTGTTCCCTGAAGGTCCCTGCTGGTTGTTAGTCAGCCGACCCCTCTTCCAGGACAGCAAACATGGCTTGCTGCCATGATGGTGTGGCTGAGTGACATGGCCTTGGAGGCCTCTCCTGGCCTCACTATACATCAGCAGCAAAAAGCGTCAGGCCGACTGAAACTCCCAAAACCATCCCACTGGCTTTAAAGGGAATAGGAACTGTTGACCTTCTGCAGAAGCGTCACCTTCCTACAACGTGTCCCTGACGCTGTGTCCCGACTGCCCAAGTATAGGACTGAGCTCTTCAGAGAAGCTCCTTCCTCCTGGGCCCAGGAGAAGGGTCAAGGTGAAGTGCCAGCCTTGAAAACACAAGGCCACAAGTTTGATCCCTGCGGCCACATGTATGTGTGAGGGTTATGCCCAGAGCCTGGAGTATGAGTCTGGTACCCTTGCTTCCCGCTCATGCTGGGGGCGCACACAACGTGAACTGCCAGCGTGTCCCTGGCAGTTCTGACCCTAACTGGAAGCTGCAGCCCCAGCGAGTGCGGTGCTAAAGCATGGGGCCCAGAGCACGGGGCCCCCTGCTGAGAGTCTGGTCCACAGTGTTACCTGGGGTCGGCCCCCAAGTATGAGTCAGCCACGGCCCAGGCAGAGAGAAGAGGGCAAGGTGGACAAGCCAGAACCACGCTCAGGCCTGGGTGGCAGCGGAGCACAGTCGGGGCAGGCTGGCATGGACACAGCCTTTTCCTGGCCAGGCAGGGGTGCCACCCCCGCGGCCTCCTGGACATGGCTGTAAGGTGCTGCTCTCAGGGACAGCCAGGTCAGACCTGACTGCCATTGCACACTCTCCACACCAGGGGGTGCTAGAGGCCCATGACACTAACATCCACTTCTTTCACTGTCCAGGGCCACCGGGCAGCCTGCAGCCTCTGGCGCTGCCAAGGAGCTTGCAGAGCCAGGTGAGAATGAGCACACGGAGAGCCTTTGCAGGGGCGCTGCGTCCCCTGTCGGTGCGAAGGGCAGGGAGGGGAAAGACATCCGTGTACCCTCGGTGGCTGCAGTGGGTAGGGAGCAGCGCGGGGGACACAGGGGCTGCCCTGTGGGGAGCTCCAGGCCCAGGTTACTCGGTGGCTCTAGTCCTAGCGCACTGATCCCCGGAGCTGCAGGAACTCCGCAGGCCAGAGCAGCTCAGTCACTGCGTCCAAGTCTTCTTTCGAAAGGGCCCGCGGCAGAGCACTTAGGAAGTGCTCCCCAGACCTGCAGGCTGGCCCTCCTCGGCGCTAGTCCATGTTTGAGAGGAAGCTGACTGCACCATGAGAAAACATACAGCCTCCCTCCTTCCTTTCCTGTAAAACTCCCAAACGAATGAATGCTTCAGTGCTTGTTCTGGCTCTCAGCGCCTGCAGAGCACCGAGCACCCTCTTCTCGCACCGTGCTGGGTACGAAGCAAGGGGTGAGGGGAAGTTCTCTGAAATTCAGGCAAGTGGAGTTTTAGGGCAGCCTGTCAGACCCCTAAATCACACACACACACACACACACACACACACACGCACACACACACGCACGCACACACGCACGCACGCACATACGCACGTACACACACAGACTGCCTTACAAACACACACACATACACATGCATGTACGCGCAAATACACACACATCCACCAAGCTCTTGAGCAGAAAGCGTTGTGTGGATGAAGGTGAAATGCACATTCTCTTAATCTTTATTTTTTTTCTTTTTGGCCCACACCCAGCGATACTCAGGGATTACTCCTGGCTCTGCTGCACTCAGGAATTACTCCTGGTGGTGCTCAGGGGGCCACATGAGATACCAGGGATTCCACCCAGGTTGGCTGCATGCAAGGCAAATGGCCTGCCCATTGTCCTATCACTCAGGCCCCATTCTCTGAATTTTTAAAAGTAAGTTTCATCTTCAGAGGCATCTGGTGGGCTGAGACCCATCTCAGGGACAGTGTGGCTAAGAGCCATCACCTATGTCAGGATACAGATGGGACACACAGCAGCGCCACATGCCAGGTGAGCTTCTCGGTGATAATCAGCCTCTCCTTCTAGTCCAAGTCTGTGCCAGACGGGGACTGGAGGGCATTTCCTGGGCACTGGGCATTTCCTGGGTGTGCCCTGAATCAGCCCAAGCCTTTCTAGGAGTCAGGGGTAGGAGGATACCGCTCTCAGCTGCATCTGCAGTAACATTCCACGGGGTCCCACCCTTGTCAGGAGGAAACTTTCCCAAGCAATGTCACATCCAAGCCCACAACCCACTGTGGCGGCTGGCCCGCATGAGCAGGGCGCTACGGGGAGAGGAGTCAGGTGGTACCAGGTTCTCACTGCTTCTGTCTTTTAGCCCACATGAGTTTGGGTAAGAAAAATTCATCGGCTTTATTGAGATACCATTGTATGCTGTGACTTTCAATGCTGTCATCCAATCACTGACCTTTCCTGTGTGTGTCATTTGGGCAGCTTCAGAGAGATGTTCACTTTGCTCCCAATCTCCCTGTTTCCACTGCCATCTCCCCAAACCCACAACACTGTTACTCCCTGAACCCCAGAGCAGAATTTTGAGAAGCCACCCTCAGTCACCACTGCCTTCTCCCTGGGCTGGACAGACACTGACCCAACAATTCCTGCTGAGAACACAGTGTACCCAGCCACATCTGTGAGAGTGACTCGCGGACGGGACGGGCTGCAGTGCAGCTGTGGGTGAGAGGATGGTCCAGGATCTGGACAGATGTGGGGTCCCAAGTGGCGGGGCCCTGGTGTGGCTGCTCAACCTGGCGCTCACCCGCCCCCCTCCCTTCCAGGTGGAAGTCATCCTGCAGCTCTGCTTTGGGGCATCTGGACGCCCCACTGCCCCTGTCCACTGCAGCAGGACAGGAATGTGGGCCGTTGGCTACTCGGGGCCACTGTCAGGGAGCACCAGTGTCCTCTCCTGGGAACCCAGGGGGCAGCTTCTGTGGATCAGACCTCCCTCTCCTTCACCTGCTCACATGGGCATGGTGCTCACCTCTCTGTCTACCGTCCCTGCCTCTGAAGGGGGCACCAAGGCCACGATGCTCCTACATGGACTGTGACAGAAGCTCCCCAGCCCACTCTGTTGGGTCACCCGCATGCAGATGCAGTTAGAGCTGGGCTGCGGCTCCAGGGAAAAGCAAAGGTCTTTCCCCATGAGTTTCCCCATGGGTTGGACTCCTGGCAAAGCCATCAATCAACCAATCAATCAGTATAAGGCCGAAGTACTTTAGGCTTCCCGCACGGAAGCCTGGAGCACGAACGGGCATCAGGTAAGCAAAAGTGACAGTTAGACCCTCTGCACATCTGCCACGAGACTCACCAAAATCTCCAATATGACATGACACCCAGCCTTCAATGGAGGGTGAAGGGGTCGGGGGGACATCCAGGGACAGCCTTTGCTCCCACATGCCCAGCACCCACATGTCACCTCCTTCCTGAGAAGGTCCTGGATCACTCCCAGACACCGCGTGGTGAAGAAACAGTTATTGGCGCCATGTACCAGAGCCTCTGACCTCTGGGGGTGGGGATTGCACCCAAAGGTGAAGATTCAGGGTGTAGGAAAAATACAGTGCCCGGACTGTGGGAAACAGGTAGGACTTGAAAAGACTGAAATGCAGGATAAGGGGGGCCTGGCTTCCGTGGACTGTCAGAGTCTTTGGCTAAGAGCCATTCTTGCCTCTGAGGTGTCACCATGGTAGATTGCATCAGTTTATGTCAACCCGCAAGCCTTCTAGAAATATGCCCACTGCTCACTCCTTACTCTGGGGAGGGGACTCTGAGGTCGGCACTCTTAGTTGCTTCTGAACATGAGATACACATTGGTAACTGCAGCCACCACCAGCATCCTTGGATCCCCAGATCCTCTCTCCATACAAGTCTGGGGCTTTCTGGGAAGGGTCTCGGTCTGGCAGTGCTCGGGAAGCCCCAGGGCCTCACCAGCTACCAGGCTGGCACCAGGGACTGGGTTGCTATTGTGGCTATTGCCTGCAGCATGGGGGATGCCTGGACCCCCTGATGGTGCTGAAGGTCCCCAGCGCCACATGCAGCGGGCTCAGGGGCCCCAAGACCATCCTGTACCAGGCTCTTGGGACAACGTGGTGCCAGGCATTGAACCCGGGTTAGAACCATACTGGCCCCATCTCCCAGCCCCAAGTTTGTGCCTCTCGTAATTGCACCCCCTCCCTTTCTCCAGCCCCCACCAGTCACCGTTCTCTGCCTTGGGCTGTGTGAGGTGCCACCTGGGAGGGAGAGCGGGTACTCTTGGTCCTTCTCTGATTTATTTTCCTAGAACAAGGTCCACTATGCTGTTCGACTGGCAGCACTTGGCGGAATAATTTTATATTGTTGCCCGTTTTCTGTCTGTCACGTTTCCTGCCTAGGCTACTTCATCAATGCGCAAGTGTGCACCAAGATGTGATTCTGTTTCCTTCAGGGAAATGCCCAGAAGAGGCCCTGCCAGAGCCTCTGCCAGCCTGACTTCTACTCCACTGAGGAATTAGGGTCTGGAGCAAGAGGACAGCAGGGAGGGAGTTTGCATTGCACGCAGCTGACCCGGGTTCAATCCCTGGCATTGCATATAGTCCTCCAAGCACTGCCAGGAGTGATTCCTGAATTCAGAGTCAAGAGTAACCCCTGAGCATTGCCAGATGTGACCCCAAAAGACAAAAAAAAAGAGAGGAAGAGTTAGAAAACTGTTTTCCATGCCACCATTCCAAGTTCACAGCCGAATAGTGCCCGAGCACTGCCTTTTGACCACATCCCTGCCCTTCTCCTCCAAGGAGCATTTTTCCACAAAGAGCTGTGGTTAGTAGAGGAACCAGATACAGAGGCAAAGAGCCAGACAGATGGAGGGGAGAGGCAGGAGCACTTCTCGAGAGAGGAAAGAAGCAACCTAGCGAGCCTTGGCCGCTTTCCTCATGGACGGGAGGAGTTGCAGCAGAGGAGTGAAGCCATCTACACTGGGTTTATGTTTTGTTTTTGTTTTGCAATGTCAGAGGCTGAACCCAGGGCTTCACGTATGCAGGGCAAGCGTGCAACCACTGAGCCGCACCGCCAGCTCTGAATGAAGTTTTCAAAGAATTGTGCTGTCTGCGATGGAAGAAGACAGGCCACGCAGGCGGGCAGGAGGCTGGGTCTGAGGTGGCCCCGGATAACCCAGGTGTGGATGGAGGTGGGGAGAAAGGTTGGATTCATCCAGAAGGGCCTGAGGCTGGATTAGAGGCGGGTTACAAGAAGGAGATAAGACTCCATGGGTCATCCCATGCTTTCAGACCAGATAAAGTGGGAAACAGAAGCTGTCTTTGCTGACGTGGGGATAATAGGGTTTGGCATAAGGTTAGGGATAAAGCAAAGCTTGAGTCTTGCCTGTGTTACGTGAGGGCATGAGTGAGACATGCTTCAGAGAACAACAGTGTCCTAAGCAAGAAAGCAGGCTTCCCCCTTCGCTGTCAAAGGAGTGTATCAAACTGGCAGAGGGTTAACTGCCTTTATGCTCGGGACAGTGTAACACAGAGTAAACACTGTGCAATCACATGTCCAGTAAAATGCTGAGTAGACTCCCATGCATTTGGAGTGCAGGAAGAGGTTTGGGTTCCAGGAGGCGGGAGTGAGCCCTGAGGCTGTGCCAAGGAGAGTGGGTGCAGACAGAGGAGGCAACCTCGCCAGGCAGGGAGCTGATCCCCTGAGTTCAGGTAAAGAAAGGCAAAGCTTCAGTCCTCCAAAAGAGCTAGCAACCGAGAGAAGCTAGAGACATGTAAATCTCCAAGTTGTTACTTCATTTTTAGGAACTTTCCTTTACTCGTATGCTTTCCTAGGAACGCTTGAAAATTCAGCTAGGAGATTTCTGAAGAGCAGCATTGCTGGGGATGTGTCGGCAGTGGGGCCTGCGGCATATCTCCCGCAAACAGTGCTTGTCATTCTAGGAAGGCCACCGGCGTGTTGGTGCCACCAGCAAGGCATTCTGCTTCTCAGGCCTCGGGGTACACGGAGGCAGAGCGAGAGACGTGAATGTTTTTCCAATTAGCACAGGGCAGCTAGTTCAGTGCCCGCCTTCCACACCGGCTTCTCCCCTTGGAGCCACGGGCACACTTAGCCATCATTTATTTCAGCGAGTTGCTTTCCATGGACTATCTTTGGAATGCTTTTCAAATTGCAAAGGCTTCCAGAGCAGTTTCTGTGATTGAAGGGGACAGGTTTCCTTAATGGTGCTACGCAAGTTTTGTCTGCATGTATGCACACACACACATACACCCAGAACATAGGATTTGCCACTTTAACCTTCTTGCAATGGTCAGCCCTGTAACTTTGCCAGTAAGTGCTGTGCAACCATCACCCCCATTATTTTGTTCCAGAGCTTTCCATCACTGCATTAGAAAATGTGGAATTATTGGGCAAACAGACCATTCCCTGCTCACCCCGAATCCCTTAACAACCTCTAAATTAATTCTCTGTGGATCTATCCTAGATAGTTCAGATTCATGGAAACTAGAACATTTGACTTTTTAGATCTGGTTAATTTCTTGTAGCACAATAGTTTTCGAATTTGCCACATCACAGCACACAGAACTAAGGTCCTTCCTGGAGCTGAAGAATATTCTACTGTCTGTGTCTGCTACACTTGCCTATTAAACCACATATAGGCACTTGGGTTGTCTACATCTTTGGGCAATTATGACTGATGTTACAAGGAACACTGGCATAGGAGAGCCAGTCTGTAATCCTTACTTCAGAATTTCTGGTATTATACAAGTGGAATTTCTAGGTCATAGGGTACATCTATATGTAGTTTTTGGAGGAACAGCCAAACTCTTTCCCACGGCTGCTGTGTCACTGTGCACTCCCAGCACCAATGTAGGAGACCTCTAATCCCCCTGCACCCTCACCAGCACTTAGCTTGTTATCTCTGGACATAGTGGCTGTGAAGTGATAAATCATCCCATGGCTTTACTTGGGGCTGGAGCGATAGTACAGCAGTTGGGTGTTTGCCTTTCATGCGGCCGACCTGAGTTCGATTCCTCCTCCCCTCTCGGAGAGCCGGGCAAGCTACCGAGAATATAGAGCCCACACAGCAGAGCGTGGCAAGCTGCCCGTGCATATTGGATATGCCAAAAACAGTAACAATAAGTCTCTCAATGAGAGACATTACTGGTGCCCGCTCGAACAAATTCATGAGCAACTGGATGACAGTGACAGTGATGGCTTTACTTTCTATTTCCTTAATGACTACTGAGGTTGACTATCCTTTTACCTTCCTTGAAATAAAAATGTAAGTTGTTTTCTTTGGTTTTGTGGGTTCTGTTTGTTTTTAGGCCACACCCAGCAGTGCGCAGGGTTGACTCCTGGCTCTGTACTCAGGGATCACTCCTGGCAGGCTCAAGGGGATCATATGTGGTGCAGGGGATTGTACCCGTGTGCAAGGCAAGCACCCTACCTGCCCTACCATTGCTCCAGTCCTGTTTTTGCTTCTTGGGCCACACCCACCTGTGCTCTGGGCTTACTCCTAGGGAGACTCTGGGACCATATGTGGCACCGAGACAAGGAAAGCACATTACCTGCTGTACTATCCCTCTGGACCAGAAATATTTGTTCTTTGGTAAATTTTCCCTTTCCATTTTATAAATTTGGATTGGCATTTTGTTCAGCTGTAGGTTTTCATATATATATATATATATATATATATATATGTATATATTTGCTTCTTGGTTCACACCTGGTTATGCACAGGGGTTACTCCTGGCTCTGCACTCAGGAATTACTCCTGGCAGTGCTCAGGGAACTATATGGGATGCTGGGAATCTAACCCGGGTCGGCCATATGCAGGGCAAATGCTCTACCCACTGTGCTGTTGCTCCAGCTCCGTTTTTCAGATATGTTGAAAATAAATTTATTATTAGGTATCTGGCTCCTAAGTATTTTCTCCCATTCTGTCGATAGCCTTTTCATTCTCTCACTAATTTACTTTGATTCCTAAGAAGGCTATTTTTCAGAGGGAAAGATGTCAGAGGTCAGAAGAAACAAAACAAGCCATGATTCATCCCATTCCCCACTTCGCAAAGCTGAATGATTAGAAGGAAACCTGCGCAGATGAATAATTCCCCTCATTATGTCTCCCTGTGTTCGTAGGCGAGAACAGAGGGGATTCGTTACGAGACCCTGTGTAGCATCATTACCAGAGAACTTCTCTGATTAGGATTCGAGGACATTGCAGCTCCCTTGAAGATGAGAAGGCAAAACAGCCCCCACGCTCTCCCCTGTCTCACAATGCTCTCCACCTTATCTGTACACTGAATCTGCAGTAACTGATGGATCTCCATAGTTAAAAAAATCAAATAGGAAAGAATGACCAAGGTATCATTTTCGAAAGAGATGTCTGAAACGGGTGTAGTGATGAATCAGAGAGCAAAGGAGCAGACTGAATGCAAGCAGTGATTTTTCAAGGGGAAGAGATGCAAGACCGTTCTAATTTTCTGATGTTGCACATTCTGCTTTAGATGAATTGAATTCCTACAGAGCAATCCTTGTAAGAAAAGCTCCCTTTGTTATGTGCATCTTGAGAACAAAGAGAGACTAGAAGTGCAGGAGGTGGATATCTGTTCTTTACTCAGTGAGGATAGCTGGCCAGTGAATATTTACTCCTGGGTCTGACTCTTCAAGCAGGTTTAGGGTGACTGCAAGGCTCAGGTACCAAGGAGGGGGTGGGGGGAAGGGCAAACTGCTAGGGAGGGCTTCACTCTTGCCATTGAGCCTATGAGGCTTGTCACCCCCCAGCATGACCCATGGTGCTTAGCTTTGGGTGGCACAATGTAAAAATGGAAATACAATGGGCAATCCTAAGAACCTTGGCCAATCAGGGTTCCAATAACTTCTGCTCTCTGCTCATGCGTGAGCAATGCTTCATTAGGAGTAGTGGTTAGTATTTTGGTTTTGAGCCACACCTAACAGTGATGCCAAGGATTGAGCCAGGGTCAGCGGCTTGCAAGACGAGTGCTAGAGATGCGCCCGGACCATACTTCATCTCATTCCATGTCATGTTTAGTCAGGCTGAAATATATATTAGATATCAGATTCCCCGCCTCCCCCTGCCCAGGTTTTCTCACAGGCTTTTCATAAAGCTTCTCACTGTTTTTAATGAAGAAGATGGTCCTTTATGGAGGTTCTCACTTTACTGTTTTTAATGACACCACTTCCAGTTCACATTTTTTTACTTCTTTGAAAAGATTCAGAGTTCTGGGCGACCAGTTGCAAGGTGCATTTAGAACTTTGCTCACCGGGGAGAGCCTGAAACAACCATTGCTTTATAACTCATGAGCCCTGATGTCCTCCCAGCATTAGGAAGCCTCAGAGGTAGTTTAGGTTCCGAGAGGTCTCACCTGTCTCCTGATGTGTTTGCTTCTGCTTAGACTCCAGCCATCATAGATCTTAGACTCAACAGCACACAGATCAATGAATAATTTAAAACATTCTTAAAAACTCGTTCCCAGGTAAGGACTTACTAACACCTTAGTCTTTAAGATAAGACAAATACCAAGATGCAGGAGGGATTAACATGTAAGTATACCTAAGTCTTGACTAGCTCTGAGATTCAACAATATAATGGAGCAAAAGGAAAAGGAAAAACAAGACAGATCTTTTAAATTAGCAACCTAATCGCAAATCCACTCCACTTGGCTTATTTGTTGTTTAGACAGACTTAACAGCTGGCAATGTATAGTTCTAGGTGTGCAACATGATTATATATTTGTATATATTATGAAAGGATCACAGTCATAACTAACAATCTGCTACTAAGTAGTGAAGTTTTAGGATTTTTCTCTTGGCTACTTTCAAATGTATTTTCTAATCATATTGATGATAGTGGGCTGGAGCGATAGCACAGTGGTTGGGCATTTGCCTTTCACGTGGCTGATCCATGTTTGATTCCTCTGCCCCTCTTGGAGAGCCCGGCAAGCTACCAAGAGTATGGAGCCTGCACGGCAGAGCCTGGCAAGCTACCCGTGTGTATTGGATATGCCAAAAACAGTAACAATAAGTATCTCAATGAGAGACGTTACTGGTGCCCACTCGAACAAATCAATGAGCAATGGGATGACAGTGACAGTGACAGTGATTGATGATAGCTGGCTATATCACCGTGAGGTACACAGTTACAAAGTTGGTCATGATTGGATTTCAGTCATAGGATGCTCCAATACTCATTCCTTCACCAGCTTACATTTCTCATTACCAATGTTTCCAACATGACCTATTTCATAGTTGAAGTTTATACCACCTGACCCTTTGGCCCACCTGTCCCATCTCCTTTACCTCTGGTGATAATAATTCTTCTCTATGAATTTTGTCTGTTCATTTGTTTTGTTAGACCACATGCATAAATGAAGTCATGTGGTATTTGTCTTTCTTTAACTTAGTTCCTTAGCAATAATTTCCTCTGTATTGTCAAAAATCCCATTCAGTTTTGAAGCATTATTGTGTACATTTCTAGTTTTAGTCTATTTTGCATGTCTGGTTTGGGGGAGCACTTCTGGCAGTGCTCAGGGGGCCATCTGTAGTGCCAGGGATAGAAACCATGTCAGCTTATTTCAAGACAAACGCCCTCTGTGCTGGACTATAGTTTGACCCATCTAGCCTTAATTTGGATTGGTAAAATGCACAGAATAATTCTCACCACTGAGGCTCGTTACAAGGACGAAACACGTATGCTCTGTATCTGGCATGGAAGAACGGCCCAGCTGAACCCAGGGATCCAGGTGTGATGAACAAGAGGTCCACAGTGGGCAGACTGAAGACAGGAAGTTCTGACTCGGAAGACATCATGGGCTCACTTCTCTTGGACCAGCTGCAGGGCCAGAACCTTGCCATGCAGCTGTGGAGTAGCAGCACTAAATTCAAGGAGGATGTCTGCCATGGTAGGACCCCATACAGCATCTAATTTTTCTTTCTTCTGTCACCAGAAAATGAGATTCCACAATCTCCACTAGAAATCATTCTTCCATTTAGCAATCCTGCCCAGGAACGACCCTCACCTGTCCCAGTCTTCCTGACTCCCCTTTTTTATTATGTCACCATGAGATACACAGTTACAATGGTCGGATTTTAGTCATACAGTGTTCCAACACCCGTCCCTCCACCAGTGTACCCAGCACCAACAACCTCCCACCCTATTCCAGCCAGCCTGTCTCTATGACAGGCACTCCTTCGCCTCCTGCTCCTTCTTCTTCCTCCTCCTCCCTCTCCTCCTCCTCCTCCTCTTCCTCTTCCTTTTCCTCCTCCCCCTCCCCTCTCTCTCTTCTCTCTCACTCTCTCTCTCTCTCTCTCTCTCTCTTCCCTTTTGGGCATTATAGTTTGCCATACATATACTGAGATATGTATGGCATATTTGTCCCTTTACCTACTTCCAGCACTCAGTTCTTATCCAGAGTGATCATTCCCGACTCTCATTGCCATAGTGGTTGAAATGTGCAGCTTCCTCTGCCTCGCACTAGTTAATTCTGACTCTTTTTAATAATTAATATCAGATCTCACGCCAAATTAATATCAGATCTCTCTGCCCCTCCTCTGGCTTGCTAATCGGCGCCTGGTGAGCTGCAAACTGCACTGTACAAATGAGTCAATTCCAGGCTCACCCTGGCATTTCCTTGTTGACAAAATCTAGCAGGCTCAGCTTAGCGTTAGGAATGTTCCAGGAAGAATGGCAGCGGCAGTTGTGATTAAGGGAGCAATGACCTTCCTGTCATCTATTTCTCTGTAATGCCGCCACCCTTGCACGGAAGGTCGGATGTAGGTGAGAAGTGACTCCCAGGTGAGAGCAGAAGTTTATTATTTGTTACTGTAAACGTCTAGATTGCACACACACAGCAGGTCTACCCCCCAAAGCTACCATCAACAACCATACGAATCAAGTCTGTAAAGATCAGTCAAATATTTATCTAATATGAATTGGATACTGAGGCTTCAGCACCTCCTAGGGCCAGAGTTGGGTGAATTGTGAATGTATTTTGGAAAAATTGTTACAATCATGTGTCAATAAGAAAATGCCACAGACATGGTCCAGAATATAGAATACTCGGAGTGGAGTATTTTTTAAAAATCATGTTCAGGGGCTGGAGCGATAGCACAGTGGCTACGGCATTTGCCTTGTACTCAGTTGACCTGGGTTCAATTCCCAGCGTCCCATATGGTCCCCTGAGTACCGCCAGAAGTAATTCCTGAGTGCAGAGCCAGGAGTACCCCTGTTTATTGCCAGGTGTGACTCTCCTCCCCCAAAATCAGGTTCAGTGTAACATCACCTTCAATGAAAATAAAATCTATTTTAGTGATTGTTCTGTAAAGCATGCCTCTTCAAACTGGAAAGATTTGCATGTGGCCTGAGTTGAATATTAATTTGCTATGAAGCTACTGGTTCCAGTTTCACTTAGGGCCATCATTTACAAATACCTCTGGAATACTCTGATGGCTTAGGTTGCATTTCTGTGTTGAACAGAATAAACATGCTCCCCCGATACACAAGAACAAAGAGACTTAGTGACGTAAGGCAGAAATAGGCAAACAGGTGTGTCATGTGGGAAAAGGGGTTGGCAGGAGTGACCGATGCTTGGAACCCACCAGTGCCCTCACCAGAACTCACATTGAAGCCCCCAGCTCTGTCCCCAAGCCAATGACACTGAAGATTTCTGGCCTGAGTTTGGATGTGGTTGTACTGTGGACGTGTGTGATGCACTGCTGTGTGGTGGAGCCCACACTCCAGCCAACACACACTCATGGCCAAGCTGCTGAGGATCGGGAGGGACAGACAATGGGTGTGTGGTGCCAACTTGAAGTAGTTTGCGCAGTAGTCTGCAAATTCGGTGTTAGAAAGGCCCCAAAGAGATGAACAGCCACAGAGGGAGGCCAATTCCTGGCCAAGCCCACGGTCACAGCCACAAAGACCTCCGAGCTCTGACAGCAAAGGCAAAGACTGTGCCGACTGGTCACATCCCAGCAGGCCAGGAGAGGTTGAGCACAGCCCCTCTGCCCTGCTAGAAGGGCCTTAAAAAGCGGACGAAGACCTCGAGAGGGGCCATCCACTAATGGGGGTCCGAGGTGCTG
Organism: Sorex araneus; assembly: GCF_027595985.1. Lineage (NCBI taxonomy): Eukaryota > Metazoa > Chordata > Mammalia > Eulipotyphla > Soricidae > Sorex > Sorex araneus. The sequence goes on along the minus strand of NC_073304.1, from coordinate 178,384,177 downwards.
TGGAATGATCAGGTGTGAGGACATATGACCCTACCATGCAGCGTGGCTGGAGGCTCAGCATCAAGCCTATGAGGACAGACCCCAGAACTGCGACTTTGTCCTGTGGAAATGAATCCCTATCTGAACCCCAGTTCTGCTTTTCATCCTACGATTCTGGTGTGACTGGACATCCAGCTTTGATCTGGGGACACTAATCCCTGGCCTGGCAGCTGTGTCCCCTCCGTGACTCTGGGCTCAGCCCCAGGGCCCCCTGGGAGCCAGGGAGGGGGTGGACAGGGGGCACTTGGTTCCTGCCCATTCTCTGTTCTGCCCCTCCCTGTCTCTCACGACCCCGAGACACAGCATGGAAGGTGCCAGAGAGACCGCCAGGGAGACAGCCCTGAGAACTGAGGTCCCACATGAGCACCACACAGATGTGATGGGGGAATGGGTGCTCAGTGACCAGACAGTTTGCTCGAGCCCACAAGGTACAGAAATCAGATCCTGCCCCTTGTAATAGCATGGGTGGACCTGGGGGCCAGTGCTGCAGGAAAGCAGTCACCAGGGAGGGCAGGAAAAGAACCCCAACAGATGAGCAAATGGAAGACACAGCCCGTGGGTTCCCCAACCCAGTGGCCGTGAGCAGAGGTGAATGGGTGGGGGACACCGCGAAAGGGGTTCAGGAAGGAGACTCAGGTCCACGCTGTAAAGTGGAAAATGCAGAGAGGGCAAAGAAATAAGGCCAGACACCGGAGATTTATAAACTAATTTTACCCCCGTAAAATAAGTTGCTGAGAGAGAATGTTGGGTTTCTCTCCCGGTGATATTTCTAAAGGAGAATTGATTTTCTATTTCAATTTCATTTTAATTAGGAAAATTCATTATATGCAGAACATGTTCCCTATAAAACGTCCATGTAAATCACCGAGAAGTAAACTATGAACATTTTCTTAGTTACAGAACATAATCCACTGGTTATGTGTTTCTCAGGTACGGAATGGAACTGACTGCTCTTCCTCAAAATACTTTAATTATAGCATACAGAGTCTTCTTTACGTCAGATGCAAAATTAAATTCTTAATTTGGGAATATTTCCAATGTGTCTGAAGAGACAGAGTTAACCGCTGGTCTAGCCTGGAGGGGAGTGGGGAGGTCCTGGAGCAGGGCACCCTTCTCACAAGTGCTTGGCTTCGAGCCCCCCCAGCCCTAATCTCAGGGTCCCCACCCCTCCCAGAAGCACCTGGCAGAAACCTGTTCCCCAGTGCCCCAGCACCACTGGAAGTGGCCCCCAAATTAGTGACCCTATTTTTTTTAAATAGATAAAGGACCAAACATGATGACCTCTCACTATCTGTATCACAGACCATAATGCCCCAAAGTAGAGAGAGTGTATGGGGGAAATTGTCTGCCATGGAGGGGGGAGGGGGGAACAGGGGTGGTATACTGGGGACATTGGTGGTGGAGAATGTGCACTGGTGGAGGAATGGGTGTTTGATCATTGTATGATTGAAACTCAAACATGAAAGCTTATAACTGTATCTCACGGTGATTCAATAATAAAAAATAAAATAAATAAATAAATTTTAAAAAAAACAACAAGGTGTTTTAAGACACTGTGTCAAATACTGCTTGAAACACACTTATATCCTGATTATTATTGTCTATTTAACACACCCTTGGTTTGAAGCATATTTGGCTGCTGGGCAAATGAGGCTGCAGATCCACCTAGAACTCGGGCAGGAAATCCCCCCCCCCCCAATGCAATCACAGACAGGCTCACTCTTAAGTATCACTCACACTCGGAGGGGTTCGAAGCTACGGACCACAGTGACCTGCCCCGTGACCATGCAAGGACTTAGCTCCCGGGTGTCTGGCTGTATTCCCAGCCCCAGGGACACCGGGCAATGCCCACACTGTTCTCTCTCCAGGCCCCATACTGCCCTTGTCCCGGGTGCTGTGTCAGCTGCGGGTGGCTGCACCTGAGTGGAAGCTTCTCAGAACAGAGGCCTTCGAAGCTTCTGACCTTCACGCTTCTGACAGAAACACCCTAGAATTGGACACCCGGGAGGTGCAGTGTACCCCACCCCCAGATCTCTTGCCCGGGACATGGCACCTCCTGGTTTCTCTTCTGAACGTTTCTCCGACTAGGGTTGATCTTTCCTGTGATCCCCTTTTGGCGAGGAGCTCACAGGCATCTGTTGATTTGCCTCCCCCTGTCCAGCCCTGTGGTGGCCGTTGTGGAAGATTCTCCAGGAGTGGTTTTATTTGTTCCTCAGGAGCAGCAGCAGTAGGATAAGGGTGACCATCCAAAGGGGACTTAGTCTACGGTGCCCGGTCCTGGGCAGTTGGAACAGAAAAGTTTCCTTAGAAGGTTTGGAAACAGCAGGAACACCTGCAGGATGAACTTCAACACAGTCCTTGACTCAAAATATTTTTTTTCAGCTCTTAATCACAAAACTTTATTAATTTGTTGGACATATAGAAAATGCCATACTTATTATATTTTTATGATCACAGGAAGACATAGCACAATTTTTATATATGACCGATAAGCAAAAGGATGAAATCAAAATATCCTATCTTCTGAATAAGAAATAACCATAGTTACTGTTTTATTTTTATTTATTTTATATTTATTTATTTATTTTTGATCATGTTGGATAAGATCTGTGGGTTAAAAGTATGAAAAGGGATTTTCTTGATAACTGTTTAATGTCAGTATTGCAAACCTCAAAATCATCCTGTCATTACATCTTGATGGTTTTACATCCAGGCAATACAGTGTGGCAGCACAGCTGACACCTCACAGGCACATGTGTTACAGTGCAGAATTCTAGTACACTTTGGGGTGAGCCCTCAGCAGTGCTCAGGAGGTGGGGGGGATAGTGAACCTCCCAGTGCTTCTTGCCCACCAGCAGGGCCAGCAGTTGGATGAAACGGCCACAGGGGCTGTAGAGTGATCTATGGGGCAGGAAACAACTGACCCCGTTTTGATGTTTGGTGCCCAGGGCCTCCCAGAGCAGAGTCTGCTCTAGATTCTGAGCACGGCCCCAGGCAGGCTCCAGAGACACATTTTAAGAAGCAGGGAGGTGGCTCGGGGGACCAAGCACATGCCATGTGACTGTGAGGCCTGGACTTGGTCTCCAGTACCCTGCACCGCCCCCAGGCATCACGGTACCAGCAACTTGTCATGGGTCGATCCCAAGTCACCAGTGCTTCAAGAGAGCAGGGTCCTCAGCAATACCACTGCTGGGAATATATCCCAGAAAAGCCAAAAAGTATAGTCAAAATGACATCTGCACTTATATATTCATCGCAGCACTGTTTACAATAGCCAGAATCTGGAAAAAACCCGAGTGCCCTAGAACAGATGACTGGTTGAAGAAACTCTGGTACATCTATACAATGGAATACTATGCAGCTGTTAGAAAGAATGAGGTCGTGACGTTTGCATATAAGTGGATCAGCATGGAAAGTATTATGCTAAGTGAAATGAGTCAGAAAGAGAGAGACAGACATAGAAAGATTGCACTCATCTGTGGAATATAGAATAATAGACTAGGAGTCTAACACCCAAGAATAGTAGAAATAGGTACCAGGAGGTTGTCTCCATGGCTTGGAGGCTGGTCTCTCATTCTGGGCAAGTCAGAGAAGGGAACACCAAGTAAAATGTGGTTGGAGGTCATGTGGGGGAAAGATGATGCGGGCCGAATATAGACTAGAGACTGAACACAATGGCCACTCAACACCTTTATTGCAAACCACAACACCTAATCAGAGAGAGAGAACAAAAGGGAATACCCTGCCATAGTGGCAGTGTGGGGTGGGGGGAGACGGGACTGGGGAGGGAGGCAGGGATGTTGGGTTTGCTGGTGGTGGAGAATGGGCACTGGTGAAGGGATGGGTTATCAAACTTTGTAAGGGAGAAACATGAGCACAAAAATGTATAAATCTGTAACTGTACCCTCACGTTGACTCACTAATTAAAAATAAACTATTAATTTAAAAAAAAAAGAGATAGTAGGGTCCTTCCTCTAGCATTAAGCCAGGATAGAGCCACATGACCGCCCTGCATGGGGCAGAACCAGGCACTGACCCCGGCGCTTCCCGCTTCCTCAATCACAGACCCCAAACACTCAGCAAAGCCGTCCAAATGCCCTTTCATTAGCCGCAAGCTGGACTCCTGGGACAGTGGGGAGCACTCTCTGGGGAGCTCGAGCTCCTCAGAACACAGGCTCCAGATAAGGCCACCCTTGGGAACAGGGGGCTGGGAGTACAGTGGGACCAACCAGGGCAACCAGGACTTGGGTGAGACAAAGCCCTTGCCCGAGGGGAGACCTGGGCCGCCCTCCTGGGTGCTTGCGGCCCACCAGGCTAAACCTGTGGGATAGAAGCAATGTGGAGAGAGCAGAACTGGTCTCGGCTGCAACACGGACAAGCCCCACCCAGTCTGGCACAATGATGCCACCTCGTGGCCACTCTACGAAGGGCCTGGGGTGTCACAGCGACCTTTGTGACTGGCACCATTGTACTTCAGGTAGGTTGTGTTCACTTACATGCTGTATTTGATGTTTGCTTTAAACAGATACTTTAGCTTTGGCGAACTTCACAACTCCTCTTGTGAGTGGTGGTCTGAGGCTCTGCCTTCCCCTTTGCTATTGTTGTTGTTGGTGGTGAGCCGGTGGGGGGCGGGTGGTGTGACACTTCCCAGAGGTGCTCGCAGGACTGAGGGACTCAACTCAGGGTCTCACATTCCCAAGGCTGAGTCTGCTCCAGCCACATCCCTGCCCCTTCCTTTGACTTGTGTGTGACTCTTTTTCTTGTTCAAGACAGCACACATGGCTGGGACAACATATCTGGCACCAGGCTTCTGTTGCACAGAGAGAATTAGAGTTTTGCAGCTACAGAAATAGGGTTTTCATTCTCATAGCCATACTGAAAGGCTGACGGGAGCCATAAACACAGAACTAAACAACACCAGTGGGTCCATTTTTGTCTCGCAAAGCAAATGCTGCAGCAAATTCCGTCTCTTAGATAACACTTCCAGCGTGAAGGGACTGCAGTGACTCCTTGACAGGGACGTGCTGGCATCCTGCTGACTGCAGTTCATGTGACTAAACTGACATGTTTAAACTGACTTAGATGGCCTCTAAGTACATCTCCTGGAGTTTGGTGAGTGGTTTCCCAAGATCCGAATCCCACAGGGCAGAAGGACCACGAGTTCTTTCCTGAGAAAGGGACAGAAAGAGCTCTGAGCCCTCAGGCTTCCACTGAGGCAGGACCCACCCTGAGAAGATTCAGCCCGGGACATTTTCCTCTGTGTCACCTCCAGCGCCTCGTGAGGGAGGAGCAGGGCGGAGCTTGCTCTGAGCAAGGAGCAAGATCTGGGCAGAGAGTGAGATCTGGGTAGAGAGAAGGAGAAGGAAGCATTTCAAGCGTCTCCGTCGACTCACGTGCTCAGCACTGCACAGCCAGTCACTGCCGCAAATCGGAAAGGATGGAGGAGCCGAGGCGAGGCTTCCAACAAGCATCCAGCAGCCTGATTTAGGGCTCTGAGCTGACGCTATGAGCTGCCAGCCAGCCAAGCAAACCCCAGACACTCGCCAGTGCATCAGTGATGAACGAGGCTTTAAGGATGGGAGAGGGGAAAACTGTCGCCGACTATTTCCGCCCAAGAGAAGGGAAATACCATCGCTGACGACTCAGCTTTATCTTTAGCTGACTGGCAGGTCTGGGAGCACCGGAAATTTCTAGCTGTGCCCTGGCCTGGCAGGCAGGCCCTGTGGTATAGGACTTGTGTCACCAGTGCTCAGGAGCATGTGGCACAGGGACACCCCACAGGCCAGGCCTCTGCTCTACCTGACACTTTTATATCAGTGCTCTCTGACTCTATATCAGTGCTCTACCTGACTCTCACATCAGTGCTCCTTCCTGTGACTTTCACATTAGTGCTCCCCTGGCCCCTCAAACTTCTGGGTTTTTTTCTCTTTAAATTTTTTTTTTAATTTTATAAAGTAGTTTTCTGCTTACCTGGTTTTGAGGGGCTTCTCTCGTGCGTGAAGTTCGGCCCAAGTGTGTGGAGAGTGGCCTGGAGTGTGGCAGTGGCTTCTGAAATCCGACACGCCATTTCACTGGTAGAGATGCATACAGCACCTGGTCTGGACAAGGTCAGACCTGAACACCTGAAGAATCTGCGGCCAGTACTCATCAATACACTGGCTCGACTCTTCACACGCTACCTGTCTGAATGCAAGGTTCCGTCTCAGTGGAAAACCAGTAGGACCGTTCTGTTGTACAAGAAGGGAGACATCCACAACATCAGCAACTACCACCCAATCTGCTTGTTGTCTGTCGTCTACAAGTTGTTCACTCGTGTCATTCTGAATAAAATAGGCAGAACACTAGACGAAGGACAACCATACTAGCAAACCGGGTTCCGAAGGGGATTCAGCACAATAGACCATATCCACACAGTGACAAAATTCACTGAAGTTTCTCGAGAGTTCAAGATGCCGCTCTGTCTAACGTTCATAAACTTAAAGAAGGCCTTTAATTCTGTTGAGACTGAGGCGGTCATCGAAGCCCTGGCCAAACAGGGCGTTCAAACTCAGTATATCAAAATCCTCCACGAGCTGTATTGTGGATTCACCACCAGGATCTCACCATTCTACAAGGAAGTGATCATTGATATAAAGAGAGGGGTGCAGCAGGGTGATACCATTTCACCGAAACTCTTCAGTGCCGCCCTTGAGAACATCATGCAATGACTGGAATGGGAAGGAATGGGAGTGAAGATAGATGGTCAGCAATTACACCACCTCCACTTCGCTGATGACATCATTCTCATAACGCCAAACATTAGCCAAGCGGCACAAATGCTGGCCGACTTCGACCATGAGTGTGGAAAGGTCAGATTGCAGCTGAATCTCAACAAGATGATGTTCATGAAAAATGAACTGGTCCCTGAAGCTCCATTTGCTCTCAATGGAATGAACATCTCCGAATGCAGCAGCTATGGGTACCTGGGTCGAGAAATCAACATGAGGAACGACTTGGTGCCAGAACTGCGCAGGAGGAAAAGAGCAGCGTGGAATGCATTCAAGAACGTCGAAGAGGTGCTTAAGAGAACGAAGAACCTCCAACTCCGGGCACATCTTTTTGATTCCTCATATGCCTCAGAAACCTGGGCCCTACGCAAGTAGGATGAGAATGCTATTAGGGTATCCCAAAGAGGAATCGAAAGAGCTATGGTAGGAATATCATGTCTCACTCACGTGAGGGAAGGAATCCGGAGTTCTGACCTCCATTGACGGTCAAAAATCAGGGATGCTGTCTCATTTGCCAAGGCATCAAAAATCAGATGGGCCGGCCATGTAATGCAATTCAGAGATGACCGCTGGACTAGAGCTGTTACCAACTGGATTCCACGGGACGTCAGAAGACCTCATGGCCGCCCACCAACTAGACGGTCAGATTTCTTCATCAAATCCTTGAACAAATGATTTGAGGCTCTTTCTGTTCCTGGAGCAAGCAGATATTATTGGGCTGCACTAGCTTGCGACAGGGACAAATGGAGACGTTACTGGTGCCCACTCAAGCAAATCAAGGATCAACAGGACTACAAGTGATACAAGTGATAAAGTAGTTCACAATATTTGATTACATTTGATATTCAAACAGCAATCCCACCACCATTACACCTTAACACCACCATATTTTGGATGTTTCCATCCCAAACCCCAATCCCTGCCCCAAAGCAGAACAGTAGACTAGAGTGATAGCACAGCAGGTAGGGTGTTTGCCTTGCACGTGGCCGGCCCGGGTTTGATTTGTCTGTCCCTCTCGGAGAGCCCAGCAAGCCACCAAGAGTATCCCACCCATATGGCAGAGCCTGGCAAGCTACCCATGGCGTATTCGATATGCCAAAAACAGCAACCACAAGTCTCACAATGAAGACACTACTGGTGCCCGCTCAAGCAAATCAATGAACAATGGGACAAGAGTGCTATTGTTTGTTATGAAAAACCACTGAAAATGCTACAAAAATGTATCTTTAGAGGAAAGAGTGTGGAGTTTGTTGTATTTCACCCAGGGGCTGTTAAACCCTTCTATAAAAGATCAATAACATGTTGTTAAAGGTTCTGCCTTGTGTGCTTTTCATATACATGTAACTGTAAAAAAAAATGTATATTTCCCTCTAAGATTGGTTGCCTCCTACTTTGACCCCTATCAAATGTGGTGTGGTAATCTTGGAGTATGGGTAGGGTGTGTGCTTTAAAGTATCACATTAGAGGCTGCACAGTCCAGGAATAGATTCACACATGGGTGTGGCACTGCCCAAGCATATGGGGAGTGGCCGTAAGTGTGTTGACAGTTGAGTTCTGGAAGTTTTTGGCTGCCGGGCCGGGTCCCTTGGGGTGGGGAGGGGTCTCACCCATCCTGCTCTGGGGCGCCCCAAGTAAAACAGCCTGACATGGGTCTAGCAGCATGGTTATGGTGAGTGTCATGTTATGTTAGGAGTGAAAAAGCACAACAATCAGCTAACCCGTTAGCATGGCTACTAGACGGAAATCTGAAGTGTGGGCCAGGGACATGGCAGAGAGGGTTGGCATGTGTGCTTTGAGTGTCTGAGGCCCCAGAGTTGGTCCCTGTCATGATAAACACATCCCCCTCCACCACACACACTGTTGGACTCCTGGTGGGCCCTGGGCACTGCTGGGCGGGTCCGGCAGTCCCCAGCCCCAGGGCCACTGCCTGCACACACCTGCACACCACAGCAGCGGCCTCCTGGGGGGCCGAGTATTCTCTTCCTGCTCCAGATTCTATGCTAAAGCCCAAAGCAAATCGACGGATGAGTTTGGTTAGAGCCCTGTGCAATGCCTTTAATCCCAGCCTCCCCCCACACACACCAGTTTCTTCTGATCCAAATTTATGTGGCAACATGCATCAGCACACAGGGCCAGCACTCAGCCCTGTGGCCGCTGTGGAAAGTGGCATTCACAAGATGCAGGTCACTCTGACCTGTTCCTGGGGACAGGCCTCTGGCCAAAGGGGTGGGAATCATGAAGAATATCATGAAGGGACGGCGACTGAGCTCAGGTGCCCAGGAAACGTCAGAACGGAAAGGCTGAATGAAAGCGTCTCACTACTAGAGGATGGAAGTGTAAGGCTGGGCTCCGGCAGGGACAAACCCAATGAGCTCAGGTGACCGTCCCTCAGGGTCACCTTGGCAGGCTGTAGCTCCTATCGTGAGCCCCTTCCTGGCCCATCTAACCCTTGTCTCCTCTCCAGTCCCTCCCCTCCACACGTCACTGGTGGATTCGGGTTTCTACTTCTCTTGGGGACACACTGTGTGCAGACCAAGGCCGTGTGCATGAGGACAGAGAGATGACCTGCTAAAGCACCGGCCGGTGCTCAGAGAGATGAATGGAAGCACGTCCCTGTCACAGGAGCAGAGATGAGGCCAGAGGGACTGGGTGCAGACAGCAGGGGGGCTAGTGGCAGCTCTGTGCTGGGCCCTGCGGCCTGACAGATCCTGATGGGGGTTCCTCCTGGCTCTGCACTCAGGAATTACTCCTGGTGGTGCTGGAGGGACATATGGGATGCTGGGGATGAACCCGGGTTGGCCGTGTGCAAGGCAAATGCCCTACCTGCTGTACTATTTCTCCAGCCCCTGTCCTGGCTTCTTGGGTTTGCACAAACACGCCCATCGGTTCAGAGTCCTTCCCTGCCTTTATTTAGGTCAGAAAGAACAGAATAAAGTCACCCTGCCCGCTGAGAGGGACTCTCACCCCTGCAACTGTGTGCTCTTCCTGGCTCCCAAACCGCCCCAGCCATCACGGCCTCCAGGCGCCTTCTGCAGCCCCCAGACAGGGCAGCGCTAACAGCAGCCCTGGACATGCAGAGAGCGCGTCCTTCAGAGAGACCCACTTAATTAATATGCTCCTAGCTGCTTCCTCACGTTCGAACGCAGAAGTTTAAGCATCTGTCCCTAAATGCTTATTTTTCTCCGAGTGCAGAACGGCAGGCTGTCCTTTCCACCCCATTCTTCAGCAGCAAGAACCTGTCATCAGCCACTGAGGCCTCACTGTGTCTGCGAAAATTAGCAGAATGCAAAGGAGCCGGGACACTGGGAAAACATTCAGGGCCAGTCAGGCTCCTGCACCCTCAGGGCCCCACATTCTGCACAGCACTTCAAGGGGCTCATCTGCATGAGAATCTCTCTTCCTCTCTCTCTCTCTCTCTCTCTCTCTCTCTCTCTCTCTCTCTCTCTCTCTCCCTCATGCTCACTCTTGCTCTCACTCTGTCTCTCTCTCCTCTGTTTTCTCTCTCTCCTTCTCTCTCCTCTCTGTCTCTTTCTCTCTCCTCTCTCCCTCTCCCTCTCCCCCTCCATCTCCCCCTCCCTCTCCCTTTCTCTCTCCCTCTCCCCCTCCCTCTCTCTCTCCCTCTCCCCCTCCCTCTCTCTCTCCCCCTCCCCTCCCTCTCTCTCTCCCCCTCCCCCTCCCCCTCCCCCTCTCCTCTCCTCTCCTCTCCTCTCTTCTCCTCTCCTCTCCTCTCCTCTCCTCTCCTCTCCTCTCCTCTCCTCTCCTCTCCTCTCCTCTCCTCTCCTCTCCTCTCCTCTCCTCTCCTCTCCTCTCCTCTCCTCTCCCTCTCCCCTCCCTCTCTCTCTCCCTCTCCCCCTCTTCTCTCCTCTCCTCTCCTCTCCTCTCCTCTCCTCTCCTCTCCTCTCCTCTCCTCTCCTCTCCTCTCCTCTCCTCTCCTCTCCTCTCCTCTCCTCTCCTCTCCTCTCCTCTCCTCTCCTCTCCTCTCCTCTCCTCTCCTCTCCTCTCCTCTCCTCTCCTCTCCTCTCCTCTCCTCTCACTCCCACTTCCTCTCTGTCTCTGTCTCTGTCTCTGTCTCTGTCTCTGTCTCTCCCTCGCTCCCCTCCCCCAGTGTCCCCACCCTCCAGAGGCATTCTGACAGGTTAGCCAAGAATGTGCTGTCTCGAGGAGGGAGAGAGCAGGTGCTCAGGCAGGCTCACTACTTCAGGCAGGCGCTGGTTCATCACTGTTGCCCTTGCAAGGAACCTTTCTGGAACTGGGACTGAAAAAATAACGGCAGCCTCTTCCTGGCCCCGTTGGCCCTGCCATCTTGCGGCTGGAACCAGTTTTGCCTGCTGTCAACTCTCCGAGGCACTCCCTGGGAGTGGGGGAAAGGGCGGCCAGGGAGCTTAAATGCAGAGCAGAGGCCCAGGCTGAGCAAGCAGACCTTCCTCTAGTCCTGCTTCCGGTGCGGTGACCTTGGCACGTCCCCAATCCTGACTGCAGCTTCTCCCGGGCCTTGCATAGGGGCTGCAGGCTGGAGTGATGTCCAACACACGCCGTGGAAACACTCCTGACAGGGTTAAGGAGAAGAGAAATGCACCGGGGAGCGCAGCTCTGGAGCTGAGTCACTGCACGGGCTGGCTCTCTGCCGGCAGCACCAGATTACTTGCGGACGGAGGTCATGGCAATAAGCCAGAGGCCCAGAGACCCGGTGAGTGCCTGGCAGTGTGCGGCCTCTTGGAGACAGAATTCTTTAATGGAGAAGTTCAGCTGGAAAAGTGAAGGCTGAACTGTCTGTAAGGGGAATCAATAACGACCACTTCCTTGAGGGCTAGTTATCTGGAGCAATAAAATGCCACAAAATAAATGAACTGCGAGCGTACGGCTTGGGACCAGGCCAGGTCTGCACTGGCCAGACATAGAGCATGGATGAACACTTGTCACGGGCCAGTGGGTGGGTGGACACACACCCAGAGGCCCTGGGGGCTCCAAGAGCCAGACTGTGAGTCAGATTAGCACACTCAGAGACACGCAAGAAGTCTGGCTCCTTCTTTCAGACTCTGCCGTGAGAGTCACGGGTTTCCCGGAGCACGCATGGAACACCAGGTGTGTGTGGTCTATAGTTCTGAGATGCCAGCACTGCTGGCTGCATCTGCGTCACACAAAGCTGCAGCAGAACACAGCGACCCTCCGCCCTAATGGCAGCCCCAGACAACAAGGACGAGCATGGCAGCGCCATGCTCTGACCTCAGACTATGCCACAAAGTGATCCAAACTTCCTGATGGTGTCATGAAAGCAGACACGTGGACCTGTGGGCCAGAGCTAGCAGCCTGGAATGAAAGCCTGACTGAGATGGACCACTGCCAACAAAGGAGGTGGCTGGGGAAAGCATCTTCACTCTCTTCGAGACAAGGCACCGAGAAACATGACAGCTGCCTGCAGAGGTATGGAACTGGACAGCCGACTTATACCAGGAGGAATGGAACTGGATCACCATCTTATACTAGGAGGAACGGAACTGGATCTGCCAACTTATACCACGCACAGAAGCTAGTTCAGCATGGAGAGAAGACTCTCCTGCCAGACCCAAATACACTGAACAGACAAAAGACAAAACATAGCGTGGGCTTCAGGGTGCTTCTCGGGGGTTTGACTTCACAGGCAAAGGAAGCAAAGGCAAGTACATACACCGGTGATGTCACAGCGAAGCCAAGCATGTCTGGACAACTAAGCAACCCACCACTCGGCAGACCGAAGGGGCAGGGGGAAAGGTTCAGGGGTCTGTCGTGTGTGCCTATGAGGTGAAGTCTGGCCCCTGTCATAGACCCGGTGCCTCCACATGCCTCTGTGCTGCAGCACTGGGATGGTCCAGGCTGGGCTCTGAACTGAGGGCCCCCACGCGGGGCCTAGTCTCACCAACGTGGCCCCAGAGCTTCTGGGCCACTGCTTGGGAAGACCCAGAAATAATAAAAGGAAACACAGTGTACTGGATGGGAGAAAACGTCTGTACATCACATATTGGAACAAGTGCCAAGACAGAGAGGGAATGAAAAAAAATCTCAAGAAAATCCACCCCCTGCCCCCTCCCCCACCACACACACACACACACACACACACACACACACACACACACACACACACACACACACGGAAAGGATGAAAGACCCGAACAGACCCTTCTCCAGAGACAGACAGAGAGTTTCTGGAGTGGGAAAGAAAGTTCCTCAGCACTTCTCATCGGGGAGCTGAAATCAGAGCAACAGTGAAATGTCACCAGTGTGAGAATGGCTGCACCCAACAGGATGAGCCAACAAGAACTGACGAGGAGAAAGGGACCCTGTTTCCTGCTGGGAGTGCTGTGTATTGGCGCACAGTCTGGAACGTGGCAGGACCATTTCTTTTTTCTTTTATTTTTTTTTTCTTTTTGGGTCACACTCGGCGATGCACAGGGGTTACTCCTGGCTCTGCACTCAGGAATTACTCCTGGCAGTGCTCAGGGGACCATATGGGATGCTGGGAATCGAACCTGGGTTGGCCGTGTGCAAGGCAAACGCCCTACCCAGTGTGCTATCACTCTAACCCCGTGGCAGGACCATTTCTGAACATGCTGAAAACCAGAGCAACTGCATGACCCAGCAGTTCCACTGCCCGGGATCTGAGGAACACAAGGGCTCCGAGAGGGGCCAGTACAGCACTGTCCATGGCAGTTGGGTCCCACAACCAGCCAAGGGCCCACAAGCTGAGTGGACAAAAGATGGTATATAAGTGCATGTAGGTGTGTACGTACTCGGATGCATGGTGAAATGCTGATGGGAAAAGATGAAATCTTGCCATCTGTGATGCTGGGAACACCACAGCTGGCGAGCTTCACTCTCGGCCACACAGGTCAGAAGGGAAAGAAAAGGTATGAACTGGAACCCATAAGACATAGTCTTTTTTTTTTTTTTTTTTGGTTTGGTTTGGGACCAGGCTGTGCTCAGGTTGCCTAGGATTGAACCTGGGTTGATTGTGTGCAAGGCATGCCCCTTACCTACTGTACTATCTCTCTGGCATCATATACAGACCTTTAAACTCAAATTAATTTAAGAGCATGAGAAAAAGATGAGCTGGAACCCCACCTCCCCCTGCCCCAAATGAATGGACTGAAGTATGGGGTGATGGCTAGAGAAAAAAAGGAAGGCAGCAGGAAGAGTGGGGGAGCGGGGGAGAGGCAGGAGAAGTGGGGGGAGGAGCAGGAATCAGGAGACACATCTGGATACTGCACTAGAACTCGGGGAGGGGGAGGGGGAAGTTCCGGGGATGGAGAGAAGCAGAGACACAAATACACACCGAGGTAAAACGCCCTTAGAAGCTTCACGGTTCCTGATCCAATGACTAAGTCAGTAATAAAAATAAAAAATGTTGAGGGAGAGGGTGGAGTGATAGCACAGTGAGGAGGGCATTTGCCTTGCATAGGGCTGACTCGGGTTTGATTCCCAGCATCCCATAGAATCCCTTGAGCCACGCCAGGAATAATTCTAGAGTGCAGAGGCAGAAGTAAGCCCTGAGCATCACCAGATGTGACCCAAAAAAGCCAAAAATAAAATGTTGAGGGCCAGAAAGAGAGCAGAGCGGGAGGGCACTTGCCTTGCATATGGTCAGCTCAGCTGCTACTCCAGCACCAACTATGGCCCTGGGGTCTTGCCAGCAGTGAGTCCTGAGCGCAGCTGGTGTGGCCTGATGTCATTGCACCACTTCCCATTTTCCCGGAAATCGACATTTACTGAAACTTCCATATTTAATTCTTTCTCATTTTCACGTTCGTGGTGAGGGGGTTCTCTCCAGCGGGGTTTAGGAGGCCCTGGACTGGCTCCACAGGCTCAGTAGCTCTTAGGCGGGCCAGACCTATGGGTGCTCTCTAAGAGTCCTGGACAACGGAAAGGAGGTGAGCAAGCCTATAACTCCCCCCAGACACACCCAGAAAAAATGCAATTATGTGCAAAAGTTCCTCATTCCCAAACCTCCAGAAATATCTACACTTAATTAGCTTTGATGGTAAAGTATATTTTTACTATTTGTTGAAGGCACCGAGTAAAATATTATGCTTCCTCTTCCTAATTAATATTTTCCCTTAAGAAATTTTGAAACTTATCTTGACATTTAAACCGTTAATCCAACACGGAAGTGTCAGTGGCTCGACCTGGGGTTTCTTCCCATCAGGAGCCCCTGGGCTGGTTCCCAAGGTGAGAAACAGGCACTGCAAAGCTTCTCCACCTGGCCACATGGCACATCCCACGTGAGGCACCGTAGCGCCTGGCTGCTCCAGGTCCCCATCTGTTACAGCCCCTTGGATCTGCCTTCAGGCAGCGATTATCCTTCCATGCTCGCTTCATCCTTTCTCTGAAGACGCACTCAGCCCCTGGGGGAAAGCCAGCAGCTGGGGACATGGGCAGTCAGTGGGGCATCCAACAGCACCAGGAAGGCACTTGCTCCCATGGCCCCCGACGGCACCCAGTGGGCGGGCTCATGTTCGCCCTTCCTGCAAAGCCAGGTCCCGGAGGAGGATGCAGACACACCCACGCGGAAGGTTCTCCATCATGTTCCATAGACTCAGGAAATCCACCACCAGCTCTCCCCACTCGGGTCACCACTGACACAGACACATCAGGGATGGCTGCCACACTCTCTGGAGGAGAGTTTCCATTTGGCCGGATCCCCCAGGTTATTGGTGGGGGGCTATGAATGCTCATGAACCTTGTGCATGGAAATGGAAGTGTGCGCACTCAGCACACAGACCTCCATGCACATGTGTGCACATAGAGCGTGGGGTGTGTTTCTCCAGACTCCAGTCAGCTGGCCGAGCAGTGGGCAGGTTCCCCGGGTCCAGGGTCATTGCTGAGCCAATTCCTTGAGTTTTGGGGGTTGCTCTTCCAAAGGCTGCCACATTAGAGGAATTAGCCTGGGGTCAGGCCCGGAGGAAGTACATGAGGAAGGCGCACCCCATAGCACATGGACATAACACCCATTAGCAGAGCTCCATCCTTTGGTGAGAATTTGGAGCTGACACCTCATTGCAGGGAGGGTGATACAAACCAACAGAACAATCAGCTTCTCCTCAGAGCTGGCAGTCTCCCTCAAGGAGAGGGAGAGAAAGAGAAAAAGAGAAGAGGGAGAGGAAGAGACAGGGGGAGGGGAGAGAGACAGACAGACAGATACAGAGAGAGACACACACACAGAGTGAGAGAGAGAGAGAGAGAGAGAGAGAGAGAGAGATTCTTGAGCAACTGAAAGAAGCTGAGGAAAAAGCTGAGGAAAAAACAACTAAAAGGAGTAAGGAGATTTATCATTCCATGTTTCTTGGAAGAAGGGGCAGGGGGCAACTGCTTGGCCTCCCAGGAGTGCAGGAAAGTGTCAGAGTGGAGGAGGAGCAAAACTGCCCCTCTCCAGAACATTTGGTTTCCCGTGGTCAAAACTGGGGAAAGAAGGACCACAGTGAATACAGTGGGTCAGGTGCTTGGCTTGCACGTGGCTGATCCCCAGTACCCCATATATTCCCCCGAGCCCACCAGGAGAGATCCTGAGCACAGAGCCAGGAGTAAGCCAGGAGTAAGTGGATGACATATTTTGGGTGATTAAGAATAATCAAACAAAGCCGAGCCACAATAAAATGCAAAGAGTAGCAGTGACGGGGGGGAGGGGGGTTGTGGATTATCCATGTGCGGGGCAGTGGATATCTGACAAACCACTGAACTCTCTAGAACTGCTCCAAAGGTATAGATCCTTAAATACTTTGCCAACACAGCCTTGGCAAGAACAGATGATTCACACATGGAGAATTCATTGTTACGATGAGAATTTGTTAGTACTACATAAATCACAGGCAGCCTGATCCCTGGAAAATTCTAGAGAACTGTAGGAGAGATTGCAACAGCAAATTAGGAATTGAGAGGGTGCATTCTTCCCTCTCTCTCAGGGCTCCAGGCCCGCTGCCCAAATTCCAGAAAGAAAGAACTCTGAATCCAAGTGAATGCCCAAATATTGCCCAGATTTCTAACCACCCAAGAAAAACTGACTAATGGAAGGTTCTTTTACTTCAACTGGACAGTTAACTAGATGGACAGCTGTGAAAAGAGCATCTTTGGAAAGCGTGGAGTCCTTCCAGAAAGGTCTGATGGCTTGGAGGCAGAAGGTGGTGATGAAGTAAAGACAGCAAGAGGACAACTCGATGTTAAAATGAGCTTCCTTGTGCTGGCCCTGTGTGCCTGTTGTTTATTGTTTATTTCTATTTTTTGCTGTTCAGAGGATTGTGATGGGGTATATTTTGAGGCAGGAGAGGAAAAGGAGTAGCCCATAATTCTTCCTATCCAGGCTTCCTAGAAGGCTTTTAAAGGATTATGCTAAAGTTAGAGCTGACGGCTGAGCCAACCCAAAGAAAGTCTTGTTATAAATAACGATGATGAAGTCAAAAGGTCCATGTGCCCTTCCCGGAGGAAGCTGGCCCCCGTTCTCCCCAGGGTCTCACCTCACATCACCTCTGAGAAAGACTCCCAGCTCCAGGCTATCCAACGACGGGCGAGAGGGTTCGGGAAGAATGAGTGAACTCTTGACTCAAGTTTGACCTCAGCTCAGTTCATGGTGTTCCTCTCAACTGGGCACCAGACAAGCATTGACCTTCCGGAGCATCCCGGAAAGGGGACTGCCATGCACTGCCCAGGCTTGACTTTGCTGGGAGGAGGATTTCAGGACCTTGAATGAGAGGAGGGGAGAGGAGGCGATGCCTAGTGGTTGGGTTGATTTTGCCCCGCACGCGGCAGGAAACGCTTTGCTTGCCCAAAGGAGGTCGAAACAGAGCAGCAGAGAGAAACGAAGCCTGGTGGGATGGACCCGCTAATGAATAGCTGCTTGCCGGCAGCCCATGCATGGCTCCTGCAAACCTCTCCCTCCAGTGAGCGGCTTAATGAAGGCAGATGCTGCAAACACCAGAGGGACAGTGAGGCAGTGCTGAGCTGCTGAGCTGCTTCGTTTTAATTGGGAGAGCCTGAGGGTGTGTGCCTGCACCTTCTGGAGAACTCAGCTTGCAGCATTATCAGGTTCACCAGACAAAGGGTCAGAGCTCAGGAGCAGGTGAAGAAGAGGTTGGGGGACCAGGTCATGGGCACAGAGGATGAGAAGGGGGGGACAACTGTGCCAACTCCCCTTTTTCTTTACACCAAGACCTGGGCTTGGCTTCTGTGGGAATCACTGGCCTTTTTCACCCCCAGTTCCTATATAATGGATTTCTTCCTTTACACACAGAAATCTAAGTCCTGGTGGAGGCATCTGAACAATGTTGGCTCTTTTCAAATTCACAGACCTACCTTTGCCACCTTTATCCTTTGCTGGACAATGCCCCACTTCCTGTAGTCTCTCATGGAGAGCTAAAAAAGGCCCATGCAAATGCATCCACCCCATGCAGGAGTGAGGAAGACATTCTACAAGCAGCCGGCACTGCACCCCATTAATCTCCAGCCATGATCCCGGGGAGCAGCGATTCCCACGTGGATTCGAAGGACGGCGGCATTCCATGGAAGGACGTGCAGGAACACTCACCGCCGCCCCCTTTTCCACACGGACATCTCAGTTGCAGCTGACAGCGGCCTCAGCAAGTCTTGGCAAATGCGTTACGTTTTGCCGTGACAAAAACAAACCACTGAAAACAAAACGGGTTTTACTCTTAGAAAGCGAGTCTTCCATCCTGTCCCTGGCGCATGCCAGCTCTGAGGCCCGGGGCAGCCGGAGACTCATCTGTAAGCGGAATGAAATGTCTGGTCTCTGCAGGGTCTCGGGGAAGATGGAACGAGACAGTTACAAAGCACCGAGCGACGGCCCCCGCACAGGCCGATTCCTCATTCTGCTCCTTTTGGCCCCTGCCTGTCTCCAGCTACGAGCTGTGCTCCGGGCCTCCAGCTGGGACAGCAGATGCCCCTGGCAAGTGGCTCATGCTGGTGGCGGGTGAGGGCACAGCTGTGTGGTCGCTCCTGTCTTCCTTCCCTTGGGTGGAACCCAGAGGGTGTAGCGACCTCCCGGGAGGGTGCCAGGAGTGACGGGATAGTCAGGGAGAACAGACGTGTCCGTATGATGCCCTGGGTCCTGTGTGTGATGTCTTCTTCCTTTTTAGGGGAGTAGGGGCTCCCGTGTGGTGCTCTTGTGGCCTGAGAGAATCTCCTGGGGATGCCAGGTGAAAAGGGGGCAAGGATAGGACCCAGTGAGGCAGTGCTGAGGACCACCAGGGCTGCCCCGGGAATTGGCCACACACACTGGGCATCACCAGCTGCACTAGCTCCCAGCTCCGAACTTTTCTTTGTGGGGGGGGGCCAGGGTGGGGACCGGGGTGGGGGCCAGGAGTTACAACAATTATTAAAGAAGCTGATCATGCACGGATCACCTGTTACAGAGTGTGTGTGTGTGTGTGTGTGTGTGTGTGTGTGTGTGTGTGTGTGTGTGTGTGTGTGTGAGAGAGAGAGAGAGAGAAGCAAAGGCATTGCCATGACAGCTCATAAAGAAGCCAGAAGAAGCTAGGCCTAGGTTTCAGTTCCAGAATTCCTGGAATTGAGCACAGATACCTGGAATCGAGTCATGATTTTCCTGAAGTGAGATGGCCATGATGAGGTCAACTAAGGGCTACCAATCAGATGCAGCTACAGAAGCCCTCCCATATAACCCTTATGTAACTCTTATGCAACACTTATATAACTCCGACATATAGCCCATCAGCAAAGTACAAGTAGTGGAAAGCCCCTCAGATTTCAGCCAAAAGGGTGGTCCTTGGAAAGTCCCTGTAACATAATGCTATTGTATAAAATCCCCTGACTTTTGAGACTCGGGGCCACTTGTTCCGAGAAGGCTGCCACTGTGTTGTTGAGCTGGATGAGGGCCCTAGCTTGAGTGAGCCGATCTAGCTAATAAAAACCCTTTGCTTATTGCATCGAAACTTGTCTTCATGTGATTCCTCTTGGAGGAATTCCTCTTGGGGAGATCTTGGTCCAGTTTAACAGTGAGTTTCCGTGCCCCTCAAAATTCACAGGACAAAGCCAAGCCAACTATCTCCTCTAGGGCTCCTGGTCGAAACTGTGAGAAGTGCATCTGTTCTCCCTGAGCTGCTCCGAGGCTGGTGGCTGGGATGTGCCACGTCTCCACAGGCTTCACCCTCCTCACATACCTGGGTGTCTTCTGCACAGGGGAAAATGGTCTTAAGGCTTTTGAAATGCTCTTGTTTATAGTTAGTATCCCTCAAGTGGCAATTCGAACTCTGTCTTTCTATCATAAAAGCGAAGAGCTTGGCCTGCTCTAGAATAATCAGGGGCGGTGTCTTAGTATTGGCCAACCTGAGTTTGACTCTGGGCACCAGGCGGTCAGTGAGCTCAAAGGGCAGGTGTGCGCTGACAGGTAGGAGGCCCTGAGTCTGACCCCAGCACATGCTACAGACCCCTCGACTGGCACCGTGGGGTGCAGCTCTGGGGTTACCCCTGAAGGCACTGTGGACAGAACCCTCAGGCCCAGTGGTCTAAGTATCTCTTGGCGTGGCCCCCATTCTCGAGCCCCCGGATTCGGCCTGAGATCTCTCCCACAAAGTGACTAACGTCCATGCAGCTGTTTCATCAATTTGGAACCCTGAAATCCCAGCCTTTCCCCCTCATGGACTTCTGCTTTTACACCTGTCTCCGTGAGAGAAAAGCTAAGTTAAGGTTCTGCCCAGACTCTTGCCAGTGGTGGCCCCTTTCTGAGCTTCTGGAGGACAGTACGTGAGGTCCAGCCTCTGGCATGGTGTGAGCGTGACCCCTGGGAAGCCAGTGTGGCACCTCAGGCTGAGGCATACTGCCAGTCTGACTCTTCCAGATGGGCAGGAAAGACAAGCGTTTCTGTCTGGATCTTCTGAGTCTCCTGCTTTGGAGACTCCCTGTGCTCCTGCGGCGAGTGTGTTACGTGACTTAGTGCTTCATTTCCCAAAAGCACTGTGAGCTGTTTCATGCGGTGTAAAACAGATGCGGAGTGGGGGCCAAAATGATAGGACAGCGGGGAGGGCAATTGCCTTGCACATGGCCCATCCGGGTTCAAGCCACCGCATCCCATATGGTTCCCCCGAGCACCGCCAGGAGTAATTCCTGAGTGCAGAGCCAGAAGGAACCCCTTGAGCATCGCCAGGTATGACTCAGGTAAACATAAAATAAAAAGAAAAGAAGACATATGCAGAGTGCCTGTTGTCTCATGGCACAGCCTCGGCAGTCCCCGCTGTGGTGGTGCCCTGTCTGCTGGGCTGTGAGCAATAAGGCTGTCATTACACGCGCGCGGCCATCAACACAGAGGCTGGCCCGGCCTTCAGAGTGTCGCGCTGTGCAGATGCCCCACTGTCTTAATGAGTCCAGCTAGACTGGCACCTTCTGGCCTGCGGAGCAAGCCACGACGCCTTCTTCCTCAAGGGTGACAAAGCCCTTCTCAGTCTTTTTATTTTCATGTGGATTTTAAAATGAGTCTTTCAATTTTTATGCACACACCTACCAGAAGCATTGATTCCAGCGTGATGAATTTTTGAATTGAATTGTACTGCATTTTTCAATATTGGGCTTTCCGTAACACAAAATATTTCTCCATTTATGAAGGTTTTGTATAACTTCTCTTAATATTTTATAGTCTGCCGAAGAGAGGTAGGTTGAAGATAATACAAAGGATAGAACTGTCAACTCAGGTTCACATAAATTATAGATCTCAATTCAATGGGAATTATAAATAATAACTCAAAGTACAAAGAAGTCGCAGCCTCTACACCGGATGGAATACTACTCTGCCATTAAAAAAAGATGAAAGCATGTCCTTGGGGACAAAACTGACAGGTCTGGAGGTGCCTAGGCTCAGGGAAATAAGGAAGTAAAAGACAATCACTCGATGGCTTTGCTCCTGTGCAGAATCTGAGTAATGACGAAAGCAAGTCCCTGGAGGAGCAGCAGAACTTCTAGAGGAGGAAGGAAGTTCCCAAAAGAATTGAGAAGGTCAGAGGAAAGAGCTGGGGGTCTTCCTGGTGGCCACACAGCTGTGGAGATGTAAATACATCCCCTTCAAGTCCCACAATACTGCAAACCAATGAGAAATCAATACAGAATCCATACAAAATCCACAAGGATAGGAGTGAAGCTTCACAACTGATAATGGAGAGCCTCCAAGTGGGCGCTCTGAGCTCCTTCCTGGCTGCCCGGCCACCTACCACAGTCCATGGTCAGGAGCTGCTGCCTGGGATCAAACACTCGTGCTGGTCATGTCACCTAAATGACCCGTGCACTGGAAAAGCAGCTGAGAGAGAAGAGCGTCCAGCATCCGCTGATGACCCCTCTGTCTCTAACCCTTTATCTTACTAGGGCCCTTCATTCCAACTCATTCAACTGAAAATAAATTTCCCTGTTTGTGACTTTAAATAGTACTTCTCCTTATTTGGCCCAAATCCCTCTTCCTTCCTGGGGTCTTTCTGGACAGCCAGATCTCTGGCGCTCCTATCTATCGAGGGCCGGATAAGACCCTGCGGTCATGGGGTCTGACCCCGGTCCATGATGGGACAGACATAGGTGGCCCATCAGCTGCCTGTAGCCTGTCAGCTTGTCTTGTATGGCCTTTGAACGATGTTATAACTATCCAAATGGCCCTGGGCAGAAAAAACTTTACCCTCCATTATACTATATATATATATATATTATATGTATGGCTGAAATATATATATATATATATATATATATCACGATCACGATCACAATCACGATATCCCATTAATCACCGATTTCTCGGGTGGGCTCAGTAACATCTCATTTCGTCCTTTTCCTGAGAACTTAGAAGTCTATCTCGACTCAGCCCTCCTAACGATGTTGTACTGGGGGCTCTTCAGGGTCAGGGGAATGAGATCCAGCTTGTTACTAGATTTTGCATATGAATACACCATGGGAAGTTTGCAAGGCTGTCCCATGTGGGCAGGAAACTCTCAGAGGATTGCCAGTTTCTCCCAGAGGGAAAAGTAGGCAAAAGATATTGCGCAGCCGCAAAGCGGCCATGCGCTTCTGAGAGCTTGCTTTTGAGTCTTTCTGGATGTTGGCCGTTGATGGGATTACACACATCTGGGTTCCTCTGCTGGTACCTTCATGCATGAGGCCTGTCCAAACGTGTGGAGAGGGGCCTCCAGCATGGCTGCAGCTAGGTTCCAGTGGTCTTCGGCTGCCGGGAGCTCTGCTTGGGGTGGGGAGGAAAGCTGGAGCCCATCCCCTCTGAGGAGCCCCAGGGAAGACAGCCAGGTGTGCGGGCAAGAGACTTTCTGCATCACTCTCTTCTGAGAGCTTGCTTTTAAGTCTTTCTGGATGTTGGCTGTTGATGGGATTACAAACACCTGGATTCCTCTGCTGGTACCTTCAATATATATATTGAGATTCCACAAACAGGAAATCTCCTAGGAAGGACACATTACTTAGGTGTTTCCTTGGTCAAGCCTCAGAAGTCACTTTCTCCCTCACCCCAGGGAGTGAGGAGAGGACTGTCACTTCCCCTTCCTACCCCATCGGGCTCTTCCCTGGCTGGTTGAGCAGATAAATGAGCATCACTGGGGAAGGGAATCAAATTGAGATGAAGAGTCCAAGTGGATACAGACTCCAGAGTAGAAGGGGCAGCGTGAGGGGATGTTTCCTGTGAGGGTATGAGGATAACACCCCAAGTTTCATTTTGGGCAGATATGGGCGTAATGAGATTCTTTCCACCTGTAAGGACTGGCTTGATGCTGAGTTGCAATGACAAACATGTCAAAGGGTGCATCTTAGGAAGACCCATTCTGGGCATCGCGGAGGCCCATCCTTCACAGCAAAATCCAAGATACCAAAGGCAGCCGTGCATGTCTCAGAAGTGGAGATAAGGCAAAAGTCAAAAGTGCTTTTCGTTTTTAAGCAGATGGTCTTTTTTTTTTCTTTTTGGGTCACACCCGGCGATGCACAGGGGTTACTCCTGGCTCTTCACTCAGGATTTACTCCTGGCGGTGCTTGGGGGACCGTATGGGATGCTGGAAATTGAACTTGGGTAGGCCACGTGCACGGCAAATGTTCTGCCCACTGTGCTATCGCTCCAGCCCCTTAAGCAGATGGTCTTTAGCTGAGCAATTCTTTCCTTTACCTTCCTATTAAACAAGTTTTTGATAAAATTACATTATTTTCTGGGAGGCACTAACTGCTACAGCTTCCTGATGCAGAGTTTTCCTTTAACCAGTCATGCCAGTTACTGGGGTGGGGAGAGTAAGGTACAGAGAGTTTCTATGTGCCACCTGTAAAGGTGCAATGATCAAGATTTAGTTACTAAATATCTTTGACGCGTGCATTCAAGAGTTTATTCATGAATGTGGGTCTTTCTCCAACCCACTGGCTCACCACATGCCATAGTAGGCCCTGGAAAGACTACCAATGACTCATGGATACATTGCTTTCTACAAAGCAAGTCTTTTACAGAAGCATAAACATGAGGGACTTGTTTAAGGCAGTACGTCAGTGACAAAGCGACTGATGCTTCTGATCAACAGTGATTCCATTCTTCACCCAACTGAGATTGCATGTTTGAATCATTCCCTCAAGTATATATGCCTTACTGGTAATGCATGTTACCAGTTATCTTGTTTTTAACATACAGACTGATCTAACAGGATCTTCAGCCTTTTTTATGTGGCTTTTATTGGCATTCCTAAAATTCATGTTGGAGACTGGAAAGGAAACGGTGTGACATGCCCCTCAGGGATGGGGGATTCAAGCAAAGCGCAGCAGTGGAGGGAGAGGTCACTTGGCAATGACCCGTTGCAAGGAAAATCAGCATCCTTCCTTTTTGCGAGCAGCGAAATTTCTCTTCTCTTTTCTATGGGATTCATCCAAAACGGATCCATGAATCTTTGGGACTCATGTTTACTCTTTGTAGAATAATGCCACCAAAAATACTCTATGAATATTTCTAAAGCTGTTTCTGAAACTTAAAACTGAGCAAAAAATAAATAAATTGAAAAAAGCAAAAGCAGCATCAATCTCTCGACATCTCGGCATCTGGCAGCTTATTACTCATCATCTCTAAGGTTTTATAGTCCAGACCTTTACTGCTACTGTGGTGACCACCCACAGCCCATTGCCCTTCCTGGTGAGTCCCCAGCACTCACCCATCACCCACCAAGTGCCTATGAGCTCTTCGCCATCCCCCTCTTCCACCCATCTGATGGGACCGTTATCTGTGGAACCTCAGAATGGGCAAGCATTACGAGCAGGTCACCATACCCGAGTGTGGTAACTCAGGTCAAAAGGCGGTCATGTCAGGGACTGAACCAAATGCTTTGGTCTTGAAACCCAATGCTATGAATCAGGGAGAGATTCTGTTTCTGCTCTGCCATGGAGTTGAATCCATGCGGCAGAGGAGTGCCTGCTCTGGGGCGATGGAGCTAGGACAGTGAGGAGGGCTCTTGCCTGGCACTGCATTTAAAGGTGTGAGTGAACTTCCGGTCTGCTTTATTAGTGGAAGGAAGTCCAGTGGAGCAGTAAGGAACAGGTTCTGAGGCCAGATCCAGGTTCAAATCTATGTAGCTACAGCTTGTGGTCCTTGGTTAAATTACCCAACCTCTGTTTCTTAAAATATGAGTTTCACAGTGATCACTACCTATTCATAAGGTGTGTGTATGGCTGAAATAATTAGATTGATATGGCACTTAGAACACTTGCCAGTTTTCATGGTTAAGCACTTGGGGTTCCTTGGAGGCCCTTTGACAAATCCACAACAAACTATCCTCACAGGGCCTACAGCTACTTTTTTGCATTAGCACAAAACCTTGAGAACCACTGGTCTGACCAAATAAACTGGAGTCTTGTTTGGTTGTTTTAAATACACTATTTACGTCCCTCAAGGCTATTATTTGTGTTATTATTTGCAATGAGCTGCAAGTCTACACTTAGGAAACTGTATGCATATAACTTGCGCTTAGATGCAGAATTAAAATCAATTAACAATGATACCATTTTTGACAACATTCGGTGTCAAGGTAGGAAGACAAACATAATCTAAGTACAATGGGCATAGGAAAATGTAATTAAGTACATTTTTTTAATGCATCTCCTAACTGCTTCATTTTTACAATTGAAGAAATAAACCATTATTCTCACATTTTCATTAATCTAGTTTACATAACTCCTTTTATATATGTGTGTACACACACATACACATACACATGTACATACACATATGCCTCTTGCTGCTCACACATACATAAACCCCAAAATCTCTCTCCTCGGTTGAATTTGAAACTCAGATTCTGCCTTCAATGCCAGTTTTCTTCTCAAGTGGAACCTGGTCTGGGCTTTGAATGCCACGGACATCCAGAGTTTCTGCTGCAGTGAACTAAAAGTCATTGCTTGGCAGCCGCGGGTAACTGCAGATGAAAAGGCTGCAGGAGAAATCTCTCCCCTTCAGGAAATTGTGGCAGGAAACTGCTGAAGCCAGGTAAGAGGATTCTAGCCCAGACAATAAAGAAATGAAGAGAGGCAGAACAACAATCAGAAGACATCACATCTCAGACAAAACCTAGGACTTTCAAGGAAAAATCACTTCCTATACTCGTGGGCATACACAAGACACAACCACCCAAATGGGGAGTGGGAAAGCACTCAGGCAGTGGGTCAGTCAGGCACCAGCATCTTCAAGGCAGAAGACCGAGTACTGTTTATTCAACCATCCTTGAGCAAACTGACTGTGTCCCCCAGGAATTGTTAATGAAGCCTGAACAACGAGTGGGCACTCTGTGAAGTGACATTAAAAAAAAGGTGCAACGTTCATTTCCTACTTACATTTCCCCTCACTTGAAAGGACAACCATGACGCCTTGGATACAGGAAGGAGGGAAAAACATTGCTGTGACATCCATTCTAGAGGCAGCTCCCCCTTCAGAGAGAAGAGTGCAGACATCCTTTCAGCTCCTGTGTTCTTTCCAATGTGCTCCATAATTCCGCACCCATCTCTCGACATCTGTATCTTCTCCCCGCACCCCCACCACCCCACCCCTATGCAGAGCAGCAATTCTCAGAACTCCGAGTACCCTTAGCACCTGGAGGGCTTGTTCAGAGAAGGCGGCCAGGCTTCATGCTCAGAACCTCTGCTTCTGTAGGCCGGTGGGTTGGAGAGTCTCTGTTCTTGTTTTGTCCAGGTTCCCAGTTGTTGGCATTGCCACCATGATGCAAGGATGTGACCATCAGCCCTCCAAAGATGTCCACAGTCCCTCACAGGACTATGGACTATCTTAGGTCAGAGCAATAGCACAGTGGGGAGGGCATTTGCTTTGCACACAACTGACCCAGGTTCCATCCCCAGCATCTCATATAGTCCTCCAAACACGGCCAGGAATAATTCCTGAGGGAAGAGCCAGAAGTAAACCCTGAGCATCACCAGGTGTGGTCCAAAACCCAACCCAACCCAACCCAACCCAACCCAAACCAAAAACAACCAATAAACAACCCAAACTATCCTAACACATCTGGAATAATTGAAACCACACATAAAAAACCACACACTACAATGTACCAAACTACAAATCAATAGAAGACAGATAAAAGGAAAACTTTCAAACCCCTGTAAATAAAAGAAGAAATGTACCACTCAATAACCCAAATACCAGAGAAAAAGTTTCATAAAAATCATGCTAAAAATGAATGAACATAAAATATAAGACATTACAACTTACTGAGCACCAGTGAAGAACTTCTAAAAGGAAACAATATCTTAAAATTATAATTACATATAAATGATATAAAATGATACAATTTTTCATATATTCTAGTTAATAGAAGTCTCTAAAATGTAGATTTCCATGTTAAGATCTGACAAAAACTTCAAAACCAAAAGTTCAAAACCAATATGGAACCAAGTAAATAATAAAGTACAGAAATTCATGAGAATAAAAACAGAACAGAGAAAAATCAATGAAACAGACTTGGTTTCTTGAAAAGACCGATAAAATCAACCTAGCTCCAGCAAGATAAACAGAATAGAAAGAGAAGATAAAAACAAGAACCTAAGAACAAAGCAGGTAATTCCACTATAGACCTGGTAGATATCAAAGGAATGAGGGCTAGGACTAACCATCGGGAGCCATCCCTGGGCACAGAGCCAGGAGGGAGATGTGAGCACAATGTGGATTTAAAACTCCTCCGATTTTAAAAATAAATTCTACAGAATTTCTACCAGAAAATAAAAATATACCTGAATTCATCTTATCACACTATTATTATCATCTTGGTATTGTGCTTTCTTTCATTGTAAGCAAGAATAAAAGAAAACACAGAAAAAAATTCTGCATGGATATTTAAGCCCTTGTGGAAGTATTAGCAAACAGAATTCATATATATATATGAATTATATATTCATATAAGTATTAGCAAACAGAATTCATATATAAATATGAATATATATATATTTGTCTTCACTGTCTTCACTGGGGCCCCTCAGAGGGGACGGGTTGCTTTTCCCTCCCCACCCCAAGCAGAGCCTTGACAGTTAAAGACCTCTGGAACCCAGCCACAGTCATGCTCAAGGCCACTCTCTACATGTTCGAACGAGCCTCACACATGAAGGGACGAGCAGAGGAACCTAGGTGTGCGGGACACAGGTCTGAGATCTCCAAGCCTGCTCCGATTGGGACTGGGCCTCTCCACCTAGACCCCTCCATTTTCCAGTAGCTTAGCAGCCACACCCACAAACTGCCCACATACAGAGTGCCAACATACAGAGACTATAAGACCAAGCTCCCGGAAGACATCTAATAGCCTTGTTCTCCTTCTTAGAGAACCTGACAAGTTACCGAAAGTCTATTGTCCCATGGGAGAGCCTTACAAGCTCCCCATGGCATATTCATATCCCAAATGTAGTAAAATATATATACATACCTCTTGGAGAGCTCAGCAAGTTACCAAGAGTAATCTGCCCGCACAGGAGAGCCTGGCCAGCTACCCATGGCGTAGTTCGATATGTCCCAAAACAGTTACGATAGGTCTCATTCTCCTGACCCCATAAGAGCCTCCAATCGTTGGGAAAGACAAGTAAGGAGAGGCTGCTAAAATCTCAGGGCTGAGTGTAATAGAGACGTAACTGGTACCCGCTCAAGTAAATCGACGAACAATGGGATGACAGTGATACAGTGATATTAAGAGAATTATACAACACTGTTGAATAGATTTATTCTAAGGCTATATGCTGGTCATCATTAGAAAGTTGATTAACATAATCACTGTCATCCCTTTGTTCATCAATTTGCTCAAGCGGGCACCAGTAAAGTCTCCATTCATCCCAGCCCTGAGATTTTAGCAGCCTCTCCTTACTCATCCTTCCCAATGGTATCGTATTGGAGGCTCTTTCAGGGTCAGGGGAATGAGACCCGTTATTGTTACTGTTTTTGGCATATCAAATATGCCATGGGGAGCTTGCCAGGCTCTGCCGGATTAACATAATAGGCTAATGAAAATTCATAGATGCCGTGCTACAGTTAAGACACATCCACATGTGAGCCACAGTAATATGCACAGTTTTGTGCAGTAGAAAAAAGGTTAAAATAAACTGTGATACATCCACCAGGCAGGATGATACCCAGTCATACAAAGGGGACTACTAATGTCTGGTTCATGCATTGGAAGACTGCACAGGGGTTCAAGTGGAATGGATGGGAACCCAAAGTCCAAGATGCATCCCATGGACTGCCTCATACATGATGTTCTTGAAGTGACCCCTGACAGAGACGGAGAGCAGAGTGGGGCAGAGAGGGCTGGAGGCTGGATGGAGAAGTGAGTCTGGCCACTAAGAACTCAATGAGCGGTCCAGGGGTGAGCCAAACGTTCTGTATCTTGACCGTCTTTGTGTGGACATCCTGATTGTGATACTGCACCCGTGGAGAAGGCATGACCACGGGCCAAACCAAGGCAAGGTCCAGGGTTCTCTGGTTTCTTAGAAATGGGAGTCTGTAATCATGTCGGAGGACCAACTCTGACAGGGCCAGACAGTACAGTGGGTGGGGCGTTTGGCTTTGCAAACGCCAGGGTTCCTTTCCCCTCACAGAAAGCAATTTCAAGAGTAGACAAGCAGTGAAGTAAATAGAGGGTTTTTGAAGGTGTGGAGGGGGAGAGAGAGAGTGGGTGGGGGCATTTGCCTTGCAAACCCAACCCGGGTTCAATCCCTGACACTCCAGATGGTCCCCTTGATGTAGGCAGGTAGACAGGGTAGGCCCCCTCCCAAGGCAATGGCAAAAGCCAGCCTTGCAGAAAACAGGAAAAAAACAGGAATTAAGGCCTGATAAGATCCTCACCTGGCTCTAGCAACAGACTCAAAGAAGCTCCTGCAGGAACAAAAGGCCAGGAAGGCATTTCAAAGAAAACATCACCATTTTCACACCCCCCACTTCCCTCCTAATCTCTTTAGCAACGGACTTTGACCTAGGTAGAAGCCCACGTGGGGGGCAGGTCGGAGAAACCCTATAAAGGCCACCTTGAACAAAGGAAGGGTGCACATATGCTGCCTGAAACCATGTGCTGCATGTGCCTAGGTGGCCGAGCACATGTGTCGCTCGTCTCCTCTCTCTCTCTCTTTCTCTCTCTCTCTCTCTCTCTCTCTCTCTCTCTCTCTCTCTCTCTCTCTCCCCCTCCCCCTCCCCCCTCTGCAAGGCGAGACAAGAACCCAGTAACCCTGGGTCCCAGGTGGCAGAGGCAGATGGGGAGAAAGTGATCATCTTTCTTCTTCCCACTTCACATAAATCACCCATGGGGCTTACCGACTTCACCCTGAGCTCCTAAGGAGGGATCCCTGATGCAGAGCCAGGAGTAAGCCCTGAGCACTGCTGAGTGTGGCCCCCAAATAAACAAACAAATAGCAAAGTTTGATTTTGAAAGGGTCAGACACAACAGATACACAGAACCACTTCCTGTGTGGTTCAAATGTCACAAAGTCCCTCCTCTCTGCCCTTCCAGCAAGAGAGGAAGGAAGCTGCCATTTGCCCCAGGCTGCTGCATGCCCCCCTGAGCCCCCCTACAGGCTCCCCACTGCCTCAGGCCTTGGCCCCTGCAGGCACTGCTGAGCATCTCTGGCTCTGCTTTAGTTCAGACTGAGGGGAAAATGCAAGCAATTGCTCATTTGATTTAGGAATGTTTGACCTCATTTTTCTTGACATTTCTTCAGCTCATATTCCAAGAAAATTGCCAGAAATTCTAAAAGAATGATAAAATATGCCATAACATTTCAACTTCCAAACCAACAATTACTGTTCTGAGTCCAAGCACAGACTGTTTTAAGGAAATTATGTGCAGTGATGGTTTGGCTAATAATGACAGGTCTGGGAAGACTGTTGTCCAGATGATGGTGCTAGAACAGTGTTCTTAAGTCATGAAAGAACTGGAAATGTATTTGGGGTCATTTAAAGTCACGGATGGATCCTTATTAAGCACTTATAAAAAAATTTTTTTCTGGCTAATCATTGCCATCATTTTCATCATCAAATAGATAGAAGTTCACAGAGTACTTTCATGGTAAATCCAGAAATATTGTAAAAGCCTGGTAAGCCTGTTCCAATCGGGGAATGTTAAATAAATTTGATTTATTCATGAAAAATCTGTTTAACCTATTAAAGAGATATAATCGGAAAAAGAAGATCATGTTAAAAGTGCCAGCCAGACCTCTCTATGACAATCTAAGTATTTCAGAGCTTCTCAAAAAGGTTCAAGAGATTTTTCATATGATGTATTTAAAAAGGAGTAGTTTTGAAGTTACGTGTTTAACATGGTGATTCAGTTAAAATGACTGAAAGGGAAATTTAAAAGGCATAATAAAAGCAACATCTTGCTAGCACTAAAAGCAACTCCACGATCCACGTACTTAGAGAAGCTCAGTGGAAGATAATTCATCCCAAGACCCAAGATTCTGCTCCTGCTCTGGTTTATGAAAGAAAATTGACCTGGAGAATGTTTTGATTGAAAAAACGTAAGAAACAGCAGAAAGAATAGAGAACAAGTAAAAAGAATGAAAGTCTTCTTTTTAAGTTCCTTTAGTTTGTCAAATGTACTTTGTTATTTCTCACCTGGGTATTAAGTCTTATTTTGTCAAGCTGAAGAGCTATTAGAGAGAAGAAAGCGAAGGAACAACCTCTCAGAAAGAGCAAGTTTATTGCAGGCATCTGAGCACTATCTTTTAGGTGCTAAATTACAAAGACTGCAGCATACAGAAATAACTTCACAAAACATGAACTTTCCCCAACCCTTCTGAACTGCAGGACGAATGCAGTACTCATTCTCCCTCTCTCCTTCTCCTCTCTTTCCCCCATCTGTCTCTCTCCCTAATTCTCTTTTCCTCTTTTTCCCTTGCTTATATAGAAACAACACCCCTTCCCTGGAATAATTTAATTTCTTTTTAGTTATCATTGCATCCTATTGGCTTGTATATTCTACTTGCTGGCAATCCACGACAAAGCTGTAATCATTTTACAGTTTTACATATACAAAAGTGATATATTTTATTTATTTACTTGTTTACTTTTTTTTTTCCTTTTGGGTCATACCTAACTTTGCACAGGGGTTACTCCTGACTCTGCACTCAGGAATTACTCCTGGCAGAGCTCAGGGGACCATATGGGATGCTGGGAATCGAACCTGGGTCGGCCGCGTGCAAGGCAAATGCCCTACCCGCTGTGCTATCGCTCCAGCCCCAGTGATATATTTTAGAGCTTTTACAGACACATTCTAGTTGTTGCTTATAGCATCTGTCCTAGAGGCCTGGAAGGAAACCTTATTTCACAGAGGATATCAAAAGAGAGGAAGTGAACGGTGTCTCCTATGAAGTGGAGGGTCCTGCTGGATCCCTAAGGGTCAGGGGCGGGGAATGTCCAGTCCCCAGGGCAGAGAAGAACCAAGCAATCATGGCATTCTGACCCTGGTTCAGGACAGGACAGATGCATGTTTTTGTCGTTGGCTGCCCCCGGCCTGGCTGCCTATGTAACACCATCCGGAATGATCTTGTGGACACCCACACATCTCTAGGCAGATAAGGGCTCCCTGGCCCTGCAAGGACAGTCTCTTGTGTCTGTTGAGGAGATGCTCGGACTGTGTCCTAAGCTTCTCCCTGTGCCTCAGGAGAGACCTCTTCGGAGAACAGGATGATCAGCCGACCCCCTCAGCGATGCCCATACCTCCTCAGTTCCACCTGGCATTAATCTGTGGCAGCCGTTCCCCAGAGGGCCTCTGACCCTTCCTGATCTCTCTGTGTGTGTGCCTGTGTTTTGTTGTTGTTGTTTTCACATTTCACCTAGTCAGTGATGTGACTCACATGAAGATGAGGTTCTTTCTCTCCAGAACAGATCACCTTGACTCAATGTCACGCCTCTGCTACTCCTCTAACTGGGCTGTGGCCTCTCCCCAGACCATCGTCACCAGTCTCCCTCATTTCTGCTAGTTCAGGTTCCTCCCGTTCCCTATACCACATCTCATCAACTGCCAAGGGAAGACGGATGCCTCAGCCCCATGCTCAGGATTTACCCACACTCTGTTCAGGCTGAACTCTGGGGACCTGGTTGCCCCACCCAATGCCCCTATTCCAAGGGCTCAGACCCTCTCAAGCCCAGGTTCTGAGAGGCTCAAGATGCCTTCCCTTACTCCCAAGTCCATAACTGCAGCTGGAATCCAGAAACAGAGAACCCTGCTTCCTCAATACCCAGGTCTGTGTTCACTTGAGTTTAGAGTGTGTTTATGGAACTGCAGCCAGTGAATCACAACAGACAGTGGGATCCAAGATTTTAATTGGACTTTCAAAGGCTGCTTTCTCTAGCGCTAGGTGATACAAAGTACATTATCTTTCACAGAAGACAACTACTATGTTACTACTACTGTTCCTCTGTGTAGAAAGTCCTGTGATTTAAGGAATGTCAGCAGAGTGAAGGGAAAGATAAATTATGCCATTAGGGACGGGAGTGATAGTACAGTGGGAAGGGCGTTTGCGTTGCATGTGGCCAACCCAGGTTTGATCCCCATCATCCCATATTGTCCCCTAAAGCACTGCTGGGAGTTATTCCTCAATGAAGAGACAGGAGCAACCCGTAAGCATCACTGGATGTGACCCCAAAAGAAAACAAATGCAATTACTCATTTGTATCATTTGTTCACTGTATCACTGTATCACTGTCATCCCCTTGCTCATTGATTTGTTCCAGTGGGCACCAGTAATGTCTCCATTGTGAGACTTGTTACTGTTTTTGGAATATCGAATACACCTTGAGTAGCTTGCCAGGCTCTGCCATGTGGGCGAGATACTCTCGGTAGCTTGCCAGGCTCTCTGAGAGGGGCGGAGGAATCGAACCCGGGTCGGCTGCGTGCAAGGCAAATGCCCTACCCACTGTGCTATTTCAAATGACTATCATATGTAAAGCAGTAAGTAGTCTGAAAGTAGAAGTACAAATGGCAAAATTTAAAAGTACAAATGGCAAAATTAAAAGTACAAAATTAAAGCAATGTCACATTATTTTTTATTCATGCACTATAGTTTTTCTTTTTTCACTTATAATAATGATCTCTGGCAGAGAGTCTCTTGCCTGCATGCCTGGCTGTCTTCCCCGGGGCCCCTCAGAGGGGATGGGCTCCAGCTTCCCTCCCCACCCCGAGCAGAGCTCCCGGTGGCCGAAGACCACTGGAACCTAGCTACAGCCGTGCTTGAGGCTCCTCTCCACATGTTCGGACAGGCCTCACGCATGAAGGTACCGGCAAAGGAACCCAGGTGTGTGTAATTCCATCAACGGTCAGCACCCAGAGACTTAAAAGCAAGCTCCCAGAAGCACACGGCCGATATCTTGTAGCCTACTTCTCCCTCTGGGAGAAACTGGCAAGCTTCTGAGAGTTTCCTGCCCACATGGGACAGCCTTTCAAGCTTCCCATGGTGTATTCATATGCTAAATCCAGTAACAAGCTGGATCTCATTCCCCTGACCCTGAAAGAGCCTCAAGAGCATCATTGAGAGGGCAGAGTCAAGATAGACTTCTAAGATCTTAGGGAAAGGACAAATGGAGAGGTTACTGAGCCCGCTCGAGAAATCGACGATTAACGGGGATTTCATGATAGTGATAATGATTTCTATTTTTGATGTAAAGAAGAGTTTCACAACTGTTGACATATCATTGATTGATTGATCTTCTCTCTTAGTACTTGCTTAACATTTGGGCACAGGGAATCAAAAGTCATTTTTGATTTGTGCTCTTAGGTTCTCTAGAGTTGGATGGAAAGACAGAGCTGACACTCACCATTAGAAGTGTTCAATTCTTCATGACCATACAAGTTCTTGAAGGACTATAGTTGATAGGAGGGAGAATGAATCTTCCCTAGAAAGCCAGGAAGACTTTCAGAAATGATGGAACTCTGAATATACAACAGAGTAACCTCTGGTCTGTCATACAGACAAGGTGGGCCACAGTCTTTTTGGGAGAAGGTGATACCTATGGAGAGGCACCACGTCAGGTATGAAGGTGATGACCCCTTGTGGCGGGGCTCCGAAGAGGCAGGCAAGTCTCAGCTGACTGAGGAAGGTCCCAGCTCAAGGAAGGTCCTGAACTACTTGAGAAGACCTTAGGGTGTTGTATGGGTCTCGAGATACGGGAAGAGCCCAGGCAGGCACTGCTTCACTTTTACTGCAGATGTCCTGCTCTTTGGGTCTCAGGGCAGACAGGAACAAGCCGGCATCTTAGTGGCAATTCAGTAAAAAATTTCCCCCTCCTTAGGCTGTGCCAAGAGCACCAATAGGTAACTGCATACTCATTGCCTACGACGGACTTCCACCCACACCAAAGTTTTAAGGCAGAGAGAGCAAGTTAAGGTAACATTCAATCATTTCTTTAACATCAGGAACGTGTCGTGGATCTTTCCTGGCCGGGCAGTGTGTAGAACTTGCCCCAGACAGGTAAATGCATGTCCATGTTCCAGACAAGGTCAAAACGGAAATGCCACAGCCACGGTTTGTGCTGCCACTCAGGCCTGGGTCCAGAAACCCTCCAGTAGAAACCACATTTATTTCCCTGTAGTTTAACTCATTTCCTCTTTCCCCTCCTTGGGGGAAGGTGAAACACAGATGGCCATAAACCACCAGACAATGATCCTTCCCAGACTGGAGACATATTAAATCACCTCATGGCCATCATTTTCCTGAAGCTCGCTTGCAGTCTTATTCTTAGATTTGCTGTTCTAAATGTGTCTCTTTGTTTTCATATCACGACTGTCCAGCTCATTTTCATCATGCATAAATATTCACCCACAAATAGGACAACAGCCTTTAGCAAACATGTCATTATTTGCAAACATAGGGAAGCATTTCTTTGGGGATATCTGATCCTGTAATAGTCAAGTGTCATGTCGAATTTAAAAACTCAACAGCAGCAATGTGTTCCCAGATGACATCCCAGACCACTGGGATCTCTGCACACTTTTGGTGTGTGGTTTTGAGCATGTCACCCCCTCACACGTCTAAACTCCCAAGTTAATGGTAGCAGTAATTTGCTTCAGTTCTTTGAATTCTGTTGGCCCTTGGCATTGAACATTTTAAAGTTCTGGCACTTTTTTTTTCTTCTTTGGCATTATTTGACAGTTATTATTTAATTCAAGTTACAATCAGAAATAGTTCAGATTTTCTGCATCTCTGCACTTCTAAAGATCAGATATCTCCTTGACCTATAAAAAATGTCACGGAATTCTGCAGCGGGTATTTCTGGAGCAACAGAGCTATTTGGTGGGTGCTATTCTCGACCCCCCACTCAACCCTAAGCCCCCCGGGGAGTCATTTAAGTTGGAATAATAATAGTTAGTGAGTCCCCATGAAGTCAAACACTGGGATGAGCAGAGGCTAAATGTGAATGACTCAAACCTTCTCCCTGGGGGCTGAGATTGGACCCAGGAGCCTATAGCAGCAGCCCAGAATTTAGATGGTTCTCTAAGATAGGGCATTATTTCTTCAGTTCACTGAATGGCAAGAAAATATTAGTTTCCCATCTCTACTATTCCTGAATATTTGAATGCATACTTCCTTCTAGTCAATCAGTAACTATCAATGCATCATTGCAAGATTGACCACCTTCTGGTCAATCAACAACTGTTCTGAGCTATTAGCTCATCTATTTTTCCACTTCTCTTTGGATTCAGTCCAACACCTACACATTCACTTAAGAACACATTGCAAAAATTATAACATGCCCATTATGGACATTTGGGAAAAAATTAGAAGAGTATAAATTAAAAATCCCTTTAATCCCAGCATTCCAGCATATTAGCCACCATTTACACATTCATTCAGTTATGCTTCCACTTGTTTTTTTAGATGCAGAGACCTCTATTCTTTGAGAAATGGGGCTCTGGGATGTGGCTCTGTGGCAGAGCTCCTGCTATGCATGCATGAGGCCTCAAGTTCAGCCCAAGTCATCCTGAGCCCCCTGCAGCCCCTCCTGCCCAGTGTGATCCCTGGTTCTGCCGAAGTGGTCCAAGAGTGCGTGTTTCCTGCTGTAGCTGAACAGCTGCTACAAGGGAGGGGAGAGGGGTCAAGTCCGTTCACTTCAAACTGGCCCACAGTCCATGGTGTGGGGTCAATACTTAACTACTAAACAACAATTTTGGTGGCTTCAAAACAATTTCAGGGTTGGAGAGACAGTGCAGGAGGTAAGGTATACCAGCCCCGGTTTGATCCCCAGCACCATAAATGATCCCCTGAGCACTTTTAGGGGTCACTCCTGGCAACACTGGGTATGACCTTCAAACTAAACACACACACACACACAGGCACAAACATACTTTATAAAACTTCACACCAAGTTTTGCAGCATTTTCCCCAGTTAAGTTGATAATGTGCATAACCACCATCACCCAAGACTCAGGCACTTCATCCCTCAACATCCCCATGTGTCTCTGTCCCCTCTCAGACCATCCCTGGCTCCACCTCTGCTGCAGGTACCATCTCTCTGCCTCCTGCAGTCCCGTCAGACAAGATGGCACTGTTCTGGAGTTCCGCCCACACAGGGCCATGCAGCGTGTGCTCTCGCCCAGCTTCCTGTACTCATCAGGATTCTCACATGCACATCACAGTCATGTGCACTTTAAATCTTGTCTTCATTTCACAAACCTCTCAGGAATATTTCCACATCATCCTCTGAACATTGAAATTTCAAGGACTATGAAGTATCTGTCAGGGATCTATACATATGTCACTGTCACTGTCATCCTGATTTGCTTGAGGGGACACCAATAACGTTTCCATTGTGATACTTGTTACTGCTTTTGTTACACACCATGGGTAGCTTGCTAGGCTCTGCCGTGCAGGTGAGATACTCTTGGTAGCTTGCTGGGCTCTCCAAAAGGGTGGAGGAATCAAACATGGATCGACCGCGTGCAAGGCAAAATGCCTACCCACTGTGCTATCGCTCCAGTGATATATACAATATATACATGAATATATATGTCTCAGAAATAAGATCTTACTGGTTATCATTCTTGCTATTTCCACAATTTGCTTTTATAATCAAGAATGATTATTCTTTTTTTAAAAAAACTTTTAATTAGTGAATCACTGTGATGTACAGTTACAAACTTAGGAACTTTGTGTTTGCATTTTACTCATACAGTGATCGTTTACCCATC
Source organism: Sorex araneus (assembly GCF_027595985.1). NCBI lineage: Eukaryota > Metazoa > Chordata > Mammalia > Eulipotyphla > Soricidae > Sorex > Sorex araneus. Next base: position 178,345,728 of record NC_073304.1, on the reverse strand, counting down.
CCCCCACCAGTGCCCATTCACCTCCACCAATAATCCCAGTATCCCTCTCACCACCCCCACCCCATCCCCCAGCACCCCACCCTGCCTCTATGGCAGGGCATTCCCCTTTGTTCTCTCTCCCTTTGGGTGTTGTAGTTTGCAATAGAGGTATTGAGTGGCCATCACATTTGGTCTATAGTCTACTTTCAGTTCGCATCTTCCAACCCGAATGAGTCCTCCCGACATCCTCTACTTGGTGTTCCCTTCTCTATCTGAGCTGCATTTTCCCCTAGCATGTGAGGCCAGTTTCCAAGCTGTGGGGCAGACCTCCTAATCCTTATCTCTACAACTCTTGGGTGTTAGTCTCCCACTATGTTATTTTATATTCCACAGATGAGTGCAATCTTTCTATGTCTGTCCCTCTCTTTCTGACTCATTTCACTTAACATGGTACTTTCCATGTAGATCCACTTACATACAAATTTCATGACTTCATCTTTCCTAACAGCTGCATAGTATTCCATTGTATAAATATACCAAAGTTTCTTTAATCAGTCATCTGTTTTTGGGCACTCTGTTTTTTCCAGATTTTGGCTACTGTAAACAGTGCCGCGACGAACATATAAGTGCAGATGTCATTTTGACTGTACTTTTTTGCCTCTCCAGGATATATTCCCAGGAGTGGTATATAGTGGTATATATTCCCAGGAGTGGGTCAAATAGGAGCTCAATTTATGATTTTTTTGGAATCGTCCATATTGTTTTCCAAAAGGGCTGAACAAGTCGGCATTCCCACCAGCAGTGAAGAAGAGTCCCTTTCTCCCCACATCCATGCCAAAAGCAGTTGCTTTTGTTCTTTTGGATGTGGGCCTGTCTCTGTAGTGTGAAATGATATCTCATTGTTGTTTTAATCTGCATCTCCCTGATGATTAGTGACGTAGAGCATTTTCTCATGTGCCTTTTAGCCATTCGAATTTCTTTTTTGAGAAAATTTCTGTTCATTTCCATCCCCCATTTATTTAATTTTTTTTTCTTTTTGGGTCACACCGGGTGATACACAGGGGTTACTCCTGGCTCATGGACTCGGGAATCACTCCTGGCGGTGCTCAGGGGACCATATGGGATGCTGGGAATCGAACCCAGGTCGACCGAGTGCAAGGCAAACGCTCTACCCGCTGTGCTATCGCTCCAGCCCCCCATTTTTTTAATAAAAATTTTATTTTATTGAATCACCATGTGGAATATTACAATGCTTTCAGGCTTAAGTCTCAGTTATACAATGCTGAAACAACCATCCCTTCACCAGTGCCTATATTCCATCACCAAAAAAAAAACCTAGTATACCTTCCATCCCGTGCTTCCCCCCACCGTAACTGATAAATTTCACTTTACTTTCTCTTTACTTTGGTTACATTCAATATTTCAACAAAACCCGCACTATTACTATTAGGAGTACCCCACTAGAGTCAGACCTGTTGTGAAGAGATATGAGGTTATGGAGATTTCTGTACTTTAGCAACTAAGTCCAGGGAGATTTCTTCCAGATATTGGATCATTGCAAGCTTGTTACTCTCATCTGTGGTGATCATAATATGGCAGTCACCACACCCTTCACCCCCGGCAAGGAAGAGGCGAGAGCGAGAGAGAGAGAGAGAGAGAGAGAAATATCTTTCCCCTCCTGGGCAGGCATGGGGCCACGGCTTAGTTCTCAGTCTGGAGACATTCTTCGAGGAGCTGCCGATACCAAAAGTAGTTTAGCTGGCCTCTGGAGTCATGCTCGTGCAGCTGCAGAGAGGCTGCACACGTGTGGTCCCTGGGATCACATCTCGGTGGCGGGCCCATCCCCCATTTTTTATGGGGTTGGGAGTTTTCTTCTTGTAGAGGAGAATGATTATTCTTGAATATATGTTGGTATTGATGATTTTTGGGCTGGATTGATAGCACAGTAGATAGGGCTTTTGCCTTGCACATGGGCAACCCGGGTTCGATTCCTTCGCCCCTCTCAGAGAGTGTGGCAAGCTACCGTGACTATCTCGCTTGTATGGCAGAGCCTGGCAAGCTACGTGTGGTGTATTCAATATGCCAAAAATAGTAACAACAAGTCTCAAAATGGAGACATTACTGGTGCCCGCTCAAGCAAATAGATGAGCAACAAGATGACAGTGACAGTGACAGTGATTGATGATTTAATTTCTGATGTATATATCCCAATGAAGAATCACTAAGTTAAGAACAAATCCTTGGAGTTTTGACTCTGCATCATTTTACTGTGCCAATGTGCTCTCTGGGTCTGTGAAGGGGCCAGGGAGAAACACGTGCATGACCCCAACCATCCCAGCAATGGTAGCCCTCAGAACTAATGGCCAGGGAAAAACATGCTCACACCCCCAACCATCCCGGGAATGTATGTGCCCCCAAACTAACATCACCAGGTGGTCTTGGTGGCATCCCTGGGCCCTAAAACTGACCTTTCAACCCAGTTGGCTAAGTACTGCTGGGACTGACCCAGGGGTCCTTGAGTACCACGAGGGGACATCCTCCTAAATACAATGAAAATTCACGAGGGAAAATACTGTCTTGAAACTGGGCAGGAACCTAGGGAAGAATCTGGCTCTGTGGTTCTACACAAAGGGTAACTCACCTCTGGGGTTTGTGTACAATGCACTGATGTTTGGTACCCAGGGGGTTCGGGTAGCTGCTGCTCTTCGGTATTAGTCCTAACTTTTTCTAAGTCAAAGCAAGTTGGACCCGAAGCAGCTAATTCCTGAAGTAAACAGACAGCTGGTCCTCCAGGTGTGCTTGCTCCCTGGAGAGGACCCAGACAGTAGGCAGCCTCTGAGGCCCACTTCAACCTACTGGGCACCCCAAAATGCATTACTCAGCTCCCTGCCAATTCCCATCACCACAGATGCTCCTGTGGAAGGAGTCAAGATTTCAGAGGCAAATTACTGCGAAGTCAACTAGAATAACCCCAGAGAAAGCCTTTTCGAGTTAGCAATACAAACACGTGCATGTGTGCACACGCGCACACACACACACACACACACACACACACACACAGTTCCTTCTTAGTACCTGGCATTCAGACAGTGATTGTCCTCAAATGTGGAATCACAGAAATTAGTTTTGCTAAAAGAAAACCTGCCTCTCCACAAATCTGAAGGTTTTGCACCTCAGGGAGCCTTGGAGACCAAGTCTCGTTGGGGAGAGCTCAAGTCTGTAGGCACTGCCCATCTGAACCCCCAGATCTCCGAGTTTAGACAGCTCCACCCCCAGACACAGTAACACAGGAGAGGCCTTGATAACAAACGCTGTCCTCACTGATGACAGAGTGGAGCTATATTTTCACAGAAGCAGGTATTGCATTTACTCAAGGTCCCATTTAAAGACAGAAACATGGTTTTGCTAATTTACAAAAAAGGGAAAGAAGAGAAAGAGAAGAACCAGGAACAAAAAGGACTGTGGATTCTCAAGAATCCTTTGCGAGAAAGCTTAGCTGATGGACTTCCTCAAGGCACAATACTGTATGCAAACACATATCTTTTTTACTGTCCTAAAATTGGACCTGATTTCTACCCTGAGCCCTATTTATGTACTTTTCTCTCTCTAGGGTGACTCAAGACATTCACAATTTTTCTGTCATTTATAGTTAAAGCTTCATGACAACTCAGGCATCCCACTCAGCTCTGACATGCAAATCCAAGCAAAAACCCTGCAGGCCAGGGAGATTAAAGCACTGGTTTGTCCACGCTAGCTTCTCTAAAAGACTCAGAGATGGGAGAATCCGATCCTTTGTAACCAGCTTTCTCCAGCTTTGTTCAGCACAGATTCTCTCTCTAACTCCTTCCCATCCAACTTTCCTGGGGCCAGGGACCCCCAGCATCATTATCTCACCCCTCCTCCATCAGACTTCCATTCTTTCTAAAAGTTATGATAGATTTATGGATTTCAGTTGGGTAACTTTCCTTACTGACTTATGGGTACACTCCATGCTCCCACAATATTTCTTCGTGTGATGGAACCTCTGGAAAAATCAATATTTGTCTGCAGACTGCAATTAGGTGGTTCATGTGTCTGTCTGTTCTATTAGATGTTGCATTCCATAAAGGGAAGGACCATGATGGATTCGTCACTGAAATTCAGCACCCTGGACAGAGCCATATGCATAGTAGGTGCTCAATGCATGCATAGCAAATGATTAATGAAGGCATTCTTTCAGTTAATAAGCAATGTCAGAAATCCTTTTAGAAATTCACTCGTCTGCTTGTAGCACATGTACTCAAGGTGAAAGCCAAAGGCAATCTGCAGTCATTTAAATAATTTATCATTAATTACTGATTTGCTACAAAAGATATTATTTAATCATCCTCCAAGCAATGATTCAAAGCCTCAGATCAGGAGACTTTAGACTGTTGCAATGAGATAAGAGTCAGTCTCCTGCCTGATTCTGTCAGAATCTCCAGATTCATTAATATCACAATAGAGATGCCACAATGCAGGTCCCACAGCCTTTTCTCATCCTCACCTGTGACTGAACTGGCTAATGCATCTCAGGAACTGAACTCGCCTCTTGCTGTGCCCCTCCCACCACACCACACAGAAACAACAAAGAGGAACCTAGCATAACGACCACGTCTCCCAATCCTCCACCTATCATTTGCTTTCTGACTTGATTTAAAGAATTTGAAGCACTTTGTGGGTCCTGGAATCCCTTTAAAGTTCTCTGAGTTATATAGTACATCAACTTAAATTTGAAAAAACACCTGCTTCTGTTATGAGGAATTTGTTCTATCGTAGGTTGTTAATAAAGATATCCAATTGAATTCTGAAAATCAGAACTTTTGCCAGCTGGAATACTCTTTGGCTGATTATGCTGTCTCTTGAAAGTGCACGCACACTTGATGGAAACTTTAGCAGTAGGAACTTTACCAGAGGAACTGAAAGTAGGTCAAGCCAAATTTCCAGATAAAATTCATATTAGAAGACAGAACAAGTAGACTTTCAGCAACTCCAAAATTGTAAACACTGTGAATACTATACTATCATAGATACTTAGAAACTGTTTTTCAATGTTTTTATTTTTACATTTGAATAGTCACTGGACATTCATTTACTCATTCTGACTCCCTGGAATAACAAGCTATGATTCTGTGCCAAATCAAACCTAAAATCAACTTAGTCAAAGAAATCTTATTAAATAAACTTAGTAAAATAATACATTTCGAAATACAAATAAACATCAACTGGCCTTTGGTATTTATGGGTGAAGTTAGAGATAATAATGCTACGTGTTAATTATTTTCTTCCATGAATAAGTGTTAGTTCTTGCCAAAATCAGGGCTGGAACTTACATTGCAATGTTTAATTAATTATTAGCCTGGATCAACAGAGCAATCAGAAATGAGTATTTGTGTGGCTATCAATAATCTTGAAGTTTTTCCAATAGTGAGACCCCCAGATGCAGACCCATTGTTCACTGCATTGACAGCTGGGAACTGTCCACGGTAGCAAGGCCCCCTCACTAGAATGAGCAGCCCCTTGGCCTGAGCAGCAGAAGCTATGGGCGTGGGGGGCTCAGTTGAAGGAAAGAGGCAAGCAAGGAGTCTTGTCCCGGCTCCTCCCTCCCTGGCAACAGGACCCTCAGCAAGCAGCTTAATCTCTTTGAGCCCTAGTTTCTTACTGTTTAAAATGGGGCGGGGGAGATCTTTGTTTCCCCTGAAAATTTAATAAAATAGCACAAATGAGTTGCTTAGCCTGGGAGCAATCAGCACTCAAGAAACAGCATGCAACAAGCAAGCTTACCTTGAGAGGCGTGTGGAGCCCTTCTGGTGACACTTGGCTCTAGGTGAGGGGCTAAGGATTCACAGCTGCTCAGGCCACCAGGTGACCTGGGGGCAGGCGAGTGGGTTCTCCAGGGAGGCACCAAGCAATGCTCAGCACCGTTGAGGTCCTACGATCGACTGGGGTTAGTTGCATACAAGATATGTACCTTAGCCTCTGTGCTCTCTCTGGCCCAAAGAGCAGTTGTCACTGACCATACATTCTCACAGTGAGACTTGTTCTATGTCATGGAGAAACATGTAGAAGCTTTTGGCGTGAGCCTAAGAAATCAAGGGGAGGGCAGATGGGCTGAGAAGAATCAGGTAGGAAGGTCAGAATCAAAAATCAGACAACAGGCCTGAGGAAGGGCATTTTGTAAACACCCAGACACTATGAGGGAAAAGCATTTTGTAAACACCCAAATACTTTAACCTACAGATCTTCATCAGACCATCTCATTGCACCAGAGAACTTTATGCAAGACCAGGCAGTGTAACAGACATACACACTCACTCCGTGAGTGTTACCACATGCCCGCTACGTCTACAAGCTGCAGTGAGCTCAGTGAACACAGTGAAATCCTCTCTCCTCCTGGATGTGTTTCCTGGCATGTGAAACACAAAGACACTATTCAAGGCATTTTGTTAGTTAATATAAAAGAGCCTTAACATGAAAAAGTAAAGATGCAACATTGCAAAAAGGACAATAAATGCATCAAAGAAAACAAGAAATAAATGTCTCCAGAAGATTTTGGGAAGTAGACTCCTTCCCTGTCTTTCCCTGACTCCTTCCCTGTCCACATACTGGCTTTAAATCTAGGTCCCAACAACAGTTGGAACGGTCCAACAGTCAGACTTCAGATAGCAGACATTTTGACATTTTGAGTCCCACATTCTTCTCCATGAAGGTCACCTATGGCTGTTCAGATGGCTGAGGCGGGTACCACTGTGTAACCCCCTTCCTACCTCGACCTGTATACCCACAGGCCTTCACCAAGGAAAGAGGAGACCTGGGCAGGTCCTCCGAGTAGAGTCCAATGAGACAGAGAACCACAGGATGTGTAACCTGAGCCCAGGACAGAGCTTTAGAGAAGGCAGGAGGCTGGACAAGCAGATGGAGTAGTTCAGGCAAGGAGTCCAAAAATTTGGCCATAGCAGAGTTCTTGAGCACAGACAGGTAAGAAAACAACTTAAATGATAGGCGGGCCTTGGAGGACTCCCTGAGAAATGACTCAGAGCAAGCATGGCCCACACACATGGAGACACTGGAGATCTGAGTGGTGAAGCGAATCAGACAAGGTTCTGGTGAGTTGAACCCCAGTATCCATCTGGCACTCTCTTCTGTGGTGGCTGGGCCAGAGGCACAGGCAGTAGTAGCTTATCTCCCTAGTCATTGCAGGGCTGAACGTTCACCCCACCAGACGCTTTCCATAATATACACCATGCTCCTCCCAGCCCTTTTGTTCCAAAGTACTGCATTCATGCCAAGGAAAAAGCTATTCTAAATCCACCGAGGGGGATGCAGACCAAGGGGCTATTTCTCAAAAGTGAGATGGTGCTTTGCTGAAGTGAGCTGGCTTTACGACACCATCTGGAAAATGCTTTTGTATTCCCGACACAGAGCACTGAGCATAACTTAAAGTTGACTAACCAGCTCCAAAGTGCTCTCTTCTGCTCCCGCGCATATGGAGGTAGCCTACAGGAATAAAAGTTATTAGTCCTTGGACAGGACATCTGGCTCGCCTCCTCAGTAATAAGGTGGGCAATTCTTGGGTGCATTTCAGCGAAGCACATCCGCCTTCCCTTGAAACATTTTCGGGTCGAGCCAGTCTGTGGTGATGGAGCTTGTTCAGAATCTCACACTCCCATGGCAGACCCAATCCAGAGCTTGCTCTTTATTTTCTCTGTCTTTTCTCCCTCCTTCTCCTCTTTAACTTTCCTTTCCTTCTTGGCTAACTCTGTTACTATGTCCCTTCCCTTCTTCTTTTCTCTCAACAAGTAAAGAATGTTCATGATGTGTGACATGTCCTGGTGGACTCAGACAAAATTACCACCCTCAGGGGGCCTCCAACCATCAGATGTCACGTCACAGTCAATTGTGCCTATCTCCTCTGAGGATGGGCCAACGTTCCTCATTCCTCACAGCTTTTCCCAAAGTTAACAACAGTTTCTTCACAGCATCCCAACAAGATATCAGAACTAAGGAGAGAGAAATTCTCCTTTCTCAAATTTAGTATTAGAGCTCAATTTCAACACTAGTGGAAGAGATTTTAAAGCTCATAAATGAAACTTTCATTAGTTTGGGCAGAAATTAAGCCAAAGCTAACTCTGTTCTATAAAACCGTTGCTGATAAAATAGCCTAACCCTTACTCAGAAGAATATTTAATGTGCTGAAGAGAACAAATTGCTTTCAAATAATTAAAAATACCAATTTACAGAGCAACCAGTATGTTAAATATAAATCATTCTTCTCTATTTATTGGAGTAGTTTCTTAGCTCCTTTGCTTGCTAATATTTAATTAGCCTAACTTGAATTGCTTTCTTTAATTGAAATTAAGAGGGAAGTGTTTCCTTCAAAAATTGTCATTTGTGAAGACTAACTTGCTTTGGTTTACCTAGAGAAAATCAACAAGTGCTTTCTTTTTTTTTAAAGTGCTTTCTTTAAACATCATTTCTGTGTATTAGTAACTAATAATAGTGGCCACCATATACTTATATGAGGACTGATTCACTTGATTGGCTGGTTATCCGGACATCTTTCCCTCTGTCCAACTCTGCTGACCTTCTGTATGGAGAAACTTAGTGACTCCACGGAGCAGTGAACTCATTCCAAGCAGTACTGGTTTCTGAGCGGAATGGATATTATATTTTCAGGGCACAATATTATAGATTATGCCCGACTTGGCACCAGAACTGCGCAGGAGGAAGAAAGCAGCGTGGAAAGCCTTCAAGAGCTTCGAAGAAGTGGTTAAGAGGACGAAGAACCTCGGGCCCCAGGCACATCTTTTCAACTCCACTGTTCTTCTTGCACTAACATATGCTTCAGAGACCTGGGCCCTATGAAAACAGGATGAGAACGCTATTAGGGTATCCCAAAGAGGAATCAAAAGAGCTATGCTTGGAGTATCAAGTTTTACTCAAGTGAGAGAAGGAATCCGGAGTTCCGACCGCCGTTGACGATCAAGAATCAGGGATGCTGTCTCGTTTGCCAAGGCGTCGAAAATCAGATGGGCTGGACACGTAATGCGATTTAGAGATGACCGCTGGACTAGAGCTGTTACCAACTGGATTTCACAGGACTCCGTGGCTACCCACCTATGAGATGGTCAGACTTCTTCGTCAAAATCCTGAATGAACGGTTTGAGGCTCTTTGTGTTCCTGGAGCGAGCAGATACCATTGGGCTACACTAGCATGCAACAGGGATGAATGAAGACCTTACTGGCGCCTGCTCGAGCAAATCGAAGATCAATAGGATGATAAGTGATACAAATGATACCATCACTTGTATCATCCCATCATCAATCTACCATCCCTAAGATTTATTTGGACACTTGCCTGGGGCCAATGTGCACAGCATCTATTCCCCAGCTGTTTCCAAATGTCATGAGTCATCTGATGTTTGTCTCTCTCCTCTGACTTATCTCACTTAGCATGAATCCTTTCTGCTTCAGCCATGTTGTAGCAAAGACACTTCCTCTTGTCTTACCCAGAGTAGCACTCCATTCCATCTACAGTTGTATCTTCTTTACCCACTCATCCGCTCTCAGGCACTTGAATTGTTTCCAGATTTAGGCTATTGTAAATAGCATCACATTTTGTGTAAGGTGTATCTCTCTTTCAAAATAGTGCCTGTGCATATGTGCGTGTGTGATGGATACCTAGGAATGGAACTACTAGATCAAATGGAAGATCCATTCTTAATTTTTTTCTGAGAAAAGTCCCTTCTTAAACTCTCTATGGATATGTACAAAGCCACTCAAATCCAGTTAACCCAAACTGCTGCTCTCATTTCAACCATCTCCTTCCTGTCCTGCATCTCTGTCACTCTGTTGTGTGTCTCAGATGCTCAGGCTCCTTCCTCTTTGGAGATTCTTGCTCAGTTTTCCATCTCCTAGAAATATATTCTCATTGATCATCCAGTAGCCAGCCCCATTATGTCACTTCAGCTGTCAAAGAGAAGCTTCTTAACCATCCATCAACACTGAAAGAGCTCTGTCATTTCAACCTTGAAATTCGCCTCATGGTACAATTTACAGCCTAATTTGGGTTTTTGTTATATGCCCATTATAAGGGAAACAACAGCAATGATACACATGTGAATACATGCCTAAAAATAAGTGAGACCTGGGTTTTGGTTGTTGTTGGTCTGATCCAAATACGTACTGTATTGGCTACAATTAGCCAATCAAGGATATTCACTGAGTAAACAGATAATTTAAATGTAGTTACTGTGATTAGGGATTCATATTAAAGTCAATTTTCATTTCCTACAACTTTACTGCATCCTGTGACAGGACAGGGTTTGGCCAAGTTAAATAAACCAGGCAGAGTGAAAGCTATGGAAAGTAGAACAGCCCATGTGCAGAAGCTCATCTGCTGTCCATCTGTCCATCCAGCCCTGTGATATTCAACTGCAGGTATGAAAAGATTGAGAAACAATGATTTCGCTCCCTAAGTAAGAGAAGTTGGCACTGGGTGAGAGCCATTCTGATTCGAAAGTGGTGGTTGTTCATAATTCACATCTAACGGAGTAAGACAGCAACAATTGGGCGAAGGCCATGTGGAACTGAGCATACCTGGAGATGTAGGAAGGTGGGAGGCTCTTTGGAGGATGTGGGAAGCAGTGTTCAGGTGGCAGGCATGGTGCTGGAACAAAGGATTCCTAAAAGTATCATTAACAATATTGGAAGTCAGTAAAAATGGAGAAAACAAAACCAAAACCAATTTGCATCTGGGTCCAAATTTTGGCAATGGCAGTCTTAGAACTAGTGGCCAGCATTTATTTATTTATTATTTGGGAGAGGCCACAGCCAGTGGTGCTCAGGGTGGACTTCTGGCTCTGTGATCAGGGATCACTCCTAGTGGGTTCTGGGGCTCAAACCCAGGCAAGCCATGTGAAAGGCAAGAGCCCCACCCACTGAATAATCCCACTGGCCCCTAGTGACCAGTTTCTTTTTTTCATGGAATCACTGTGAGCTACAGTTACAAAGCTTTCATGTTTGAGTTTCAGTCATACAATAATCAAACACTCATTCCTCCATCAATGCACATTCTCCAGCACCAATGTCCCCAGTATCCCCCCACCATCTTGCCCCCCATCCCAGCCCTCCCTGCCTCCATGGCAGACAATTTCCCCTACACTCTCTACTTTTGGGCATTATGGTTTGCAATATAGATACTGAGAGGCTCTCAATTTTTGGTCCTTTATCTACTTTCAGTGCACATCTCCCATCCCGAGCAATCCCTCTAACCATCATTGTCTCAGTGATCCTTTCTCTATTCCAGCTGCCTTCTCCCCCTTCTTGGAGGCGGGTTTCCAACTATGGGGCAATATTAGTGACCAGTTTTAGGGTTGAGAGGAGTTGCAGGTGGCCCTGGAAAAGCAAGTGGCAGGCAGGCATGCTGTGGTTCTGGTTCAAGTAGCATCCTGTCACTTGGATGCATTGAGGGGCCAGAGTTCGAGTCCCAGCACCATTTGAATGACAGACACCTCAGGCAGAGCCATACTTGTGGAAGTGCCAGGCCTAGGAAGGGGCTGCCAAGCTGGAGAAGCCCAGCTCAAAGGACAAAGCTGAGAGTAAAAGCCCGTCAGGGGTGGAGCGGGGCCAGTGACCTGAGCAGGAAGGAGGTCCCAGCTGCGGCGGCAGAGCAGAGGGGAGGGGTCCATTGATTTCCTAGCAGTGCCTCCTGACGTTGTCAGACAGCAGGGCTGAGAGCCCATCTCTCTGCTGCCCTCGATCAATATGATAGATCTCCCCCTCAGAGGCCTGTCTGAATCCTATTATTCTGCCTACACGCATGTGGAGCTAAATTAATGATGATGACTCATGGGCTTTGGAGTCTCCGCCACAAACTGTTATTAGCGCCATCCACACCAGACTTTATTGATTCCCTCTCTTGGGCCCAGACTCCATTCATGGCCATCCTGTTTAGGAGGCCAATGGGTTGACCTCCTCTTCCTGCTCATTCAAGGGTCGGAGTAAGTGGGACCCGACATGGGGATGGTCTGTCTCCCCAAGCATGGCACATGGAGGATGTGAGAGGTGCAAAGCAAGCTTTCTCCAATCAAACCAAACCCTCGAAGCAGTCTTTTCTCCAGGCAAACTCGCGCATGTGTTTCTGTATATGTGTGTGTGCATGTATGTGTGAGTATGTGTGTGCATGTGTGTATGTGTTAAATGTGTGCGTTCATGTGTGAGTATGTGTATGTCTGTATTTGTGTGTTCATGTGTGTGTGTTCATGTGTGTGCGCGCATGTGTGTATATGTGCATATGTATATGTTTGTGTGCATGTATATGTATGTGCATGCATGTGTCTGTGGCATGTGTGTATGTGTGCGTGCTTGTACGCAGTGTGTATATGTGCGTGCATATGTGTGTGCATGTGTGTGTGTGTTTGTGTGTGTGTGTGTGTGCTGAACCTGGAGGATGAAGTCATCATACAGGTGAAGGAAAGGTTAAATAAGTGGCCAGAATTCACCGCGGACAGTCAGTTCTGCTCTCTGGTTGCTGTTGAGGCCCATTTTGCTTTACATTTTCTAATTAAAGGTGATGAAGGAGAATATTTCCCTGCCGTCACTTTGACAGTGTTGATGGTCTCTCGTAAGGTTGGAGGGGCACGGCTTACAGGACCCTCCAGAGACGGGGGGGTTTGGGGGTCAGGCTCTGGAAATCATGGGCCCCTTCCCACAGTGGGCCTCTAGTCATACCTGATGCATGGTGAGCATGTAGGAGACAGTGCTGAGAGGAGGAAAGGGTGCTGTTTCTCCGGGGCACCCTTGAGTCTGCACATGGGGTGCAGCCATATGGGGTTCTGTGTGTTACATGAAGGAAGGTGGCTGTGCCACTGCAGAAGTGGGCTTGCATCTTCCAGAACCATCTAATGAAAGCTGACCCATTCATTCTGGGGGACACAGAGAGGGCCAGGGCACATGAGCCGAAGCTCAGAGACCATCTGCTTGCCGGCAGGGCAGGGTGGGGCTGGCCGAAGTGGCAAGCTGGGTTCTGGATACTCATTCAAGTAGCTGCATGTCTTGATCGTAATCTATTCATGAGCAACTTTCAAAAACACACAGCATGATTTTCAGCATGCTGGTTCATTCACCTCTGTCTTACCACTTTCTTAAACAGCAAAGCCTGGGTTCTTTCCAGAAACACAACCTTTAGGTACACATCTTTGGAAGAAAATCAGTCAGAAAGATAAAGTATTTATCTGAATGTAAGAAAAAATATCGGAGAGTGCTTCTCCCATTCGAGTCAACAGAAGGAACTGAAACCTAAAGATACTGTGTTTTGGGGGGGATTTTTTGGTTTTCCTTTTGTTTTTTGGGCAAGGTGCAGTAGGGATGAATGCAAATGTATCAGACAAGAAAGAGAAAAGTAGGACAATGAAAGAACAGTTTCTCACTGAGCTTCACTGAAACATCACCCCGTATTTAACAGATCATTGAAACATTTTCCACTTTTTAAGAAAGTTCCAATGCAGATGATAGACATGGAGATGATAATATTACAAAAATCTATTGCTCTCCAGAGACTACCTTGGTTTTTAACTTTAAGTCATGAATGATAAGTAGGAACTTCAAATGCTTCATCCTATTTAAACATCTGTTCAGCCAGTGTGTGATTACATGTTATAATCTGCTTCAATCACGTTTGGCTCACCGTTAATCAAAACCCCCAAATTCTGCCAGCATGATAGCTTTTTGAGTGTTTCCCCCCATTGTTTGAATCTAAGAAAGCACATTTAACAGATTATCAGGTGGTAAGACCTTTCTCAAGTTTCTGCTGTGAAATGTCCATGTTATAGATTTTTATGATGAAAAGGTGTTAACCATTACAAAAATTATCTGAAAAAAAAACTAAGAAATTAATGGCCAATTATATAATTATTCTTTCCCTCTAACTTGTTCAATGTTAACAATGAAATTCGCAGTGTTAACAATGAAATTCTGCACTATGAGTGCATATCTACTGGATAAAGATAGATATGTTAGTTTTCCCTCTCCTGAATTTTCCTGCAATATAACAGATCTAAAGTGTTTTACCTTAAATTTATACACCATGTTTAAAGTTCCTGTTTCTCTACTGTATGATGTTCTGAAGCAAGTAGATCAGTGGTATCTTAATCAGTAGGGTTTGCTGTCCTTGCTTAGGTGGCCACTCTAGCATCACAGGCTTTCCCAATGGAGTCCTTCGAAAGAGCGATTAGACTGTTTCAGTCATAATTACATACGTTAGCAAAAAAATAAATAATGGTGCTGTTCTTTTCCTCTTACTTGGTCAATCTCTATATAATGGAAAGTTCCTTGTTACTCTAAGCAGATTGTTCTAGTTTGATCCTACAGAGAAGAGGAATCACTTTATGTTTTCCAACACTCTCACAGGAAGTTAGACGTGAAAATGGCAGCAGGAGGGGCCTGTTGCTGGGAGAGAAACCTGTGCCGGTGGGATTGGGGACTGGGTGGAGACGGGGCAGGGGGCTGGGTGGGGATGGAGTGAAGGGACTGGATGGAGACAGGGTGGGGCAACTGGATGCTGATGGAGTTGGGGTTACTGTATGGGGATGGTGTAGCGGAACTGGGTGGAAATGGCATAGGGGAACTGGGTGAGGTTGGGGTGGGGGGCCTGGTGGGGATGGGGTCCGGGGACTGGATTCTGGATGCAGACAAGATGGGGAAGATTCCAGATGCCTTCCCCCACTCGCCTTCTCCACCCAGCCTGGACAGGCAGAGGGACCGCACCTGAAGTCTCATGTGTTGGGGGGGAGAAGAAGGTCAGCCGCAGACTCCAGTTCCTTTTTGTCCCTCTGTGATGGGGCTGGGAGTCATCCTCTGAGGTAAAGGCTCCCCTCTCTGTGCTTCCTGGAGAACTCTTTCCTGATGTGTTCTGGGCAGACTTGCCCTCTCTGGGGTTTCTCCCGGCAAACAAACCACCACCTCTAGGCTTATCCTGGGGAAGGCCGTGTGATAAAATGCCCACCTGAATGAAAGATGAAGTTCTTTCGAGACACAACTTTCTCTGCATGCCCAGTCTGGGCCCTCGGCAGGCGCAGTGCGGGGCGAGGGGGCCGGGACCCCTCTGTGCAGCCAGTGTGGGTCCTGCCTGCCTTATGATCATTCCTAACCCTGCCAGTATTATTAAACCCAGAAACTGCATAAGGTCTCTGAGTCATGAAAATCCAATCATTTTTTGTTATCTATGGTCTTAACCCCTTGCTTTAAAGGGCAAACACACTTTAAATCTATTCTTTTCTGGAGCTTTGCTGCCTAAAAGAATTCTCCATTAGATATGCTTACTCTGAAGGTAATAAAAGGGCAAAGGCATTTTCTTAATTTTCGTTGGTTTGTTTGGGGGCCTCAAATCTGACACTTTCAGAATTCAGAGTTTTCTTTATTCCAATAGCACAGCACATTTAAAGGTGGCTTTTCTAATTAACCTTTAACAGCGAATGAAATTTTTAAGGTAAAGACTCATAGGATTCACTTTAAAATCAACAGTGACTGGTACAAAGAAGATGTTCAAATCAACAAATCATGGTGACTTTACCTGAGTTTAGGCTGATTCTTTGCTGGATTTTAAGAGTGAGAACTGCACCTGGACAGTACTATATTTTGTTTCCACACTTTAGTTCTTTCCCTCAGAGAGCCTGGCAAGATACCGAGAGTATTCTGCCAGCAAGGCAGAGCCTGGCAAGCTATGCGTAGTGTATTCAATATGCCAAAAACAGTAACAACAAGTCTCACAATGGAGACATTACTGGTGCCCACTTGAGCAAATCGATGAACAACAGGATGACAGTGCTACAGTGCAGAGCTACTTTTAGTTTTTGGCTATAGGAGAAGACTGTGGAAGAAGCTTTTGGGAAAAGAGGCTGCAGGCATCAGATAATGGTGTGTGTGTGTGTGTGTGTGTGTGTGTGTGTGTGTGTGTGTGTGTTCCCTTGTCAAATCTCACAAGTACATACCAGCCTCATAAGAGAAGGGGGACTGTTTCTGTTTTTTTTCCAGAGATGTGGGGTGACATGAATCTTAAGTCCTTTTGCATTAACAGTCAATAATCATTCTACCAATCAAAGCAAAGGTGAGAGGTACAGGGCGAAAGGCATCCTTCCACTTCACCTTGGAGCAGACGTTCGCTGCCCACACAAAGGGCTCTGTGCTCAGAGCTGCTTTGCATGTCTGGCTCCTTGGGGAGTCTGTGGGCACCCCACACTTGGCAGAAATTGACATGTGCTCACACAGAAAGCACCGTCAGGAGAGCCCTGAGCAGTGTGAAAGACAGAAGCCATCAACATCTAAAAAAGGACAGACAGAAATAACATAGAAGGAACATTTCTGACCAGCTGGAAAAGGCCTCTGAAGATTTACTCTGCAAAGGAATAAATAGAATCCAGCAGGGCTTTGTTCCGTTGTGTTGTGTGTTGCTCTGGCTGGTACTCAGAACTTCATACAATTGCTCCAACCTTGATCCAATTCCCCCAATTCAATTCGAGAAATTTTGAAGGGGAAGGAAAGAGGATTTCAGGTCCTGAGTTTAGTGCACTGGAGCAACGAAACAGTGGCAGAGACATTTACATTCACGTGTCCTTAGAGCTACAAGGCTAGGAGGAAAATATATGATATATTGTACCTGATAAATATTGACCGAATAATTAGAAAAATTAAATTGTTCTGGCTTAGAAAGGATAGAAAACACATTTTCCTAGTGCTACTAGTGGCTGACTTCCAACCAGCTTGCAGCAAAGTAGACTAGTTTGGGGTCTTCTGAAAACTCAGGTAGGACAAGTGGCCCCCTTTTCATGGACCCCCTTGGACTTGCTCCAACAATAAAAACAAGTCACCAACTTCTCCCCAGAAGCAGCTTGCCTTGTATCCATCACCTCAACTTATGTGGCTGTCACTCACTCAAAGAGGCACCTTAAAAAATTATTTAAAATATTATATCCTAGAAAAGATGTAACTTTGCGGGACCGCATTCCTACAGAAAAAAAAAAAAACAGGGACAGTCTCTTGGAACACAGTGACACAATATGTGAAACTGGGCATTTAAATCATCTGTGATTTCACAATTCCACTCAGGTACAAACCCTAGAGGAATTTTTGTGCATGTGTACTAGGAGTCAGAATATTTGCTTTAATTTTTTCCTTCTAAACGTACTAAATCTTTAGTGTTCTGACATTTATAATTACAGCCTGAGATGTATTTAGCTCAAGAACATCCTCCCAAATAGAAACACATGCGCAGGTGGGCTTCTGAATTATTCTAAGTAAAACGATCATTGAAAATTATTCTGAGTAAAATGATCATTGCATTACGTCTGTGCCAAAGGCATCATCTCCTTGGCAATGTCTTCCGTGAACCAAAGAGAGCGTCGTCCACAGGAGGAATTTGCAACGGTTCCGAGGCGCAAAGACATGACCCAGCCTTTTCTTCCATGCCGTCACTGGCCTCCCAAGTGATTATGGACCCTGTACAGAGGTAGAATTGGCTCCTGAACACCATTTCCAAACACCCTCCTACATAGCATTTACTGTGTTGACCAGGAAAACAGGCGGCAAACACTGCAGTCACACGGATGCATTTATCTTCCACGCTGAGACCACAGAAGAGTTTTATACACACATGCAGCTGTCTGGGTGGGTGGCTTGCCCGCTTTGCCCCCTGCGGCAGGGCAGGACAAACGTTTTGACATGTGGATCTACCCAACAGGCACTTCTCTCGGTTTCTCCAGGGATGGGAGAAGGAAACGACTTAGAAGAGGTTAGTCTGGAGAGTGGGCACCGGGAGGCTCTTCAGCTCGGCGAGAACACCTGTTCCAGTGACCCGGACTCTACCCACTGGCTCATCTCTAATTGGGAACAGATGCTCCACTGTAGAAGCCAGCAGCAGCCTCGCCTCTCAGGAGCCTGCTAGCTGTGCGCGCGCTTGTCCTTCCTTCATCACGCTGGTCTTTGTGTAACAGTCACTGAGTTGAAGCGTCGAGGACCACACCAGTCCCCTGCTCTGTCCGTGAGCCTGCGGGGCTGTGTGCCAGGAACAGAGAGTCACCAACACCACATTCATCCAGCAGTCTGAACTTAGCCCCGAAGGAAGGTGAAAATCCAACCTGGTGGGAATATTTGCAGGAAAACAACGACGGATTACCATGGGGATCACCACTTGCATTTGGTTTGTGTTTTGCTTTTGTCATGGGGGCCACACCTGGTGGAGTTTGGGGGCCTGGGCACCCTCCTGGCCTGTGCTCAGGGGTGACTGGGACACCAGACAGTGCTTCTGAGAGGGCTCAGGACAGTTTGGAGATGCCAGGGCATGAGACTAGGGATTCTGACCAGTAGGACAGAGAACCACAGGCTTGAAACAAGGTTAGGATGGGGCCACAATCAGGAGGAGGCTAGTAAGCGGTTCTGGAACCTCATTTCTCAAACTATGGGTCGAGACCCCAGGTGGGCTGGGCTAACTTCTTACAAATTTGTTTTAAAAGAAATCCATTTCAGTTATTCTGGCAGTTGATGTTTGCTTTGTAATCCAAATTTGTATCTGGATTGTAAATCCTGACATGCCCAGGGTCCTATAAAAAGCTTCTTGGGCTTAATAAAATGGTCACGAGGAAGAAAGTTTAGCAGTCCTGATCCACTTCGTGGAGGTCGCCGTAATGGCAACACTGCAGGGGGTGGTGGCAGGGAGCTTTGAGACCCCACAGATGTCCACAGAGCAGGTTTCTCCTCAGCCCTGCCTGAGGCATGTCAAGAGGCTTCTGGACTCAGACGTGCTTTGAGTCACTGGCTGTCAGCAGCCAGATGCCATCTCAGTCCCTCCTCCTGGCCGTCTGGGGTGGGCCTGAGTCTGGTCTTGAGTGCACAGTTCCCTGGCCTGGAGTTATTCCTGGTTCCCCAGAAATAACTTCCTTTTACTTGGGGGAAAAAATGATGCTTAAGACAGCCCAAGGCCTTGGGCCCACTCTGCGACTGGAGATGAAGTACACGGTCACTTTCAGTCCAGACTCTTCTTCTCTTCTCCATCCCAAGATGGAGCCGGCTTGGGACGGGGAGGAAACAGACCCTGGAGGAGAGTTCTGGGGCCAACCGAGGGTCTGCATGTCTCTCTGAGCTTGTAGAACCGGGGACGCTGCCAGCCTTGGATATACATTCTCTTTTCTTTTTGGGTCACACCCAGTGATGCTCAGGGGTTACTCCTGGCTCTGCACTCAGGAATTACTCCTGGTGTGCTCGGGAGACCATATGGGATGTTGGGGATTGAACCCGGGTTGGCCGTGTGCAAGGCAAGTGCCCTCCCTGATATGCTATTGCTCAGGCTCCTGAGATGCCATGTTAAGAGCAAGGGCAGGCTGGAAGCAGGAGAGCAGGCTCTAGGGCTGTTCCCTCACTTCTTGAACTTTCTGGAGTCTATGAGTAGCTCAGAAAAGATCCTGCTGGCCCCAGGGAGTGTTTCACCACTGCTTAAAGACAAAGGCCTAGCTCCCGCCTGCTGCGTGCACAGCCCGACACGCTCTGGGCCAGTGAAACCAGTAGCGGAGAACCGATTTTGTTCCCCGCTGTGGTGTGCCCGTCTGCCTGTGTGCAGGAAGAAGAACACACAGATTTCACAAAACCACATTGCACTGCGTATCTGCAATCACAGTAGATTAAGAAATCAATTCCAAAGAACCAAAGAAAGTGCTGTCATTAGCTACTAAGAATCGAGCTGACTCACTTTTTCATTCTATTTCTGAAAAACTTGCCCAGCCAACCACAAAATGATTCTGGGAGACTCAGCACCCAGCAGGGCAAGAACACAGGTATTCTCCACTTGACAAAAACGTCCTTTCTTTCAGAGGTATATCTATGAAACCTCTCTTTGCTATTTTCACATCAATCCTGAAGTTACTTTCCAGCAGAGTGTATATACATTTTAATCAGTATTATCTCAGGAGGAAACGCTACACCCTAATGAATGGCTCAAGCAATTGTGCTAAGGATAACAATTGCCTGGCAGTCATATCTTTGTGTTAACTGTAGGACTGCTGTGGGCACGATGCTTATTCATGCTATTATCAATACCAGATGATGTGATTTACCTCCAGCACTCAGAGCACAAGCCAACAAGGCAGCGGGTCAGAGATTGTGTTTCCTGTACCACATTGTGGCATCTCAGCCATGCCAAGGAGCCCAAACCGACTCGACCTTACTCTGCGTGATGAAAATCCAGACATACTCAATTTGTGACACTTTAGGGAAGAGCAACAAATGAAAGGGAAGCCAGAGTGCTCAGTATAGTCTATGACACACATGTCCCATCTCTGTTCTTATTCTTCCGGTATTTTAGCCTAAAGCAAGAAACTGCCTCTGGCCCTGCATGTAGGAAGCATCCTGAGAGAGGAATGGCCAACCATGACCAACACTGAGTTCAGCCTTAGTGGCCCAAAGGCAAAGAAATCAATAATACTGACACTGGATTTTAACTGGACAGTTTCCAGGGAACCTACTGAAGTTCAGGCAGAGACTGGCTCTACACCAAGCTTTGCTTGTTTTGTTTTGGGGCCACAGGAAGCAGTACTCAGGAGTTACTCCTGGTTCGAGGCTCAGGGTTTGCTCCCACCAGTCACCAAGGGCCCTGTGATCAATGCCAGAGTCTCTGCTTCAAAGCACCCGCTCCAGCCTATTAAACCATCTCCCTGCTTATGTCTATTATTTCCATGAAAAATAACCTGGATGCTGAAAGAAAACAAACCAAAATTGAGCTTAATAGGACTTGGTATGGAGGTAGAGATGTGCATGTGAGAAGCATATGGAATTCCAAAGGGAATTATAATGATTAAATTATTAAATATGATTAAATAAATTGTAAATAATTATTAGATAATAATAATGTATACTAACCAGTATGGGCTGGAGAGATAGCACAGTGGGTAGGGTATTTGCTGCTGCCAACCCAGGTTTGATTCCTCTATCCCTCTTGGAGAGCCCGACAAGCTACCAAGAGTATCTCGCCCCCACAGCAGAGACTGGCAAGCTACCTGTGGCGTATTCGATATGCCAAAAACAGTAACAACAAGTCTCACAATGGAGGTGTTACTGGTGCCTGCTCGAGCAAATCAATGAGCAATGGGATGACAGTGATAGTGACTAACCAGTATACATTATTTTTGGAATTTACAACATTTACAACAGTATACAACATTTTTGGAAGGGGGCACATCTGGGGATGCTTCCTGCTGGCTCTGTGCTCAGGAGTATCTTCTGGATGCGCTTGGGGGACCAAGTGCAGTGCTGGGAGTAGGGTAGGCTGGAGGCCAGGCCAGGTCTTAACCCTGCACTATCTCTTCAGCCCTGTTTCTTTAAGAGTCGGTCCTGGGGGGCTGAAAGGCAGCTCAGTGGCTCAGCACCTGCCTTCAGGGGTGAGGCTGGGGTTGTCCCTGAGCTGTTGGTGTGTGCTGGCTGGATGCCAATGGCTCTGCTCTCTGCCATCCCTGAATTTCCTGCCTGGCTACAGCCAGCCATCCATGGTGCCAGCCAACTCCAGGGGCAGGAATGTGACTCTCTGGGGAGCAGTGTGAGAGTATCACAGCTCGGAAAGAGCCACAAACCCCAGCGTGACCTGTCACTGTCATCAAAATCCCATCAGCAGAGGGAAGGGAGGAGAGGAAGGGGAGAGTGGGGGGAGCCCGTGCTGAGCACCAGAGCACCTGCTCCACACAGGTGACACTCGGGGTCAGCTGCATTGGGGAAAAGGACTATGCTCTTATTTCAACGCCCATCGATGTGACTGTGCAGGTTACTGGGACATAATCAGAGTCTTTAGATGGGATCAGTCGATCCGGTGATAAGAATTTCAGATTTCCTGTGAGGTGCTTCACAGAAGTGAGACATACATGGAGCGAAGTCTCAGAGGCAGACAGCCTGGACATGGCAAGGGGAGGATTAGGGCTTCCTAACTAGGCAGCAGTGAAGTAGGAATTGAAGGAGTGATCAAGTAAGTATCTGTGAGGAGGAAAGGCGAAATCCCCTCACCCAGAGCACACACTGAGGGGATTCATCAGAGAGAAGGAGAAAACCTAAAATTAACAACGTTTGGGCACAAACTCCCCCAAATGTTCCAACCAGGACAGAGGGTCTCGTGACTGAGGGAGTCTGGATCTGGTCCTGCCCAGCGCCAAGTGGGAAATTGCGCCATGCTGTCCCTGCATTGGGTCCTCTGCCAGCCAAGGCAGGCAGCACCATCTGGGGGCAGGATTCCCCAGGACCCGCGGCTGACAGAGAGCTCAAGCTGACTCCAGTATTGTCAACAGTGACAAGCACTGTGGTGACCCTTTTAGCAGCTGAGAGAGAAGACAGAAAAGAAACAGTATAGTGGTGAGCATAACTGCCTTCCAGAAAAGAAACATTAGACGTTCCTCTGGGCCTCCTCGGTGTCTGGTGGCTTGGTGGCCAGCAGCACTCATCTGTGGATGCTTCATTTGCACTTATCATTGTCTGAACCTTGTCCAGGTGTCTACATACTCCCCAAATGGTGAGCACCCTCAAAGTTTTACCGAGTGGCCCAGGATGTTAACTTTCCGCCATGGAAATGCTTGTCTAAGTTACACCTATTTGTGGAGTTTATTGTTGTTTACTGTTCATCATAGAACCATAAAGAGATAAATACAGCAGAGTCCTAAGCCCTCACCTAACACAAATTATTTCTAACTTGAAGTGTCCAATGGTTAGAGCTGGGAGAGACAGCATACCTTGGTCTGCTCACATGTGCTCTTTCTATTCTTCATATCTGGCAGTGTGACTGGAGAAAAAGGAGCAGTTTTGATTATTTTGTTTCTCTGATGGGGTTTTATCATCAGAAGCCTTGCATACTGTTCTGTCCTAGTAACTCAATTGTTTTTCCTGATATAGCTTCTACCAAAATAGTAGGGGGTAGGGGGAAGCTCTAGAAACTAGTTAAAGAGAAAACAAAGTACGTAAGGAATGAAATAACTGTGCTCTTGATTCTAATGAGGTACATAATTACCTCTAATACTGAAATTCAAGTGTCTTGCCTATCAACAAGCATTTATGAGTCACTGATCAACTTATTTCTGGAGGTAAAAGAATATTTGGGCAAATATCCTTACTACCTTTAAGTAACCCTTCAAAGAGTCCAATAGAATGGGTCGTTGGCACATTACCAAGCCCATGATAATCTCTAGAGCTGGTGACCACCGAGATACAGATTCTGGATAAAGAGTCAGGAAAATGCCTGAATACATGATTACATATTACATGATATACACTATATCCGACTTCTTCGTCAAGACCCTGAGTGAATGGTTTGAGGCTTTTTGTGTTCCTGGAGCGAGCAGATGCCATTGGGCTACACTAGCACGCAACAGGGATGAATGGAGATGTTACTGGTGCCCACTCGAACAAATCCATGAACAATGGGATGATAAGTGATACATTATAGGAATGAAATAATATCCTGGATCTTCTGAGAATATTTTTTGACAATGGATCCAGAACGAAAAAAAAATCATTGATCTTAGTAAAACTTTGCAGCCTATGGAATGTCTTATGCCCCCCCTCCCCCATCTGTGAAGATGGCTGGAAAGAAGGAACACTTCCTCAGTGCCAGGGCTGAGTCCATCTGTCCCTTCCTCACATCCTATCCGATATTAGAGGCTGAGACCCCAATTTTACAGATAATCTTCCTGGACCACAGTCTTTGAAGTGACTTTTTGCTTTGATGACCCTTGGTGCCTAAGAATTTAACTGCGAATTTAGGAGTTTATTTATTTGATAGAATGGATAGATGACACTTGGTGATGCTCAGAGCTCACTCCTGGTGGCATTCAGGGGATGATATGTGGTGACAGAGACACAAGCAAGGACCTAAACCCATGTACCACCCCCGCCCCCACCAGTCTCCAATTTAGGAGTTTAAAACATTTTTTCCTTTGACTCTCAAGAATTTTTGGTCTTGAGTTTGGGGAACTAAGGAGTTTGGGAAGCTATGGCTGGGTTCTCCCTAAGCCTCTGGGTGGAAGCAGCTTGAGGTCCATTGTTCTGTGTCCCTTGAAGACCGCCCTGGGCTGGTCTTGCCTGCACGCTGGCAGGCTGCAGGCTGCTAGCTGGGAGCATGGAGCAGCTGGTTGACCAGATGCCCACACAGCACTGCTGTGACTCCAACAGCGAGAGTAACCAGACGCCTCGTGTGACAGCTGCTACCCTGAAATAAGTACTTTGCAGAACCAGAGAGAAGCACAGAACCCTTTCCAATAAGCCTCAGAAATCACCAGCACTCTGCTGTACTCTATTAGATGGTGTTTGAAAACTACTGCACCAGAAAAAAAAAGTACAATAACATTATAAATAACAAAAGCTTGGTAGCAACTCAGAGCATTTAGTGAAGGAGCTTTTTAAAAAAATGTAAATGAGAGAAACTGAAGGGACAATGAGAAGAGAGACAGAAAGGCTGAGTGCTGGGTCAGCACCCCGGGAAGGCAGGCCAGTCCCACTCAAAGCTGAGGTGGGATGGAAAGGAAAAGGAAAAACTATACCAAACAGGGATCGAGAATGGGCATGGTAACTCATGGACCTCTGGCTTCTTTTGCTGAAAATCTCCCTGGGAAACTTCTGACACTTTGCACAGAAATAAGTGAGTCTTTAACTCTCGGCAAATCCCAGCTATTGGGTGAATTTGTGGAAAATGGAGT
The DNA here is from genome assembly GCF_027595985.1 of Sorex araneus. NCBI lineage: Eukaryota > Metazoa > Chordata > Mammalia > Eulipotyphla > Soricidae > Sorex > Sorex araneus. Next base: position 178,321,024 of record NC_073304.1, on the reverse strand, counting down.
GAGAGGCTATTTGATTGAGCTGATAGAGTAATGAGCCAGGCGTCAGAGTGACACCCACCTTCATTTGTATGTCTCTTATCAAGAATTTTCACACGATTATCTCAGTTGTCCACCAGGCAGCTCTGTGGAACAGGCCAGGCTTTATCTTCACTTTGGAGATAAGGGACCTGAGACTCAGGAATTCCAAGTGATTTAATCCTAATTGCAAAGAGTTGGGACTGAGGTTCACATTGCCCCTCCTGGGCAGGGTACATTTCTTCCTGATTCTTTTTTTCCCCCCTACTAATTAATATTTTATTCAAATTATTCTAATTTTAGACATATTTTTATTTCTTTTTAATTTTATTTTATTGAATCACCATGTGGAAAATTACAATGCTTTCAGGCTTAAGTCTCAGTTATACAATGCTGAAACAACTGTCCCTTCACCAGTGCCCATATTCTACCACCAAAAAAAAAAAAAAAAACCCAGTATATCTCCCATCCTGCCCCCCCCAACTGATAAATTTCACCTTACTTTCTCTTTACTTTGGTTACATTCAATATTTCAACAAAACCTCTCTATTATTGTCAGGAGTTCCCCACTAGAGTCAGACCTGTTGTGAAGAGATATGAGGCCGTGCAGTTTTGGATTTCTGTATTTTAGCAACTAAGTCCAGGGATATTTCTTCCAGATATTGAATCATTGCAAGCTTGTAACTCTCATCTGTGCCCTTCCCCCCAACAAGGAAAAGGCAAGAGAGAGAGAGAGAGAGAGACAGAGAGACAGAGAGACAGAGAGAGACAGAGACAGAGAGAGACAGAGACACAGAGAGAGACAGAGAGAGACAGAAAGAGAAAGAGACAGAGAGACAGAGAGAGACAGAAAGAGAGGGAGGGAGGGAAGGAGGGAGGGAGAGAGAGAGAGAGAGAGAGAGAGAGAGAGAGAGAGAGAGAGAGAGAGAGAGAGAGAGAGAGAAACCTTTCCCCTCCTAGGGCAGGCATGGGCTTAGTCAGGCATGAGCTACCGGTACCAAAAGTAGCTTAGCTGGCCTCTGGAGTCATGCTCATGCAGCTGCGGAGAGGCCGCACAAGTGCGGTCCCCGGGATCACATCTCGGCAAGCTGTGACCCAAGAGCACCCTCGTGTGCGGCCTCTCTGAAGCTGCATGAGCATGGCTCCAGAGGCCAGCTGCGATCCCATGCCTGCCCAGGAGGGGAAAGGTTTGTCTCTCTCTCTCTCTCTCTCTCTCTCTCTCTCTCTCTCTCTCTCTCTCTCTCCTCTCTCTCTCCTCTCTCTCTCTCTCTCACCTTTTCCTTGTCGGGGGGGGGGGAGGGTGTGGTGACCGCCATATTATGAGGACCACAGATGAGAGTTACGAATTCTTCGAACTCTTCCTGATTCTTGTGGGAGCCTGACCTCTCAGTTACTGCAGCCTGGCATAGCTGCCCATGGGAACATTCCAATTTCTGTAGACTCCATTAAGTGTGCTATTTTCAAGGATGCGACTTCAAAAAGTAAGTTCCTCTTGCCAGAAACATCCAGCCTTGGGAGAGGGCTCAATGGGCTGGAGCACATGCTCTGCACACAGGAGGTCCAGAATTGATCCCCAGGACCGAAGTGTCCCCTGAGCACCAAGACAGGAACTGCCCCTGAGTACCAGAGGGTGGAGCCTCCAAACAAAACCAAAAAGCGGAATCTTCCTCAAAACACAGGACCAAGTCAAGCCTCATTACAATGTTGACAACAGCATTGCCATCTGATTACAACCTGCTGTCACACTTGTTCTCTCAACCTTAGCTCACCGTCTTTGAAAGGGCAAGCAGAGGACTGAGCATTTCAGATTCTTGGCTACTCATGGAAGCAAGGGGTCCTCAAACTTCTCTATGCTAAAACATAAACACATTCTGAACACATCACGTATGTGTACAGAAACAACAAAGCAATGGAAAGCCACTTTCACACAAATATAAGCTATATATTGTTTTACTTTTGAAGGATTTCTGAAGAATCAGAAGGATGAAGAGTAATTGATGATCACTTTTATATAAAAACATTGTCATGAACTCTCATTCATTGCTGGTGGGAATGCCCACTGGTCCTGCCTTTTAATATGGACATGTTGCAAGAAAAAAAAATGTGGGCATTCCTTTAGAAACTAGGAATTCAGCTTCTTTATTGCTCCTGACTCACGGGAATATACCCTAGGGGCCCCAAAACACACTGCAGAAAAGCCATTTGAACTTCTATGTTTACTGCAGCACTATTCATAATAGTCAGAATCTGGAAACAACCTAAGTGCCCAAGAACAGAGGAGTGGATAGAGAAGCTGTATCTATCTATACAATGGAATACTACACCTTGATAAAAAAAATGAAATCATGAAATTTTTTTATACATGGATCAACACGGAGAGTATCATGCTGAGTGAAATGAGTCAGAGGGAGAGTCAGGCATAGAATGATCACACTCATTTGGGGGATATAAAAATACTATGAGAATAATACCCCCAAACAGTAGAAATAATGGCCAGGAGAACTGGTCCAGGGTAGGAAGCTTAACACAAATATGGTGGAGGGAGTACAGTCAGGACAGAAGATGCAGTTAGGACCACTATGACAATGACTGTTGAAAATGATTACTGGACAAGAACTGAGTGTTCAAAGGAAGTAAAGTAATATAAATGATAACCTTTCAGTGATAATATCACAAACAACAGTGCCAAAAATGAAGAGAGGAGGGTGGAGAGAGAGAGAAAGCTTGGCCAGGTTTTCTAGGCATTATTTCATTCTATTCTACTTACTCTACACTTATCAACATAGCCATGTTCCCATTTTACAAATGAGACACTTGGCATTCCCAGATAGAAAGAGAGAGAGAGAGAAAGAGAGAGACAATAAAAGTGTCTACCATAGAGTTAAACTAGAGTGGAAGAGGGAAAGAAACCTGGGACATTGGTGGCAGGAATGTATAGTAGTGAAGGGATGAGTGTTGGAACATTGCATGACTGGAACTCAATCATAAACAACTAAACAACTTTGGAATTGCGTATCTCACAGTGATTCACTAAGAACAACCAAAAAACCACGGTTATAGAAGATAACTTGAACTCAAGTATTTTCTTAAAAAATTTTAAATCCAGGGCCAGGAATTTTGTTCAAGTGGTAGCATACATGCTGGTATATGCAAGACTGAGTTCAATTTTTAGCACCTGTCCATGAGCACTGATGAGTGTGACCCTAATCACCACCAGACTAAACAAGAAAGGATATGGCCCTTAAAAATATTTAGCCCATGTGTATTTATAAGTTTTGGTTTGGTTAACATAAGCCAAATCATCTCATGAGCTATGAAGACATTTTCCTTTGCTGTTTCAAACCTCCCTATTCTGCACCCACTTTGCTCCTCGTTTCCTTCCCTTATCATTTACAGGCATATTCTCCTTGTGAAAGAAACTTCCAACTAGACTCATGCACAGAAGTGACATGATGGCAGTGATGACAAGGAAAGTGCCTGTGTTTATTCAACACTGCACACTGGCATGATATTTACTCAGTTCTCATTAGGGACTTGGCCAGGCTTTCTAGGCATTATTTCATTCCATTCTACCTACTCTACACTCATCAACATAGCCATGTTCCCATTTTACAGATGAGACACTTGACATTCCCAGACGGAAATAATTTGTTAAAGTTCCCATAGCTGGTGGATGGTAGGGCTGAGGCTAGTCTTGAATTTCCGTGATTTCTGAGCCTATGTCCTTTCTTAGGCTAATAAACATAACATTGAGCCAAGTCGGTTTATTTATTACCTGTCAGTAATCATTTCCTCTTGAAAGAGGATGGGTGGGAGAAAGTTAAGAATCTCTGTGGGAGATACGGCTGAAAATAAACTATAGACTGAACATGATGCCTACTTAATACCTCTGTAGCAAACCACAACACCCCAAAAGAGAGGAAGCAAATGGGAATGCCCTGCCACAGAGGCAGGGTGGGGTGCTGGGGACAGGGTGGGGTGCAGGGGACAGGGAGGGATGCTGGGACCATTGGTGGTGGAAAATGGGCACTGGTGGAGGGATGGATACTCGATCATTGTATGACTGAAACGTAAGCATGAAAACCTGTAAGTCTGTAACTTTGTCTCACAGTGATTCACTAATAAAAAACAAACAAACAAGCAAACAAAAACAAACAAACAAACAAAAAGAATCACTGTGGTTCCTAGCATGAATTAAAAGGCTAGTCACTGTCATTGTCATCCCGTTGCTCATCAATTTGCTTGAGCAGGCACCAGTAACATCTCCATTGTGAGACTTGTTGTTACTGGTTTGGGCATATCAAATACGCCATGGGTAGCTTGCCAGGCTCTGCCGTGCTGGCAGGATACTCTCAGTAGCTTGCCGGGCTGTCTTAGAGGGACAGAGGAATCAAACCTGTGTCGGCTGCGTGCAAGGCGAACGCCCTACCTACTGTGCTAGAAAATATTTTCAAGTTATGGAGAAAGGTTTCCAAGAATCTCTTAATCAAAAATCATACCAAGAAGAGAAATTTCTGTGTTTTATGTGACTGAAATGAGGATTTGGGGGCCTACATCATAGCACCACTTGTGCTATCACTTAACTGAGGCCTTGAAATTTTTATCTGTAATAAAAAAACACACTCTAGGTAATCCACAGGGAGGGTGACCCCACTTTTGAAGGATTGGTTACGTATGAAATTTGTACAGTGAATTCAAGAACCCTTGGTAATGTTCAAGTTCTAGTTTCTCTCCATTTAGAATTTAGCTTCTTGGGCCTTATAGAAGCTCGCCCTGAGATGAAAGATAGCCTTTAAAACACATTGACGGCAATTCCTCAATGAATGTCATTACAACATTACAGTCTTGAAACTAATTCATCTCTCAGCCTACTTTCTCTGGAATTGGTAGTAAAGACTTACTGCTGATTCCAGCCCCTTTTAGCTTCAAAGCTCTTGCTAAAGCATCTAATTAATCTTTGAAATGTCACTAAGGTAGGCACAGTCCAAACGCTGTCCCTCCCCTTGCATTCCTTTCACATTTCCTTGTCAATCATCTTGCCAGAGTGATGGCATCTGAGGACGCCCGAAAGGGCATTTCATTGAAAAATCACATCCAATGCTGGCTTTTCAGAAAAATTCTCATGTCGTGTTTATCCAGAGAGGGTATAATTTGGGGGTGTCTTTCCCGGACAAAAAGCAAGTATTTCCTTGTTTATAAAACTGTTTTCTAACTCAAGTCGAACCCCAAGTAGTGAGGCCTGAGCGTTATTCCCCAGCCCATGACAGTGACTGGTCTGAGAGGTGTGGCAGCTGGACCAATCAGCGAGCTCCTCCTCTCCACGTGACCAAGGATGTACGGGATGCCACCAGTCTCAGCCTGGACTCTGTTCTTGAATGGAGCTAGTAAGTTTGGCGATGGGGTTCACTTGGCGTCCCCCTGCAAGCCCACCTGCGACAGTGGAGCCGTGAAGGAAGATGCAGCGGGGAGCAGAGGTATGATGTGGAGAAGGGCCCTCCCTGAATTTAAGGTCACTTTCCATCGATCCAATCGCATCCTTGACTGAACATGCCCACTAGTGTTCCACTACAACTGCGCTAACTCTTCCAAACAAAGCCCGAACTCTAGAAACAGGTAACACACGAGGCAGTTTTCCTACCACCTTTCACGACTCCCTGTTTTCTCTTATGAAACGTCAAAGAAATATTCAGGGTTGAGGAACTGGTTCCTTCCTCTCCAGTTGGAGGAACAGAGGGGGAGATTCAGAGGTGCAGGGCGGGTTGTTTTTTCTCTATTTCCACTGGCGTCTTCTGAATTCTTTTATTGTTATGGCTTCTGCTTTCTGACTCTCCTTTCCAGTATGCAATTTTACCTTCCCTGGGGAACACAATTTGGGAAATGCCTGCTTTGAATTTGACCTTTCACACCTTCTCTGGAATCCCTATTTTCTTTCTCAATCCACCTGGGTCCACACACACACGCACGCACGCATACACACACGCACGCACGCATACACACACGCACGCACGCATACACACACGCACGCACGCATACACACACGCACGCACGCATACACACACGCGCACACACGCACAACCCGCACACACGCACGCACGACCCCTCAAAAGCTCCTGCTTGCCGAGTCCAACAGCACAGTCGCCTGGGAGGGGATTTAGAGAGGTGGAGGGCGGGAGATCCGGCACCAAACTTATTATTTTTTTCAAACATATAATTTCATGAAGTGCTACTGAGACTGAATTCAGTGGTGAAAAGAAGCTGTAATCTTAATGAGCTCTTTTCCCTACTCCCAGGCCATCCCACAGGTAATACAATTCTAAAAACACCTGAATCGATCTTTTCCAAGCCTTGTGATTTGCAGCAGTGATGATTAGAATTTAGTTCAGAACTACCGTTACAATTACCTGGCTCCCTGGGGTGGAAGTGTTATCAATTTAACAAAAGGGAGTCACCTACTCTCTAATACTGACTTGTCTCATCGTGTAGGTCCCAGAGAACCCAGGGGGAGTGTCTGCAACACCACAGAGGAGCACCCCAGAGCACCCTTGTCAACTCCCTGCTCAACCCCATGGCTGAGCTGGCAGGAGGCCACTCTTCCCCGCCCCCTAGCCCCCTGCACAGCTCCCACCTGAGAAAAGCTTGTAGGCGACTTCTGTGACATGTTTTTTCAGCTAAGCTGTCTTCTATTCTAACTGCAAATAACCTTTCCCAGTTTTTGAGTCAAGCAGCAATGCAGTTTACTGGCCATGGAAGCTTTCTTCTATGGCTTCCAGCTCCCTGTATGAGCACATTCTATAGCAATTCCAGGATCTCATACTTATTTCAGCAGATGGCACCTGATAATCGTAACACCAGGTAACACGCACACACGCGCGCGCGCGCGTGCACACACACACACACACACACACACACACTTCTTGCTGGACTCTAGGTTTTGTGGGCTCTTTGGGGCTGCAGTATCAATGAGGGTTAAATGCACGGTGGTTCTTTTTCACTGCCTTTTATTTCCAGTGACTCATGCAATCAGTATCTGTCTGAGTTCTTGATGGCAGGAAAACTACAGGAAATGCCCAGCAATCTTATGGCATAAAGGAAATGTTCTGGAAGGGCAATGGAACTGGACTCACCAGTGACTGGAATCCAGGAGGAGGAGGAAGGGGGCAGTGCCAGGGTAGCAGAGATCAAGCAGTAGATACAGACCATGCCGCTGAGCTGACCTCCAGCTGGTCTCGAGGCCACCATACCCCTCACTTCAGACTTGGGGTTCCTTGAATGTCCACTCTGATGGGCGGGGCTTTAAACCCCTGGCTGCCACTGATTGAGGAAGCCTGGAGAGAGCAAGGGAACACCAGACTCTTAGGAGACACGGTCATGGGTCCAGAGCAATGTGGGATTCCTAAGAGATTTCAGGTGGTCTAGGGAAGAGCACTGGGTGCAAGGCAAGGATGACGGAGGTTCTTGTCTGGGCACTTCCCCAGCCTGTCATGAGAGACAGACACCAGGAATGGTCTATGCCAAAGTGTGAGTGTAAAACTATAGTCCCTTGCTGAGAATAACCAGCAAACATGTGGCCAGCATGGAGAGCGAGCCGCTCCCTGGGGCCCCATCATACACAGCCCGCCACCCTGCCTCCTCCTCCCTCTCACTCCGGCTTTTAGTTTTTGCAAGCTCCTAAGTTGGTGCCCAGTGGCTTCCTGGCATTCCTGTTCCCCATCCTCTGTCACTTGGGAGTTACTTTGAACCTCTGTTCCAGGAAGGCCAGGCACAGACAGGAAGTAAACCCAGACAGATCTCCAGGGCTACTTTCGGCACTCCTGGCAGGGTCTGTTTGCACAGGGGACTGCACAAATTACTTTTGGATTTCCCAGATTACTTTTGGATTTCAGTCACCTGTGCCTCCCGGGCCCCAGTCATCAGAGCTAATTGAAAACTGGTGTTGATGCAAACCACAGATTGGTTCAAGAGGCTGCTCCAAGCACTCAGGAAATCAGCTGCAGTGGGATGTGTTCATGGCTGGATCAGTGGTTGGCTGGGTCTCTTACTGACTGCAGGAGCCATTGATGGAGCTCAGGAAAGTATAATATGCAGAGGAATAGATAAGCACGTGTGTGTACACGGGGGTGGGGGCAGGGCAGGAACATGCAGCAGCTCGCTTATGGATGGACTCCACGTGGAACTTTGCTCCTAGCTCACTAGTGGGAAACTTAGGCAAGTCATGCACCTTCCTCATGCATTAATTTCTGCCAGCTTAAAATGAGATGAAAGGGCCTATTTCATGCAGTTGTTGCAAGAACTAAAATAGATAATACATGAAAAGGTCGAGGTAATTGCACAGCATACAACAAGTGCTTGGTAATAAATAATTACTATATGCACACACATAAACCTTCATCCTTGCATTACTAGCTTTGTCACCTTGAATAATCCCTTTCACCTCTCAGAGCTGCCTTCACACTTGGACATGAATAACAACTCCCCTGGTTTGTTGTCAAGATGAAAGGAAAAGAGTCACTAACATGTACTGAGCTCTTATTACTGCACACGGAAAGGGCTTGTATGATCTAAAGCACCAAGAGGCAGAAGATATTAATGTGCCCAGCAGCTGGCTAGAGGATTCGCACAGAAGAGCGAATTCACATTCACGCCACAATCACCTCTAATTAAAGTGCCACTGGGGAGGCAGAGACCTTTCATTCGGAAATGATCCACATTTCAAACAAAGGTTAGATACCAGCCACCACTCTGACGTGGCCACGGTGCTCAGATCAACCTGTCAGCCTGTATTTATGACAGAGAGAGGGAGCCAGGGCAAAACTCCTGCAACTCACCTTATTTCAGAGACGCTCTGCAGTCTGGACCTGGCTGAGCTGTCTCTCTGGGAGGACTGAGCCCAACTTGCTGTGCACTTTCAGAGGCCTGTGCTGGGCTGTGGACTGGCGAGGGTCGGTGCAAGGGCTCGAGGGACAGAGTGATTGTTCCAGAAGCTTCTGGAATGGAAGGCAAAGGGTATGCAGGGATGGCTGCATGGAGCTGAAGGTGGAGGTCACAGGGGCTGGTGAATCCGCTGATAGCAGGGAGCCCTGGAAACCTTGGGGTGCTGGGGATGCTGCAAGGAAGCAGACATGCTTCTTGCCCTCGCCCATTCAGATTTGTCTCCTCTCTGCCTGGGGAGAGTCAAGGCCACGGGGCAGCAGCTTCCTGCATCAGTCCCTGCCAGAATCAAGTGTTGTTACCCCGGAGCCATAACTAGGCAATGTTACCCCAGAACTGGGTGACGTCACCTGGGAACCAGGCAATGTCACCCAAAACCAGGTGATGCCATCCCAAAACCAGGTGACATCACCACCAGAACCAGGTGACATCACTTGGGAACCAGGCAATGTCACCCAGAACCAGGTGACATCATCTCAGAACCAGGTGACATCACCACCAGAACCGGGTGATGTCACCCCCTGGAACCAGCAATGAACTCTGAGTGTCTGTGTCCTTCGTTCAGTGCCATGCAAGGAGGCGGCTGCTTTTCAGTGGGACTCACCTTCCCTGACACGTCTTGTTCAGACTTCCACCCAGCGACTGGACCTGGGGAGGCCCCACAGCCCGGCTTACAGAAAGGGGGCATCAGAGCTGTGAGCCAGGAGGGGCCTGGGCCCGAGGAAGCCAGGCCAGGGACTGGATGGGACAGGGCGGCCACAAAGGCAGGAAAGGAGGCGCTGAGCGCCCCATTGCTCACCCAAAGCAGGGAGGGCAGGGGCTCACCCCGAGGCCAGCAGCTGGACGCAGAGGAGGGTCCCCAGAGCAGGAGCTGACCGGGCGCGGGCACAGGCTTGGGTGCCTCGGGTGGGCGAGGTCATGGATGCACAGGGCTCTGGGGGTGCTCTCTGCTGGTCTCCCCTCTGCTCACAGACCCAGATCTCGGGGCTCCAGGTGACATAAGCTGGAAATGGAGGCAGAGGTTCATGAGGCTGTTTCTTTCTTCCCTCCCTTGGATATATTGTTATTACAATTATTTATCACTTAGTGGGATTTTTTTTAACAAACAGGTTTTGTCTGTTTCCGTACCTTCTGGCAGAGCCAGTAGAACTGTCCCCAGGACACTGTGCTGAGCCCTCCCTCGGAGTCCACACTGTAAGGAGAGGGTGGAGGTCAAGGCAAAGTGGCAGGCAACAGCCCCGCCCACATCCCTGTTCTGCCAGGGCTTGGATGGCAAGAACTGAAGGCTGCCCCTGTTCTGTTGCAGCACAATTTCTCCAGATGCCCCAGCTCCTGAGACACAGAAACAGGGCCCCAAGCGGTAAGCCAAATGCACAGTCAGGCTTGGGCTTTGTGCCACTCCAGCCCCCGCAGGAACCCTGCGTGCTGATGTGGTCTGCACATCTGACACCTCAGAGCCACAGGGGACTTGTTATGCTGTCGTGTCCCGAGGCTGAGCTCCGGACCACACTGCACGCCTTTCTCTGCTTACAGCTAACTGGGTTCTTCTGCCCTGCACAGACTGTGCCCTTTCACAGGCTTTTGTCACCAGCCCTCGCCCCGGGGCTGACCTCTGCTCCAGGGCAGAAACATCACAGGGGTTTGCGTCATGCCATCTGCCTCTCGGAATGCCTGGCATCTGCCTGTACCCACTCCAAACCCTGGCTCTTTGCCGGCTGGGCCTTAGCCATCTATTTCCCTCCTGGGGGCAGTGTGACTTGTGTTTGCGCTTTGCCTGCCACTCTGCATCATAGTCACATAACCCCGGAGCCAGCTTTGCTTTTCCTCAGCACCGTCCCTTACGAGGTGGTGGAGAAGCACCGGAGAGGTTAAGTAACGTGTCATATTGCACAAATGACCGGAAAGACTAAAGTTTATGACTGTATTTCAGGTAGCAAGTTACCAAGTATATACGTGAGTGTAGATTGTGTGTGTGGATGTCATTTGCGGACCGCAGCGTATTTTTCGAGTTATGATCCCATCATCATCTCACACTACAGGAATGTATATAGTCCTTCTGTTCTTCATGGTCTCTGAAGGGCTTGGGATGTGCCACTAATTTAATCCTTAGACAAGGGAAGAGGCTCACAGCCCAGAATCCCAGAGTGGGGCTTGAAACGTCCATAGCTAATGGATGCTCTGAGGTCCCTGGCAGGTGGCTGCCATGCCTACACCGAGTTCCATTACTATTTTCTCTCGTGCACACAGGGAGCACCTTTGGCATGGGGATAAGCAACATTTTATTAGCTTCTGTGATGCCCTGCCACAGACTCTCCAGAAAAGCTGGATTTTGATAGATCCATCAATCTCAGTGCTTGGGCAATTGGCTTCTACCTATGCTGATGCGAAAAATCAATCTTGATGCCTAAAAGGCAGAGAGCGGCGAGCAAAGGTCACAAAACAACTGCAGCTGCTGCCCCATTCCCGAGCACCTTGAACGTGACCCAGTGCTAATGGTCCCAGGAGCGGTGCATCCATCTTCTTTCTTCCTTAGAAACTTTTCAATTCACATAATTGGCCATTTCCAGAGCAGTATTTTTAATTATGACGCCTCCGTAATTGGAAATGCTCTTTTCCCAACTCCTCTCTACCTATTCACCCCCACATTTAACCGCCAAACTCTCCCCATACCTCCCTAGAATTGTTGATGTTTCCCATCCCTAATGACTTAGCATTTGGACCAAACAACGAAGGCTGGGTCTCACTGGGTCTCAAGGTGTCTCTGTCCACACAACTGGCTACCAGATGGCCTGACCTAGAGTGAGGACTTCTGGGAACTGTTCCTTGTGCCCCTAGACCTTGCCTCTTTTCTCAATGTATGCCTTTCCTCCGCTTCCAGGAGGCTCCAAACCTGAATCTATAAGAACTCTCCCTTGATTTTTTCCCAACTTCCAAAACATCCCGAATTGTGATATTTTCCTTTATGTTTTAATGTACTTGTTTTTTTCTCCCTTTTTCCAGAGTAACATTTTAAATGTTTCTGTGGGTGGGGAAGCACTTAGCAGCGCTCAGTGCTCAATGCTCAGAGGTCACTCCTGGTAGTGTGCATGGGGCCATGCAATACATGAACCAAACCCAGGCCTCCTGCACAGAAAGGCTGGGTGCAGTTCTCTGAATCATCTCCCTGGGCCCCAGACTCACCGTCTTCATTCAAGTGTTTTTTACATCACTCGATCCCGCTGCCAACTTTGTTTTCTCTGATTCCCATGTCTTTAGGACAACTTGATGAGTCTCCCTGATGCCTTATTCTGTCTACATTCATTCATGCATGACTTAGCTCTTTGCTTCATACAGAGGTGGCAGGTTTGGACATGCACAAGTCTTGTTTGATCCCCCTGAGTAATAAATCACGTCTTACCCTTTGCTGCTTCTGTATCAGATGATTCACACTTCAAAGAAACTTGATGCTTGGTTGAGTATCACTCTCCTCATTTCATTTTTCATCTTAAAGTCCTAAAGCCCAACCTTTGTTCATTTTATCATTACATTTCTACAGATTTGTGCTCATTTTAAATCTAAGATCAATTTTCTCTATGTCTCTTGGTCATGCTTTTCCAAACCTTTCCTTAACATAATCACACTGTTCCAAATAAGTCAATCTATGCACTCTGACTTCTTCTAGTCCAAATGTGGAATGTAAATACACATGAAATGGAAGAGCAAAGAATATGAATTCTGCTTGGGCATGCTTTCTGGAGACTCAGTGAGGAAATGTCCCCTTTGATGACTTGCATCATGAATCCAGTCCTCCACCCAAGCATTGCTGCAAAGTCACATTCCATGGAGGGGGTAGCTCTAGAGACATCGTGTTAGGTGGAAACTGTGCAGGACATTCCCCAGAAAATATTGGATGGACACCATCCCTCAGAAAGTTGGGTTGGACCTTTAAAAATTCTTTTATCATAAATTAGACGAGGTAGGGCACAAGTTATAAAAATTTGTGACTTTAAGTAACTAGCATCATTCAGCTCAGCAAAGTGCTGAGTATAACAAGAAACACCCGATGAACGATTCTGGCCTAGGAAAAGTGAATCCCATGAACTTCAATGCATCAATGCATGGCAGGATTGGTGAACGAAGCCCACTACCCCATGTGAAGACACAGCTTCGCTTCCCTCCCACAACAGCTGCTCATCAAATTATTCCACACCATATATTACACAGCACACACTCGAGAAATGCTTGCGATTAAATTTCTTAGTGTTCTCCGTGTCGCTGGGAAATCAAATCAGAATCTCTCCTCCTTTCTTGATTCCACCATCTTTATACTAATAGGCACTTGGGTGCAGAGGGGGCCCCACTTACCTTTGTATCGTCAAGTACTGTCAAACTCCCCCACACCAGGCCACTTAGCCTTGTCTGTGTTTGTCTGTGTTACCCGGTGGTGGAAATGTTTACACTCGTTCTTTTCATTCACATCCTGAAGCAATGAAGGTGCATCCAGTTAGGTGCTGCAGAAAAGGGCCAGCTCCAGGAAGGGTAGGTTTTGGACCTTCTTCCTGTGATAAAGCTCTTAGTAAGGCCTCATTTTATTGTCCTGGGGTGTGTGTGGGGGGGAGGGGATGTATTGGCCTCGTGTGAATGATAAAAGCTCTTGGACTCTTTAAATTTTCTAACAGGAAGTATATCCATGGACTCAGTCACTGACCCTTAAATGTTCTTAGAAAGAAAAGTATGCTCTTCTCATCTCTGTATTGGTAATACCACACTTTTGAAAGGAGGAGGCTCCCAAATTTCCTGGCGAGCCACTTTTTTTTGGAATTGGAAAATATTTCACCACAAACAGATGAAGGCTCACTCGATAGGCTGGGCAGTCCGCTATGGCCTGTGGAACAGGTGAGATGTCACAGATTTAAACTCCTGAATCTTGCATAGCAGTGAGCTCACCATAGTTCTTTGGAATAAGCAGTTGGCACCTCGCCCCCAAAGCCCTGTTCCTGGATAAGAGGATGGTAAGATCAGAGGCCAGGGAGGGCCTCTCAGTTCAACCTTAAGGCTGAAGTGAGACGGCAGCTGGGGAAGACCTGGTAGCAGGAAAGTGTCTTCTCTGGCATAAAACACGCACGTAGAAATGCACAATGAAAAATAACCTCTTGTTCTTTTTCTTTTATTTTCTCCATTTTCCCTTCTTCTCTTGAGAGAACTGCACTGTAGCACTGTCGTCCCGTTGTTCATCAATTTGCTCGAGTGGGCACCAGTAACATCTCCATTGTGAGACTTCTTGTTACTGTTTTTGGCATACTGACTACCCCACGGGTAGCTTGCCAGGCTCTGCCATGAGGTAGCTTTTCAGGCTCTTCGAGAGGGATGGAGGAATCAAGCATGGTTTGGCCCCGTGCAAGGCAAACGCCCTACCCACCGGGCTATCGCTCCAGCCCCTTGAGAGAACAGGGACTTTTAAATCATCTCTTTCTGTTGGGTGACCTTGGGTAACTTTTTGGTGCCTGAACCTTCTCATATGACAGGTTGTAAGGAATAAAATTTAGTTGATACTTAGTGATCTTTTAATTCGTTGTAGCTAATGTTATTATAATGTCGCTTTACCTCCTAAATTGTATAAGGAAGATTCAAACCTCAGCATTTTTCACAGGCAGTCAGCTCCACTATTGTATTTCTTTAGGCTTAATGCATTAGGTACTAAACTAATGTAGCTGCGGCCCTAGGGAGGAAAGAACAGAGAAGCCCATGCAATGCAGAATACGCAACTTGGCACAGAACACTCCTCAGGACAGTGCTGGTGACCTTGATCAATTCAGCTGCAGGAGTGGCATTGGGGTGACCAAAGCTCTCCTTTCCGAGAGATAATCTAACTCTCAGATTCTGGAGGAATGTCAGGGACTGACCCAGAACCTTCTCTCACCTCTTCCACTGATCTACGAGGAACACTGCTCCCATTCACTTCCCACGTCCTAGATCTAAGCTTCATGGAATTTCCCACTCAGCTGTTTGCTAAAATTCTAAATCAGGAGCTAAGGAGAGAGTGTCAGGTTAAGGTGCCACTTTGCACATAATCCCCAAGACCACATGGTCCCCCAAACATCGCCCACTGGGAACAGCCCTGTAAGTCCCTGACCTCAGTTGGGGCTGCCTGGCTAATCCTTGGCACTGCACGGCAGAGCAGCTCTGAATTCTCAAGGCCTCAGACTGAACCGCCAAACCACTGGAAAAGACCCCCCTTCTCTACACACAACTCCTTCAAGAAAAATAGCCACCTTTCATGGGAATCAAACTCTTGGTGTCTGATCGTCCCATGTTAGGAAGCCGTAGAAGCTCCTGTGGTCTCCTGTTCTGCACTATGTCTGCCCCTCAGAATTCTTTAAGTCTGAATTTCTCCTGTGGCTACCAACCCAGTCATTCCACTCACTTCAGAGACTGCAAGAACAGCAGCAGCAGGAGGCTTGAGAATGGACTCAGGCTCAGTGAAGGAGCTGCAGTGAAGCAGCCTCTCTTGCTGCTTTAAGCTTCATCAACTGATAAGGGAGAATGTCATGAGAGCACAGGTGAGAGCGAGATGACAGGTTTGAGGTGGGGGGCGGGGGGAGAGGGGGTGCCACATCACTAGGGAAGGTGGGGGCTCAGGTTTTGAGCTACTCCTTCAAGGGGGGGTCTCCAGCCAGTCCCTATTCTCAGAGGCTTCGGTTTCATTCTCAGAGAGGGATGACAGGACCTGTTCCAACTCCATTGTTTCTTGGGATCAAATTATACAACGAATGAGAATATGATTTGGAAAACATATGGCATATTAAGCAAACACAAGAGATTATGACGTTAATCATCTCCATCAGTACAAACCGATTCCATAGCCTTTGGGCTGCTCTGAAGACAAATGCCACACTGCCCTCCGCAGATGCCAGCTCCTTTCCCAGAGGATGCACCGACCTTTCTGAAGCAGTTTTCTATTTCCTGGTCTACTGCATTCCCTGCTTGCTGACCTGTGTCCTGGCCTTGTCAGCAGCCATCAGCTTCCAGCTTTGTTCCCAAACTTCAAATTCCACCGATTTTTCTTTTACTGATGCTGGCATTCATCCATAGACGTACACTGAGCAAATACTATACTCGCTAGACACTAGTTCTTGGAGAGGCAATGGCTGGAATCTACCCGGAAAGTCAGGTTTACAGTAAAGAAAAAGGGGGTTATTCTCAAGGCCTGTGTGTGACAGTTGCTTCCAGGACTCCTATGTACATTTATGGACAAGGAGGTAGCACGTGATCCCAACCGAGCAATAAGGGAGGTTGGGAAATGTACTTTTCTAGCACATCCAGACAAAGAAAACAAGATAGAATGTACTGGTCACGGGACACGTTCCCTGCAAGTGATCCTCTGGTGAGATACGATGCTGCCTGTGATGGATACAAAGAACACAGGCAGAAGAGCACATGCAGCCACTTACCCAATGGAGCAGGTGGGGAACTGGCATTAAAGTGGCTCTTTAAGATAGGAAGACACTGAATGGAGCAAAGTAGACAAAGAGTGTTTGTTTTTTAACAGGGATGAGCATGTTGGGACACAGGGAATGCATGCAATTTTCTGGAAAATAGAAGATTTGTGTGGTCAAATTCCACCACTCTACAGAATAAGCAAAATAAAGAATTGAAGGTTAGGCTGAAAGTAGATTTCTAAGATGCTTGAGTCAATTAAGGAATTTTTAATGAGAGACTGATAGAATTCAAGAGAAAAAAAAAACCCTCTGATGGTTGAGTATAGGGGACATTGCCACATAGGAGACTAATTAGAGTGGAGCTATACTGATGGATTTCAAACCGACCTGCACTCGCCGATTTCCCAAGAAGCTTGACAGATACAGAAGCGTGGGCCCTTCACAGGGACATTTAAGGGAACTTTCTGGGGTAAAGACCTCGTTTTTCAAAGTTGCAATGACAATGCTTCCAGGGAGCCAGGGCGCAGAGCCACTAATCTAAACCAATGGAAGAATAAATGTTTCAAGGGTAACCCTGTCTACCACACATTCTAAACTGAGAACACGACCATGAGGTCCCTTGGTTGATTGATGCATTTCCTGGCCATGAACAGAGTTGCCTTATTCGGACTGGGGGGAAACTATGATTTGACATTCACACCAGAGATGACTGACCTTGGGTTTCAATTTAAACTGAATGAATCATGGGAGCTTATTCCATGTAAACAAAGGCCCTTTGAAATACACTTGAGGGTGTTCACTTGAGCACCACAAATATGAGAACCAGCCTCCACTGAGTTCACTAAGTGGGTGAATTTGTAGGTGTATCAAATGTAGATTGCCTCATGACACCAAACCACCTTCCAGAGATGCATTGGTGTGCAAACATCTCCTTCAAAAACATTTTGAAGTGTGGACAAATGCAGAGTTGTGAAAATTGTGTGCTGTCCAACAAACATGCTTCTGGAGTCTATTATATTAACCACATTTTTCATGTATTTGTGCTTCTCGGGTGATTTTACTGTTCTAAATGCCATGCAAGTGCACTCATGTGCTGTATGGCATTCCTTCACACAAGAATATCGCCTGATATTGAAGATGTGCTTTGGACAAACTCCATTCAAGCATGAATTATAGTGGTATTGCTGGATTATAGTGAATTCAGGGCCAAACTACCAGTATCATCAATAGGTGCCTTCAACCAGAAACACACAGAACACAGAATGAAAGGCTGTGGATTAACCAGTTGATGAAAACATGGACAGGGTTCCTAGGAACGCAATCTTGTACTTTCCCTGAGAGCTGGTTCAGGGCTCTCCAATTCAGCATTTATTGTGACTTTATGGAGCATAAGTCTCATCAACAGCAAAGGTTGACTGTTTTTCTTACCTTCCACTTACTCCAGAAAGTGGTTTTCACTCCAAATCTCTGTTTTTGTCACGGCATTCTCACCGTGATATATATCCTTCCACCCAACTCACACGCATCTTGTTAGACTTTCAAGAAGGATGCAGGGGATAGATGTGAAAGGGGCCGCCCCAGGGCACGGTTCCACTCTGGGGACCTTAGTTGTCATTCTTCCCTTACTCTTTGCAGTGTGATTTTTTTCTCTGGTTAACGGGGATGGAGCATAGCCACTGAGAGAACCGGTTTTGACACCCACCAATCATATAACCAAAGAGACACTCTGGCTTTGCTCAGTTCCATGCATCCCAAGACAGACTTAGGTCCCAGGATGCCACAGGGGCTGCTCATGTGTGTCACTTTAACCATACTCTGAGAACTGAAGTCATCTGATCCATTAGTCACAAGACACAATATGTCCGTGTGCAGTTAAATGTAAATTCAGGATCATCAGAGTTTTCAGCCCTGCTGGTTGTGTTTCCAGGGCTCAGTAGCCACAAAGGAGCTAGTACTGCTCAGGGTGAATATGGGGCTCTTCCATCCTAGCAACCAGAGCCACCGGCCAATATCCTAAGACATAGGCTGGCTTTGCTCTGGGAAGAGAAGGAGCAGAAGAGGAGGAGGAAGAAACTGCATGGTGAGGTCAGTGGGTGGCTTCCACAACTTCCTGCAATCCTCGAGAGAGCCCAGCCGGCTCTCGTGGAGCAACTTTAAGAAATTTTTGCGCTCTGCTCTTCTAGTGACTTGATCCTCTCTCCGTCTTTCTTTCTCTTTTCTTAATCGACTTATTCCTGTGACTTTTTTTGTTGGGGGGGGCACACCTTGTGGTACAGTGCTCAGGGATTACTTCTGGCATGGCTCGGGGGACTGTCTAGGATATTAGGGACTGAACCCAGGTTGGCTGTGGGAGAGGCCAGTACCCTACCCACTGTCCTCTCTCTCAGTCGCCTTCCTGTCATTTATAATAGCTTCAAGTTGATGAATCCCACACTGACATCTCATTCCCAGACCCTCTTCTGAGCCCCAGACCCACAGACCTGTTAACTTAATGTCTCCAACTGGGCAGGTCAAAGGCATCTTAGGGTTCACTTTCTACATTGGGTTTGATCTGCCCCAAATCTCTTCCTCTTTCTACATTTGCATCTTAAAAAGCAGCATCCTCTATGCCTTTCAGGTCAAAAATCCCTCACATTGTTCCTTTTCTTCCTCTCAGCACCAAGCTGTGACCACATCTTGTTAATTACTTACCCCAAGTACTTATCTAATCTACTAAAACCAACTCTTTTGGTTCATAATGCCACCATCCAAGGCATCCTCTCCTTCCCACTTTTTTCCAGGCTAACATTTATTCAACTTTCTATTCCTGGTCCAATGACACTTTCTTATTAACAACAACAATAAATTCCCTCTCTGCCCCTGATCTCAACTCCACCTTTGAATGCCATCTAGGCTAAGCCTTTGCTTTTCACAAACATGATGGATTACTCATTTCTTTATCAGCGTAAGACCTGCCCTTCCTTCTCCAGCTCAGTCAGAACAAGAAACAGGAGGCCTTCATTGTTCTCCAAAGTTGTTTCTTTCAGCACAGCACAAGATGACCTCTGAGAGTATTTGCAATTCTACTCTAGACATTTGCAAGTGTGGGGACTTGCCCATACTCTGACACAAGTTAGCCCTCGATCTCCTGAGAGAAGTGAGAACTTCTCAAAACTCACCCCTCCTTCCTACCTCCCTAGTTTTCCCAGAATACTCTAGATTCCAATTTGCATGCCTCCTTCCAGAGCAGTCACTCCCCAGGGGGGCATGCAGGCCTCCCAATGCTCTTATTATCCCTCAACGTCACAGTCCACACAGCATGTCCTGGACCTTCAGTCACAGGGAATCCCCAGCCCTCCACCTCTGTGAGATCCACTTCCACTGCATTGTCTCACCCCTGGCAGTAATTCATCTCCCAGCATCCCTGTCTTTCCATCACACTGTTCTTGCCCAAAGGTCACTATTGTTTTGTTGCAAAGAACTACAGCATGTTTCTCTACCTGATTTTAAATGAGGGAATGTAGATTGAGGCAGTGGCAGACCTGTCACTCCCATCAAGGCCCGCAGACCTACTCCTAGGTGCTTTCCGATGTCAGCTGTCCACACTGCTCAGAAAACCTCCAGCTTCCTCTCCTGCAGCTAACAGACGTGGCTCTTTGCTCTTCATCGTCCGGCCTGTGGGAAGCTGACATGCTTGTCTGCAAACACCATCCCAACGATTCCTCTCTAGGTTCCTTTCTGCAACTCTCACCTGCCCTCATTCTTCATCTGCTTTTTTGCCGGGGGAACATTGTTCTTTCTTCTTATCCAACTTTCTTTTTTTTCTTTTATTCCTTACTGGAGATTGTATTTTTAACTCCAAAATATGCATGACACCTAACATCTTATAACATATTTTTGTTGAATGAATAAATGAAATACTTAATTCAGTTTTCCCATACTGAGCGATGGCTAAATTTCCTTTGGTAAAAATCAATAGATATCTACTACCATATTTTGAAGCTTGCACTCCAATGGAAAACGCGGGGGGAGAACTGCCTGATATGTTCTACTTGTAAAGAAGAGTTTCTTAACAGTTGGGAATGTCATCCTATTCATTGCTCACTGGGGAACCTGTGCCTCTGATCTTCTTATGGCCTCAACCTCACCTCCTGAGCCTTCTTGGCAGACAATGACTATGATTCCCTATGATTCGCTGATTGAAAGCTGGTGGGGAAGACTGGAGAGAAAGAGAAGGAATGAGGAAGTCAAAAAGAAGCCCCAGAAGAGCCTATACAGGCCATGAATTTGTAATATTTTCTCAACCAAATGGGATAAGGAATAAGATTCAGAGTCTTTAGTTTCAAGAGATAATTTTCATTAGCTACATTGTTTAAAATATAAATTGAATCTCAGAGTGAATTTAAAATTTGGTTCCTGGCCACTAAACCTGGCAACCAGTGTCCTGTAGTTTAAGGTAATTAGAAAGCCAAATGGTTTTACTTAAAAATGAAGATTTCTTGGCCCATAACTTGCAGCATTGAGTACATTAACCTTTATTATGATCTTAGCTCTCTCCTAATACAGTATGCTAACGAATTTTCAGAGAGCTCTATTGAAGTTAAACTTATTTTTAAGAAGATAGAAATTAACTTGCAAAATTCAAAACTATGGCATGAATAATAAGCATGAAGTGCTGAGTGGAGCGCTTAGCCCTGGGTATCTAACTGATCCATTCTTGATATCTAACTATTATATCTGCAAGACATCCCCCCCCCCCAGTGTGATGTTAAGTTGGAAAGGCCTGTGTAGTCTTTAACTTGATCTTTAAAGACAACAAAATTTGAGTGGATGTCAATACAGCCCATGAATTATAAATATACTCTCCACCAGCGTATTTGATCAGAGCTGTCAATAAACAAAACTGTATTTCCTAGCATTTCTGGCATGAATACTAATCTGTAAATTTTAATTTAATGTTCTCCTCGAGGACCTGAGGAGAATATGAACAATTTGGACATCTGCTGTGTTACTCATAAAAACAAAACCAGACACATGCACATTTTAGGAGTAAAATTCTTAATGTATGTGCATTAAAGTAGTGTTTATATACATGGATAGTATGATTCTTCGCAGAAGAATCTAAATGATCTGAATTGACCACCATGCAGAATATTTATTCTTGCTTTCCCCACCCACCTCCACAGTTTAGCCACACTCCAGTTGCTATTTCTAGGGGTGGAACCGATTCTTGTCATAGAATATAATGGTTCTATTTCCTTTCCCCACACAACCAAATGCTAGTAAAGTGGCAATGAAGCTGCATCTTGTCTCCAGCTGGATAATGAGGAAGACAAAACTCCTAGCAAAAGTTCTTGCAGGAATAAAAGCTCTTTAACCCTGGCCCCACCAATCCACTGACCATGAGACAAGAGGTCCTGAGCCGGATTTGATGAGTTGAAGCTCCTCCTTGGGTACTCCCAGGCAGACAATGTGGAGTTACTTGCGGGAATAAAGGGGGGACTTCTTTTCCCCCCTAGATAGTGGGGAAAAGACGAGAAAGCCAAGAAAAGGGGTCCGAGTCTGTGATGCTACTGGTGTCAGGCCCTAGGGGAAAGGAACACCTGAACATTCTCTCCCGATAGGGCTTTTTGCAGAGATTGAGTTTCCTTACAAAGAGGGAAAAATAATCCAGAAGCCACAGCAGCAACAAACCTGTGTAACTCACCTGGCTTTGGAATGGGGACAGGGAAGACAGGGAAATGTCCTCTGGGAAATCGGGTTTGTGTTCTTTCAACTCCCTCAGACATCATCCCTCTTGTCAGACCAAACAGAGGCACGCATCTGGGAAAGTACATTTTAACACCACACACCTTTGAAAACTGCAGTTGAGTACTCAATAATAGAATGGTTTTGTTCAAAGTCATATTTATTCTTTATGGAGATAAGAAGCATATTACATTTGCTATAAAAATGCTATGAGGGAAAAAACTGCTACTGATATGACCCCCCTACTTCCCCCAACCTTGCAAAAAAATACCCAGACATAAAAAAAAAAATCTACTTAGGAAAGTGTTCTGCCTTTTGAGGATATATTAAATGAAAGGCATTATTCCAGGTGAGGGAGCCGTGCATAAGTGTGGATTTATTAGGTTTTGTTTTGAAATGTAATTTGTTTGGCAAGCTTTTTATTCCTTTGATGGCAATGAAACAGATTTATTGGCTATATGTTGGAAGTGCAATAGATAATAGATAACCAAGAGAGAAGTTTTAATAAAATACTCAAAAAGTGAGTGACTAAGCCTGCTTACATTTCAGATAATAAATAAAATGTACAGATAGAGTGTTAACTGAAGAGCATCCTGGTTATTACAGCCAGGAAGCTTTATTGAAAATTGGGTAGAACACTTTAATTTTTCATATTTAGAACTACGGATGTGAGTCCAACAGGCTAGAGTAATGTAACACACATTTTGGTTTTGATCCGGCAGCTGATGTTTTCATAGGAAACAAGCAAGTGGCCACGAAGGGGAAGAACACTTGCTGGGGCTTGAGGATTTGCTTCAGCTAATTCTGGCTGTGCTTTGAGATTCTGAACCACCAAATCAGTGTTTAATTTTACCACTCACTCCCTGAAGCAAAAACACCGGAAACTTTGTAAGGGATGCTTTGAAGGAACCTCTCCAATAGGAACTGCCTTTTCATCTCAAACGCTGTGAATAAATGAGACATGAAAGTCAATGGGGCATTTGGTCTTGAGGGCACCGACCGAGTACAGCAGTCACTGATTTGACATCAGGACTTCACAAGCCTTTTTCTTTCCCTGCACCCACCCTGAAGGCCATCGGCAGGACCCTAGACTCAAGAAGAAATCAGCTCTTACTTTGGATTTCAAAGCAGGAAGAAAACTGTAGTTCTTTCCAGTCGCCCGTGAGCGCTGCTGATTCCAGGGCAGCCCCCAAAGGGACTTGCGTTGGCATGTGATGAATCACTTCCTGGTCCTGGAGTCAGTCTCCTTTATATGGGACTTGCAGGAGCCAGAGAGGAAAAATTACTTAAACACCAATAATAACCACCAGTGCAAAAACAGTTTCCTAATGGGAGGGCAGGGCCAAAATGTTTGCACAATGAGCTGTGCATCTTCTCAGAGTCAGCTGCCCAGAACTGGGAGGAGGCAGACAGACACCCAGCTCTGATGTCACTCAGCTCCAGAAATGCTAGTGAGCACTTGAGAAGGGATTTCCATCACTGAGACGGGACTGTTCCAATACACACAAGCCTTAGACTCAAAATAATCCGTGATGGGTAGTCAAATAAATATAAAATGCCACTGTAACTCCATGCTCGTGTGCCAGAGAGGCAGGGACTGAAGGCAAGGTGCCAGACAATGGACACAGTTCGATTTCATTGTTAAGTCTGGATTCTATCAACTGCTCCATCTGATTTCTAGTCACGTGAGGACTTCAATGTTCACTTTCTTTGGTTTTCAACTGCCCAAATCTTTCAATGATTCCATTTTGAAAGGCTTATACAGGGTCCCAAGCCATTCTCCAGAGGATTTATTTTGTGGAGGGGTTCTTGGAAAGAAAACAACTGAAAATTTTGCCACTGTCTCTGAAAATATTTCCGAAGCACCTGTCTTATTATGACATTATTATCTACATTAAGTATGTAGAGCATCTCATGGGGAGATGGCGAGGCTTATGTTTTGTCTTAGAAAGTCTAGTTTCCCCTTTTAAAAAATCAATTAAGATGTATACATAACAAAATCTCAACTGTTTCATTTTAATATGCAAGGTACCTTATGTGAAAGAGTAAGATCCAAAAATTATGCTGTGATTTAAAGTAAAACATAAAGCATATTCCTGGTTTAAATATTCTGAAGTTGAGTTTAATGGATTTAATGCCTTCCTTATTTTTGTGAAAAGATTATAAGGGTCTAAATAACACAAGCACATGAAGGCTCTGGTGATATACACAGAATAAATCATTCGATCTATTTACATAGTGACATGGGTATATATATATATATATATATGGGTATGTATAGGTACATACACACATCCTCAACCACGATTATTAAATGCAATCCTATACTCTTGGATACAGAAGTTGATGAGATGCCTTTGTACTGCCACGGCACTAACAAAGCTAAGTTGAGACTCGGCAACCACTTGATTTCATCGCTCTGCAGCTAGCAGTTAAGTTCAGTAGCTGCTGGGAAGAGTGTTTCTTAACCCTGCCCCCCCTCCTGAAACTCAAGGTTCTTTTGTGCTTCGAATGACACAGGCACATTCTTTTATCGAGGTGGTCTTGAGCTGCAGATACAATCGCACCGCTCGTGGTGCTCCAGCTGGATGTCCACAAGGGCCATGTGCTTGTTGCTTCTACCCCGCCTCTTGAAATGGCCAGGCTCAAACTTCAATACCTAGGAGAAGCAGCAAGTTCTCATTAGAAACCCCTTGGGGTGGAACTCAAATGGATGTCACTCAGTCTCTTGATGGAAAAATGGTTCTTAACCCTTAAGGTTCCAGTGAAAGCTATAAACTTCAGAATGCACACGTGTAAATATTTTTAAAAAATTCACCTCTGAAAAAGGAGGGAATCTACTAATCAGAGTAATGCCATCTGCTTTACCCACTCCGAACTGGGACCTCAGGGCCTGCTTTTGTGCCAAGTACTCTCTCCAATGTTACTACTGAGATGTTTCCAAGCAAAGCATGTTTTATAATAATTAAAATAGTAAGCATCTTATTATCACTGTACACAGGACAATAAGATAATATTAGTGATAGCATTAATATTAATATGAAACATAACATTAATATTTATATGAAAACAATATCAGGTGGTAAATGTTTAGTCGACAGAAGTCATGTAGTCTGAAGATCATTAGTGATCATAAATAAATGAAAGTATGTTTATGTTCTTATATTTTTATTAAGAATATAAAACCTCCTAACTGTTCAAAACATTATGCTCCTCTAAAATCCTTTTTTTTCTTTTTGGGTCACACCTGGCGATGCACAGGGGTTACTCTTGGCTCTGCACTCAGAAATTACTCCGGGCAGTGCTCAGGGGACCATATGGGATGCTGGGAATCGAATCCGGGTTGGCTGCATGCAAGGCAAATGCCCTACCCACTGTGCTATCGCTCCAGCTCCCCTAAAATCATATTTACATTAATTCTTTGTATCATTTCATCATTTCTTAAGTTAACATACCCTAATTTTTAATAGTAAATTTAAACACATTTTTTGTCATTAGTAAGTTTATATAGATATTTATTCTTCTATGTCACACATTAGTCAATACCAGCCCAGTGCAAGTACTTGAGAAATTTTAGATCTATTGTACAGTCAGTATAATGATTATTTCTGTTGCATTTTTAGTTTCCTGTTATTTTTTCCTTTTGCTTTTATTATGTAATTTTTTGCAGACTTTAAGCTCTATCATGGCACCACCATATGATTACATGACATGTCACATTTTTTAAAGTGTGTATGCTGACACACTATTTCTTGCAGCTCAGATCCTTGGGTGAGAGATCCTTACTCTCCTTTATAGATCAGAGGACTGAGATTCTAAGAAAGTCTGAGTATTTTGTTCAGGGTCTTACAGAGCCTTGGATCTGGGAATATAATTTAGCTCCCTTGCCTCCCAGACACATACCCAATTTCTACATATGTCCCACAGATTTGTTGGGTCCCACATGTGCCCAGAGTCGGGGCCTGGTATACTCTGCTGGGTAAACCCTGGGCCTAGGGGAAGATCAGAAGTGGCAAGGCCCGATTTCCGAGGGCAGAGCAGCTCACAGCATGCCCATCATTCTTTACAACGGACCATGTTCTGAGCAATGGCCCCATCTGCACAGTGCCCACTCCAAGTAGTGAGAGATAGAGAAGCAAAGGCATTGCCATGACAGACTCATAAAGAAGCCAGAAGAAGCTAGGCCTAAGTTTCAGTTTCAGAATTCCTGGAATTGAACACAGATACCTGGAATTGAGTCATGATTTCCCCAAGGTGAGATAGCCAAGATTCGGACAACTAAGGGTTACCAATCAGATGCAGGTAGGGAAGCCCTCGCCCCCCCCCCCCCCCATATCACCCTTATGTAACTCTTACGCAACCTTTATGTAACTCCAATTTATAACCAATCAGCTAAGTACAAGTAGTGAGAAGCCCCTCAGACTACAGCCAAAAGGGTGGTCCATGGAAAGTCCCTGTTATATATAATGCTATGGTATAAAAGCCCCTCACTTTTGAGACTCGGGGACGGACGCTCACTGTATCAGTGAGCCGGATGAAGGACCTAGCTTGAACTAGCCAATAAAAACCCTTTGCTTATTGCATTGCACTCTGTCTTCATGTGATTCCTCTGGGAAGATCGTGGCCTGGTTTAACAGTGGGAAACAAACCCGAGCCCTTGCTAGGAAGAGCAGGCCAGAATCTTCAGACTCACAATGAGCTCTATTCGAGCATGCTGCAGTGATGCTCCGGGCAGCAAGGAATGGCAGAGGGGAATGTCACCATCCATTCAATGTTAGTCATACCAGGAAGCCTGGATCTGTACTCAGAGGGCAGCATGGAATCTGATAGGGAGAAAACTTGTGAAACTTGTGGCCCCACAACTGAGAAGAAAAAGAGACAGAGTTCATGAGGGAAGTAACAAGGGAGCAGGCTTTCTTACTACTAAGGCTGGCCCAGACGCCAGTTATGCTAGCCATTCACATGTACTTTTACTTCTGAAGTTATGTTATACTGTTATCAATCACATAATTTCATGATTTATTATGCATTTTCCCTATGAACTGATTATAAGTGTCTGGAAGACAAGGGCAATAAAAAAGAAATATCACTGGCCTTACTGGGCCTTTACTAAATGATACACACTGGTATAATATTTGGTTTTGCAAATATTGAGTTATTTGGGTTTTTCTGCAATACTATCAGCTATCATGAAGCAAATTGTTTCAATTCTGTTCAGACATAAGGAGAAAGATTCAGCTGCTTGTCCAAGGTCCCAGAGTAAGAAAGTGGTGGAACTAGAGTTTACCTCTATGTGGCCTATTCCAGGGCCTTCCCAAAATATAAAATCTTTGGTTTGGGGCCAGATTAAGGGTGGATTAAGGGTGCATATGGTTCCCTGAGCACTGACAGGAGTGATCCCTGAGCACAGAGGCAGGGATGACCCCAAATGAACAAACACAACTTTGATCTGTGCCCCTCAACAGCATGTGTGGGTGCTGCAGCTATTCAGAAACACATCTGGGTACCCGTGGTTGTGATGTCAGGACACAGAAGTCTAGGATTGACCACTCAGCATCTCTCTCTCTCTCTCTCTCTCTCTCTCTCTGCCTCCTCCGTACCTCTCCTCTATCTGCCACCAACAAATACAGGGGCCAAAGAAAAACAAGCCAGGAAATAGAAGTGAGGCCTATGTGAAGTGACTTTTGCTTAGGAGCCCTTTCAATCCTCTCCTAGGTCTGAAAATAATAAAATAAAAGTATCGAGTTCAGGCTTTCAACGGCATGTTCCTTTGTCAAGTGCCATATGCTTCTCTGTTGGGCTCAGAGGAAATAGTTATGTCTCCAGGAAAAAAACCTGAGCAAGACAAGCAGTGGTTGAAGCATGTGGACCTTTGAAGGAATTAAATAGCTCTGTAGAGAGACGAAAGCCCTCTTCTGCCTTATTTGGTTCCAATGCTGCAGGACGGACTCCGGCATTTTCCAATTATTTCTCTAATATGAATTTATCACTATTGTCCAAGACTATCTATGTGCAAAACAGATGTGGGGGTTGGCGGATGCAGAGGAGGGATATGATTCATAAGAAGCTGAGCAGATGATAAATATTCTCTGTTTTAAGAAGACCGTTCTCAATGCCTAATAAGTTATAAGGGCTGGCACCTGTAAAATCAGCACTTTGTTGATTCGCTTCTCATTTGCTGGCAAACAAAAGTGTGCTGTGGATGCTAGCGGAGCCTGGATGGTTCTTCCTAACTGGTCTCCTGACTGCTGAGGGATTTCCCCTGTGTTATATATTAAGCAACATGAGCACAGTCTATATGCATTTTGCTGATAAGAAGAGAGAAATGAATTGGCAGACACTTTTCCAGACAAGACAGGAAAGCAGTGTTTGAACAAAGTGGAAATTGGACTGCTTTCCTGGCTGATCACAGCGCTGATGTTCAAAGCTTTCAGACCATGTAATAGTCTTGGGTTCAGGTATACAGCACTGAAAGGAGGAAGAAAGCAAAGCTTCTTTGAGGGAGCGTGAAAAGTTAAAAGCAAAATGAAAAGCCTTTATCTGAGAAAGCAAACTGGCTGGCTACGGGTTATCTGGTCACCTTTAAAGGAAGCAACCAGTGAATTAATTACATCCTCTGAAGGACACTTGCTAATAGGTGCCATCACAAAATGCTTTCTATTTTCCAAGCCATGGCTCACAGCTGTAAGCACACGCAAAGAAATAAAAATTCACCGAGGAGCAGCCATCCATGGCTTATCGCGTGGGGGTGAAAATGGAAATCTTGACTTGTCTTCACGGCCTGGCCAGCCGCAGGAAGCCAGCAAAGTTGACTTGCTGACGAAACAGGGACTGCTGGAGCCTGTGGTGGCTTTCACACCAAAGATGCTCAGTTTGCAAAGATATTTAACTACAGTTACTTGCCAATAAACCACGAATGAATCATCGCACAAAGCCATTACACTAATAAAACAATACCGGGCTGGGAGGCGATCTGCTGAGTTGGGTTCTTGTTTATTGGGAATATAAAAAAGGTTGTTACAGCCTTGTAACAGTTCCCAAATTAATGGCTGACACAGGAACACAAGCACATATTTCAGGACAAATATATTGCATAAACCCGAATTATTAAGAGTTTGTTTAAGGTTCTACCCCATTTATAAATCAGGTGGTATCCAGCACACACACAATTACTTAAGAGAAATAAAGAGTTCCTTATTTATTTTTGTTTTCACTTTGACTTCTTTCATGCTTATGGACTCTATGCAAACTATGTATAGAGTTAAGACTCTGAAAAAAGTATCCACTCTTTCTGAAACCTCCATAACTGCTGGAGAAGGGGGGGGGGGCTTCCGACTGTCTAGTGGAACTCGGGTCTGATACCATGTCACACCAGAACAGTCCTGAGAGATCCAAGAGCTGAGACTCCCATGGGAATCAAAACATGGCGGCACATGTTTTGTCAAACAGGGATGGTGGGTGCAACCTTCGGGTGTCTGAGAATGCTTCATGACAGCTGTGGATGGACCCTCACTACACAGAGAAGTTTTCAGGGAGCACTTCAGGCTCACTGATGGGGTGCACATAAGCAGCCCTACTGGCTAGGAATATTGCCCCATAGTTGGCAGCCTGTCTCATGAGCTGGGGGAAAAGGCAGCCGGAATAGAGAAGGGGTCACTAGGTCAATGATGGTTGGAGGGATAATTCGGGATGGGAGATATGTGCTGAAAGTAGATAAAGGACCAAATGTGATAGCCTCTCAGTATCTATACTGAAAACCATGATGCCCAAAAGTAGAGAGAGTATGGGGGAAATTGTCTGCCATGGAGGAAGGGGGAGGGTTGGAAAGGTGGTGGAGGATACTGGGGACATTAGTGGTGGAGGATGTGCACTGGTGGAGGGATGGGTGTTTTATCATTGTATGACTGAAACTCAAACATGAAAGCTTTGTAACTGTAGCTCACAGCGATTCGTTGGAAAAAAAAAAGAGCTGCCCTACTTCGAAGAACTGGGTTCATGGACTCGGACGCCCATGAAGAAAAGTGACTTTGTTCTCTGTCTGCCCTCAATAGGAACATCACAGACCCTCATGGGCACCACATCTGAGCCCATGACATGAACAGGGGCCACACTTGGGGGATCTGGAGTCTGAGGGACAAGGAACGGAATGTTCATGATTGTCTGGCGGTTGACTGACACAACCAAAGGCCATGCGAAGACCAACAATAGCATGAGTTTCCTAAGTCCCTGCATTTTTAGGGAATGTTCTCATCCTTCATTACCCCCTCGTGAGGGACAATAAGAGTTGAAATTAAAGTTCCCTACAGCCCTCATGCACTGGATGATTTGGACTTTTCCCATTCCCTGCTATGCCACATCCACCAGTGCTCAGGGAAGGGTTGGGGACTCAGAGGCCCGAGGCCTGGGTGCTCAGGGGGTGGAAGGGTGAAGGGCAGTGTAAGAACCAAACTCACACCTTCTACAAGCTAGGTGTCTTCCCAGTACCTGGAACCTTCTTCTCCGTCCTTGGATATTTCTTCCCAGTCCCTGAAATCTTTCATTTTTCATAACCACTCTGCGAGGCCAGAGAGATTACACACGCGGCTTTGAATCTCTGGCACCACATATGGTTCCTGGGCATGGTCAGAGGCCATTCCTGGGCACCAAACTAGGAATAGCCCCTGAGCACCACTGGATATGACCCTGAGATCCCAAATATAAGACCCTGCCACTAGCCAAAGGATGTTTCATACCCTGTATGTTCTTAAAGGTATAGAGAGGTTGTAAGGATAAGGGCTAGAGCAATAGTTGAGCAGGTTAGGCACTTGCCTTGCATGCAGCCAGCTTGGCTTCGATCCCTAAGCACCCTGTATCATTTCCCAAGTTCCGCTAGGAGAGATCCCTGAGTCCTGAGCCAGGAGTATCCCAGAGCACCACTGGGTATGGCCCCAAAACAAGAAGAAAAAGAAAGGTTGCAAAGTAATAGAAAAAAATATGCTAGCAGGGTAGCAAGTGTTAGAGAAGAGGAAATAGTTTGCATAGCAACATCAGTTTCTTCATGCGTACTGCTCTCAGCCCTGGGGATGGATCCAGCCTCCAAAGAGTGCATTGGCATCAAGAACCAGCCCCCAAAGCATGCAGTGATGTCAGCTGCCCCAGGAGTGGAACCAGGTCTCAGAATGAACACTGATACAGCTACAGAGTCACGTAGGTCTGCCCTTGGGAGAGTTCTGTCAGCCTCCACTTCGCCCCTCTCCTAGGCGGCTCAGTTTCCTTCAAAGCTCATGTCTTATCTTATCGTTCAGCCCCATGAGGTGAAAAGCTGCGTCCCCATCTCTCTGACATAAGACCACAGAGAAACAAGAGAAGGGCCGGGCTCTCCCCGAAGGAGACAGCACAGGGCACTGTTCTGGAAGGAGAACGGGCCTGCCGCTCTTGACCATGAGCACACTGCAGGCAGCGAGGCAGGCGTGCAGCTGGCCGAAAGCTACTGGCTCCATGTTGGACGAGGCTTTGTCCTTCCGTCCAGCACTTGGCGAGAGTGATTTTGTATTGAGCTCGGCAGACTCCTTCCAGCAGCACCGATGTTACAAGACATGCTTCAGAGAGACGCCCACCCTGTAGGCTGGTTCAGTGCCTGGCAGAGAGCAAAGCTCCCCTTTCTAGATATTAACTGAGAAACAAAAAGTACAGGCACAGCTGTGACTGAGGGAAGAAAGAGAAGGAGCCTGGAGTTAGTCAGAGTCGGCTGACTGGGAGAGGGTCTCTGGAGTGTATGTCTTACTCTGCCTCCCTCCATAAACAATCTTCTAAAATTCAGTGGTAACTTTTTCAGAAGCTTGAGATGGGAATCTGGGACTCTACAGAAGAGCTAAACTGCAAAGCTTTGTTCTCTAGGCAGTAGGACCACCCTTGGATGCCCCTTTTCCCTTTGGTATCTGTCTCTCACCAGATCTCTGCATCCTGCGCCTTTTCTCAGAGGATGACTAAACAAGGCAAAATGCAAGTTAAGACCCCTCCAGACTGAGAACAATACCCGGTGCAGAGTTCACTGGGTTATAGAAAAATAAAATACAATGAACTCAGTTGACAGCATTCTCTGGGTGTAGGAGCCTCTTTATATCCCCTTTGAAAACTGTGGGATGAAGTCAGAAGCTCAAGGACTAAAATATCTCCTTTCCCCACCTAACTTCGGCCTGAGTACTTAAGTACTTAAGCCTCACATTGCACACACCCCCAGGACATCCATTTCCACTTAACTCCACAATTATCTCTAATTCATTGTTTCAGTTTTAATGTTTTCAGAGTTTAAAAACAAGTTTTCAAAATTAGATATTTATTTAAGGAAAACTCTCTTCCTTAGATTACTGTAATAAAAAGCAATTCGGACAAAAAGTTGTGACTCTCATGTTTGCTTCCCATTTTTGTTTTGATTTTTCTCTTTTTTTGGGGGGGTATACTTTTCTTCTTGCATAGTGTCTCTTCCGTTTTTTATTTTAAGCCTTTTGGAAGTGGAATACTTTTATTTAGAAAAACAAAGGGAGGGGAGAGAGTGCGAGAAGAGAGAGTGAGAAAGCACACACCCTAGGCTGTGATGCGGGCAGAGATCATGCACCAAGTGTGTCTGTTAACACATTTCTGCAGGATCTTCCACATCCTACAAAACGCACTGTACTTATTTTCCTGGATTCTCAGAAGCGGCCTGAGGGGTTTATCCAGCCTCATTCCTGTGGCCCATTTCACACCTGAAAACTGAGACTTTAAATCAGGAAGCAGAAGAGATGCTGCATTTATCTGGAGGTAGTTCTACTCCACCCACCAGAGAGCAGGGCAGAGTCTCAGGGTCTCACTGCTGACCCACCCTCGGGTGTCAGACAAGGCCTTGTCTCATCGGCCCCTGTGTGAGCCTCCCCGCTCCATTCAATTGTCTATAAAAATAATAAAAATAACGCTCATGCAAGCTCAAGCCGAATTTAGGGTCCAGTCCGCCCACCGGTGCCTTGTGCAGTGAACAACGCGCACGCCCGTGCACACAGGGCCCGCCCTCTCTACGCAGCACGTCCACCGCACAGCGGCTTGGCGGGCAGCGGGAGTCACCTACCTCGTGGTACTTTCTCACCGTCTTCCCCGAGTTGCAGGTGCAGGACCTCCAGTTGACCGTGCCGCAGCCGCAGTTGCCGCCGCAGCGCTGCACCAGGAGGCAGCGAGGGAAGAAAACGGCGTTGCTCAGCCGCAGCTCCTCGCGCAGGTTGACCGAGAAGTTCCTGGGGGTGCAACTGTAACGCTTGACGTCGTCATTGAGCCTGTCCAGGTCAACTGCAAGAGACAAACACGCGGGTGAGCACAGGCCCTCCAGGCTGCGGATGGGCCTCCCAGACACCCAGGGGTGAGCCGGACTCTGGGATCTTAAATTATTGCCCAAACATCACGGTGCAAAATCTCATTTCTCTTCCAATTTCCCTTATTCTACCTGCACTTCACAAACAAGCCAGTTAAAAAAAATAAATTAATTAAAAATTAAAAATAGCCCCCGCATCCCCAGGCCTCTAACACACAGCTATCCACATGTGGGATCAAATTTCCTTATACCTTTTATCAATGTCCCCCGCCTCCCACACTCTACCAACAAATAAATATTCTGAGGAAAGAAAATGAAACATGCAGCCATTTAAAATAATTGCCTTTATCTTAACAGACATACACACACACACACACAAAATAAATTGCTTCTTGATTCTAAATAAACCCTGACTCGAAGCTATTACCTAAATATAATTTGAATTCTATTGGGTAAACATTAGGGATGATCACTGGAACACATTCACTTGGCAGTGAAATTTGAAAAGTAGACTGGAGGAAGGAAAAGGCTTTATTTTTCA
Source organism: Sorex araneus (assembly GCF_027595985.1). Taxonomy (NCBI): domain Eukaryota; kingdom Metazoa; phylum Chordata; class Mammalia; order Eulipotyphla; family Soricidae; genus Sorex; species Sorex araneus. Next base: position 178,287,078 of record NC_073304.1, on the reverse strand, counting down.
GAGGTCATCCACAATGTCAAAGGAGCTGGCATCTGGGGGCGCCATGGGGTCCCTGGCTCTGGCTGCTGCCGGCCCCTCTCCACCAAGCCTTTTTCCAGGGGTGTTCCTGCTCTTGCTCTGGTTCCTTTGTCTGTGAGTAGCACGGAACTAAATGTCACCTAACTTGCAGCAGAATTCCAAGGACTCCACGCAGTGTAACTGGCACTCAATTAAAAGATTCATCCTGATTTGGGGGAGGGTCACTTGTCGCAGGACTCAGGGGTCACTCCCAGAGGTGTTCAGGGGACCCTGGGGGTCTGGGATCAAAGCACTCACTCCAGCCCTTCATGCCACCTTTCAAGCTCCTTCATCACGATTCTGACAGTTCTTTTCCTCCTTTTTATTTTCTTCAAGTCAAATGGTCTGGGGAAACAGCTCGGGCTCAGCCTCCATCCGAGCGCCTGCTTGGCCCTGGCCATCACTCAGCACTCAGGCAAAAAGTCAAATGGTCCAATTCCTGAATCCCCAAGTGATGCTGTTTTTTCGGCCATTCCTCTCTCAAATGATCCATCCAGGCATCCAGTTCCTGGTACTTGTACGAATTAAGAGCATAACCCCACATTGTTCTTACACTTAAGCCCTGAGTATTTACGTGAATTGGGGGATGTTATATAAATGATACTTAAATTGATTTTAATTCAAAATCCATGTAATTGTCCATCCACGCAGCCTCGAGTCCAAGCCCCATGTGTGGCGAGCATATGGCAGACTCTTTCCCAGGGAAGCAGTGAGAAGCAAGTCCTCTGGCCACCGGGACGCAGCTCATAGGCCAGGGCTGATCTCTTCACTGGCCAAGCCCTGCCAGGGCAGTCATGTAGCAGGTCGATACCTTCAGGGTCCCCTGAACTCTGAGCTCTTAAGACTACTTAAGAGCAAAATGGGGAGAGAAGCACTGTGTAAAGGAACTCTTGCAGCACTGGCCACACACACTGCTAGGATCTCTCTGTGGAGGGCACCAGGAGGAAAGTAAGGTTGATTATACACAGAAGGGAGCAAGAGGCCCTGAGTCTCAGGAAGTCAGTCCAGAGATTAGCTTTCTGGCCAGAGGACTCTTTTATTTTTTTATGTTTTTGCTTTTTGGGTCACATCTGGCGATGCACAGGTGTTACTCCTGGTTCTGCACTCATGAACTACTCCTGGCAATGCTCGGGGGACCATAAGAGATGCTGGGAATCGAACCCGGGTCGGCCTCGTGCAAGGCAAACGCCCTATCTGCTGTGCTATTGCTCCAGATCCCAGAGGGCTCTTGAATAAGGAATTAAAGGAGGCGGGATTGATGTCCGGTGGGGGTGTCATTTCCGGTGTGTGACCAGCCGCTGAGTGTGAAGGGCAGAGACACTTCCCTGCCATGTGCTGAGCTCAGGAAGCTGCTGGGGTTGGCAAGGGCCTTAAAAATGCTAACTAATGACTCTGCATAATTTATGGCTGTTTTTTTTCTTCCTTTGTAAAGGCATGTCATAAGTTTAGCTATAATCAATCCGGATTTAAATTGAATGAACTCTGTCTGGGGAAAGGAACCATTTTATTGCTGCTAAAGCCCTGAAAATAACTGCAAGCCAAGCAGCAAGGATTACATAAATGGATTAAGAAGTGCAGCCCTCATCTATTACAAGTGTCACCTTGAGATAAATACTGATGCCGGCCTGTGCGTTGCCGGGCCTGTGGACAGCGCGAGGCCGAGAGCCAGGTCAGCGGCCTTTGCTAATGGGGCTGTATTTTGTCTAATGGGAAGGAGTAAAACAGAGCCATTCACAGAACAGAGACCCGAGGACAAACCTTTGCAGGCAGCTCACACTTCCTGGCCCCACACTTTCTAAGGCGATCTTTCTTAGCCAAAGTGACTTGGAGGTGAGAAAACCAGATTAATGCACTTTGGAGCCTGAGCCCTTGGTGTCTGGCAGAATGGAACTGCGATGGGTAACTCACCTTCGAAGGCAGAAGGCTGAGCCCACACACTCACACACACTTTCACACTCTCCCTCACACACTTACAAATACACTCATACACATTTTCACACATACACTCACACACACTCTCACACATATTCTCAACATACACTGTCTCAGATACTTTCACAAACACACTCACACATTCTCACACACACTCTTACAAGCACACTCCCATACACATGATCACAATACATACATATACTCTCATACATACTCTTATACTCTCACATTCTCACACATACACTATCACACACACACTCTTACACATTCTCATACACACATGCTCTCATACATTCACACACACACTTATTCTCACACCTACTCTCACAAACACACTCACATATTCCCATACACTCTCACAAATACACATTCTCACACACTTTCATACACATTCTCACACATAAACTGTCTCACTCTTTTGCACATTTTCATACCCACACATTCTCTCACACATATACACACTCACACACATTCTCATACACATTCTCACACATAAAGTCATATGCATTATTTTACACATTCTCCATACATTCTCTTACACACACATTCACACATACTCACACATATACCCACACTCTCACACACACATGCCACATCACGTGGTCCTACAGGGGGCTGTACTAGGATGGGGTGGCCAATGACCACTCTTAGGTCCAGGATATATCTGGGACAGGTGACAGGATGCCTCACGCTTCTTCCAGCAGGAATAAGCTAAACCTCCAAGTGCCCCCAAGACGCATTTTCATGGACTGGCCTGGGGACCCTGTTTCCTGTTTCTGGGGGGACAGGTTTACAGACAAGTGATGGTTGTGAAATCATCCTGACACTCACTTCAAACCAGCTGCTAAAATGCTACAGAGCCACATGCAGTGTCTACAGGGGACATTGAGTTTCCATGACTAGGCCGCGCCATGAGCAGGAAGCCAGGCAGGAGGCTCTGAGGCACTCAGGGTCAGGGGTCTGGGGGTCTGAGGCTACCATGGGTAGAGACCAGCCAGGCCCTGTGAATCCAGGAATAGGGTCTGTCCTGCTTGCCATAGTCCCAGGCTCCAGAGCAGCACACTCTAAAGGATCAAGAATGTTCCAGATTCAGTTCAAAGGCCCATTAATCTCCACTAATCTCCGATCCTTCACTTAGGGTCACGGATTGTCCTAGTTGCTCTCTGCTGTCCTCTTCCACTTGAGACTGGCCTTTCCTGGACCTTCCACACCAGGTAACTGGATTCCAGGGGCCCAGGCCCCTGGATCTGCAGAAAAGGCCCATGGACTCCCTCTGGACACATTCCTTTAAAATTGGGGTAATGTGCTAGGCTGATTTATTTGGGGTGCCCTAGAGGGGGGCAAGTGAGACCTCTCCCAGCCCCAAGGGACCCAGTCCTGGCAGCCAAAAACCTCCAGAATTCAACCGCATGCTCACGGCTACTCTCCACATCCTTGGGCAGAGTGTCACCCAGAAAAGATCATATTCCTGGACTGCGGGGCTGCATTGGTGGACATATGACAACCTATACCTCACACAGCCCATACTCCAAGAGTACCGCATCACATCTGATGGGGTTTAAAGTAGGAGGCAACCAATCTTAGAGGGAAATATATATGTATATACATATATGTATGTGTATATATATGTATTTATATATATATATTTTCTTTTTTAAACAGAATAGAAGAACTTAATGGCCCCTGGGTGAAATACAACAATCTTTACACCCTTTCCTCTAAGGAAAACTTTTTGGAGCATTTTCAGTGATTTTATGTAACAAATAATACAAAATAAATTATTCCAGTTCTGCTTTGGGGCAGAGGTTGGGGTTCGGGATGGAAACACCCAAAACATGGTGGTGGGAAGGTGTAATGGTGGTGGGATTGATATTTGAATATTAAATGTAATCAAATATTGTAAACTACTTTATAAAATTTAAAAAATAAAGTGGGGTAGGGCACTTCTCCCTTCTCCAGCCCAGTTCCAGGGGCTCTGGGCCAGGGAGGGAGCACTGGTTGCAGGCATGTGAGGAGGTGCCTCAGAGAGTGCGCTGCCTGTTTGGGAGGCCTGGGCTCATCCAGTCCCTGGCACCAGAAGTTTCTGATGAGTGTGTCCTCAGAAGGGTTATTTTTTCCTTAAATCCACTGGGAGCACTGTGGTCAAGGATGCAAGGAGAGTCCCTGACACTTCCCAGAAGATGTGGGAGAATGAAGCAAACTCCTTCATCTGTGCCCAGAGGCACTGCTGTGGAAAACACACATTCCTCTATGCAGACCTGAAACACATGCACTTGCCCATCAACTGTATTTCAATTAGCCACAGATGACGGATGGAACTGGGATGTGGCCAGTGGGCCACCGAGATGGGCAGCCTCATGCCCAAGTGAGACAGGGTGATAATTAACCAGAAGGGTCCTAGTTCCTTTGCTGAGATTTATTTCCCCAACATTTTATGTTTCTGTGTTTGTAGACGCACAAAAAGGGAATAATAATAAGATTTTTTATTAACAGCTGCTGGCAAACTGGCAAGGAATCTAGATACAAGTGATATGATCAGGGACATAAACAGTACTGAGAGTCTAAAAAATAAAATTGCAAAGGTGGTATCAACAAGCAAAACAATGCCAGAGAGTTTCTGCCTAAAGAGTATCACAGAAGATTTTAAAATTTGGCAATTATTTTGCAAACAAATAATGTATATACTGATGTAGATCTACTCAGACCTGACAATATTTGGAAACTCTGTGTGACCTCTCCAGAGAACTGATGGCTTTCAGAGGTCAAACAAGAAATTCGGGTTGACAAAAAGACATTTTATGTGCAATTTTGTACTCAGTAATAGTCACGAGCATTCACTAGGGATTCACAAAGTGTTTTATACTCTGTAATGGAAATTCTGAATAATATTTTGCAAAAAACATTACTTAAAAAAACACAAAAAACAGCATCTCAGGGTCTGTAAGTAACTTGCCCAAGGACACTATTCTTAGGATTTGAGTGAGAATTTTAGCCAAACTTGTTGTGTGACTCTAACGTTGACTCGCTTTTGACTACAACATCATTCCCCTTTTTTTCAGTTTCTATAAATTTTACGATACACAGTTTAAAACCTGAAGAAAGTGTGTGGCTCCAGAAACCAAGTGAAGTGAACTTTCATTCAAGATTGGAAAATTGAAAAATAAGTTCATTCTGATTTGCTGTTCCTAGTATCTGTTTGATCTGTTTATAAGGAGGTAGTTGTTTACTCTCCAGGGGATTATGACAAAGACTAATCAGGGTCAGTCAAAGTTTTTTGCAATTCTTTTTTGGAGGTGTATATGTGAGCGGTGTTTATCCATATATTAAATAGGTACCCAGAAAAAGTTGCAAGCATTCAATTTGTGTTCACTTCAGTTTGGGTCTAAAATTGCTTATATCTTAATATACTATAAAATTATTTTCTATATCCTAAATCACTGTTGAAAGAGAAAAACTTGTACATTCCTGGTTAGCATGCAGGGGCATGACAAAGAAACAGCAATGAATAATTGAAAAATAAAAGGTGTTATGACCAAAGAGAATTCAGAACCAAATCAAACATTTAGAGTCAAAATCCATTTGTTTCACTTATCAGGGTTTTTTTTTTAATGCCAGTTACTTTCCTATACAACTTACCAATTTTTAAATCACGGATAAATGTATAAATTAAAAAGAAACCAGTTGGCTTGAGTGCTTAGATCTTAGAGGAAAATAATGTCATGTAAGAAATTAGAGAATTGGTACTTGATCCTTGAAGGTCAGTTTGGGTCCCAAAATGACAATATATAGAACATGTAAAACTCATATATTTAAAATCATGTAATTTGGAAACAGATTAAATAACAATACATTTTCCCACTCAACATAAAAATACTTTTTTTAAAAAGTAGAGTACATGTCACTTTTGCCATTTACATTAAAAATAGCAGCTGTATGGGGAAGAACTTTCATGAAGCATAATTATAGTTCAAAACTATTATTTGAACTATCCCAACAATGTTCCTATTTTAACCACACCACTTAATCTATGAAAGCAGGCTTCCTCTTGCTATTATATGTTGGGTTTCCCTATTATGCGTTGTAGGCTTGACACACAATTATTGTGAAAAGCTAAACTCGCCTACACTAAGTAAAAGAAAAGGGTTCACTGGCGTTGTTAGTATCCATAAGTGCCCTTTCAATAAACGCCCTGTCTAGCAAAGTTTAAGGTCAATCATTTTAAATTTAGAGCTACTGGGTTTCATGCTATGTCCTTGAAGAAATAGGTGTTAGTGTTTCCGAAGAATTAAAGCTGAGTTTCAGTGATGCCAGGGGTTCAGCCTACAGAACACCCATCTATTTTTAAACTCCATCATATGCAAATTTTCTATATCATTACTATGGTCTTAGAAGAGGTCAATGCAATTTGAATGAGAAATTACTTAAGAAAAAAAAAAACTTTGGGGCAACTGTGAGGTTGGAAGCACCAAGTTGACATAATTGTCAAATACTGGGCTTTAAACTAGTTATCTGCAGATTTTAATTAGCCATGCTGGCCCCTTCTCCAAGACTCATCAAAAACGAAAAGTCAGACACAGGAGCGAGACATGTCATCCTCGGCCAGATGTCCTCACAGAGAAGTCTGCAGAGCTTATCTGTACTTGAGGGTTTCACCACATAGAGGGGACGGACTGAGGTTCTGCTTTCAGTAAGGTTTGCTCAGGACCAAATGGAGGCCGCTGATCAATGCTAGACATTTCCAGAATAGAAGCTCACCCTGTCCCTTCTGGCCCTGAAGACAGGGCGTATGGCCCATCCCTAGCATGGCAGCCCCTAGGCCATATCTCTGCGCTGACCAGGCATTACTGCCCAAGGCAACTTAAAATCCCACTTAGCCTCTTCCAGAGCATGGCTCTACCCCAGCCTTGCCAGGGGGCTGTAAGGGTTCACCCGAGCGCACCCCAATAAACTTCTACACTTGACTGTCTCTGTCCCTCTGCGCTGGGTGAGGACAGTGTCACCCGAGCCCTTTCTTCCCCTCTTCTCCCCAAACTTATACTGTCTTATCCCTTCTCACATTAACACTCCTTGTAAAGAGAACTGAACACTCACCTGTATGAGATTTCCTTTCAAATAAACAGAAACAAATGATAATATTTAATTTTTTTACATTAAGAAGTTCTTCACCCTGGCAGTGACAGAGAAGGGCAGTTGGGACAGAGAAGGGACCATGATGACAAAGACAGTTGGGAATAATCACTCTGGATAAGAACTGCATGCTGAATGAAGGGATAAACAGGATAACTTCTCAGTGTCTGTATTGAAAATCCTAATGCCCCAAAGGGGAGAGAGAGAGGGAGAGAGAGAGAGAGAGAGAGAGAGAGACAGAGAGAGAGAGAGAGAGAGAGAGAGAGAGAGAGAGAGAGAGAGAAGGAAAGTGCCTGATATGAAGATTGGCTGGGGGCAGGGAAGATGGCACGAGGGAAAAATGGGGACATTGGTGGTGGGCAATGTGCACTGGTGGAGGAATGGGTGTTGGAACACCGTATGACTGAAACCCTATCATGAACAACTTTGTAAACTGTGTATGTATCCACATTCAAGGCTCCTCCGAGCATGGTTTTCCTCGGTGGGTGCAAAAGCATCACTTTTGAGTCTCTGGAAGAATTAGTAGGTGGAGAATGGCTGCTCAGAGCCCCGTTCCTATCAGACATTAAGTGATTACTATACTGATAGCATAATAGCACTCTCACAAGGGATTCCTTAAGGCTTAAACTTTAGGTGACCTGAGGGACCTCCAAGCTCTCTAGCTATTTCCCCCTTTTCACTCTTCACTCCCTTCTCCCCTTTTTTATATGTCAGGATGCAAACTACAGTTTTGTGTGTTTGAGGTCTAACAGCTGAAATATTAAAGTCGACTCCCGGCCTCTGTGGTACGTGCAGGTGGCAGAACATCAGAGGAATGATAAACAATTAAACGGGGTCGTTTATACAACAGCAGACCGTGTGCAGAGCCCAAGGATGAGGAAGCCTGCGAACTGCCTCAGGGTCACTTCACACGGGAGATTAAAATAGGGAGCCAGCAGGGAAGAGATGTTTGCTCAGTCAGAGGTAAATAGGATGTCCACTCGAGAAATCCTCCAAGGTCATTTCAGCCACCAGGGGCATTCTTCACAGGCTACATTCAGAGTCGAGGGGATGGCTTTCTGGAATTTTATTAACAGAGAGATTGACTTTTAATCCTTCAATTCCACAAATGCCAACTGGCCTTCTAGCATGGGACACAGTCTGTCATGCACTGCAGGTATCTCAAGAACAGCTCTCTGCCCCCCCTTCTCTCTCTACTCTCTCTCTCTCCCCCTCTCTTTCTGCTCTCTCTCTCTCTCTCTCTCTCTCTCTCTCTCTCTCACACACACACACACACACACACACAGAGTCACATGTATTCACATAAACACAGTAACACAGTCACCGGCCTGAGGGGGAAACAGGGCTTACAGTCGTGAGCTTGTAAATGGCAGGGTTAAGAGTTGAACCAGACACCTGCACCAGTGCAAACTAAATTCTGGGGGAAAAACAGTCACAAATCAGGTGATTTTGAAACTTTTGTATTTGTAACAGGCACCAAAAAGGGCTACCCCGATAGCCAGACGGTGCCCAGACCTGAAGACAGAAGCAACCCCTTCTTGTCCAATGTCATTTAAAATATTTTGTTTTTTAAAAACATGCAGCTGTTTTACTTTCCTCACTCTTGACCTTGTGGAGATCCAAGGACAGCAATCCCCTTACAGAGGAGTGCTTTCTGCTTTCTCCAAATCCCACTGGGGTCCCAAGTTTATGGTTGGACATCATAGCAATCAACATGTGTATATCCCTGGCACACGGGGCCACCGTGGGCCTCTGTCCGCTCTTCATTGTGCCTTTTAAGTACACACGGTTTATAATCTAAGACACGGGCAGGAATTAAGTAACCCACCATGACAGGGGCGAATAGGCTATGCTTATGGACACAAATATTTATCTAAAAAGAGTTGAGTTCATAATTCTTAGATGTGTTTCTGATGTTATAAAATGCAGGAAGCGAGCTGTATGTCGCTTAAATGCCTTCACAGGAACAATCTCAGTAACAGCTCTCAGACACTCTCACACACAAGAAGCTTTTTTGGAGTTTGAGCTACACCCGGTAGTGCTCAGGGACCATATGTGGTGCCAGGGATCTAACCCAGATTGGTCTTTTGAAAATATTTTAAATGCAACAAATTATACAGATATACACATATATATGTATATATATTAAATTTGGGGGCATGGGGGTAGGGCAGGAATGAGGTGGTGAAGGGCCTTGGACCACATACTGTTGTTCTCAGGGGCTCCTCCTAGTTCTGTACTCATAAATGACCTCTGGTGGCACTGAGGGACCATATGCTGTGACAGCGAAGGAACTGGGGTTGACCAGTATGGAGGGCAAGTGCGTTACTCTTGTACTACCTCTCTGGCCCAAAGCAACAAACAACAAATTTTACCAATACAGGTAGGGTGTAGCAGAGAGTACTATAGTTTTATCCTTTCCCAAGAATTAAACCAATAATCTCCAGGTACTTCACTATCCCAAGAATTAAACTAGAATTTCCCAGATACTTCACTATTATAGTCAAACATTGAAATAAAAAAATTTTGGTGCCACATCTCTAAGCTTAGGGGCTACTCCTGGCTCTGCACTTAGGAATCATTCCTGGTGATGTTTGGGGGACCCTATGGAATGCCCAGGACCGAACCAGGCAAGAACCTTACCTGCTGTACTATCTCTCCAGCCCCTGAAATTAAAGCTCTTATCCTAAGTTCCTATCCCTCCACTGTATACATCAGATATTTATTTGGGGGCTCAAGTATTACTGTTTACCTCCAGGTAAACAGTAATCTTCTCTGCCTGAACATTCCTGTCCCTACCCTCAGCATACTTTCCTGAGCCTCCCAATGGGAGATACGTCCTTGTACATCTCCAATAGATTCCAGATCTTTGTCTGGAAGTTCATAACCCATGACCTACCAGGGCACCAAGCACACAGTGGGTCCTCATTCAAAGAAATCTGTAAAATGGGGCTGGAGCCATAGTACAGTGGAGAGGGTACGTGCTCTGCATCCATCCTTGCACCTCATTTGGTTCCCGGAGCCCTACAGGAGTGAGCCCTGAGCACAGAGTCAGTTGAGCGCTGCCAGGTGTGGCTCAACACCCCCTGATCTCCTTCCCCCTAACCCCCAAAATCTGTCAAATGGAAACTGAATAAGCCAAGTCTAAATCTTCCAGAGACCATGACCGTTGCTTCATCTACCATTGCATCTGCCAGCAGAGTCAGTGCCTGGACACTCCCGCATTGAGGCCTGGCTGGAGGCCCTTAGACATGAACAGACAGGTCACGGAGATGAGGCCCGGTCCTCATCCACAGACTCTGGGGAATTGTTTACCACTGACTGTGGCTGCCTGCCTGGTTTACTATTGGGGTTCACGAGGCTTTTCTTGCCCGAACCCAGGAGCCGGCACTCTTGCTTTTATGTATCTCCTAGTTCCAATCTGAGATAAATCTTTGATAGAATCTACTCTTTCTTCATTCCATATGAACATCACAGATTTGTAAAAACACAGAACTTTATGTGAAGGTTCTGTGAAAGATGTACACGATAATGGACTAACAGCAACCAGATATGTCAATTGAACATATTGCATCTCTGATCCTCATTTAACATTAGCATTGCCCTCTGGTTGTGAAGGACCTCTCTGTCTCTGTTCCTTACCTTTTGACTTCCTGTCATGGTAGGATCGGCCACGAAAGTGAGGTGTGTCCAAATACAAATTCTCAAGATCTTCTTGCCAGGATTCTGGATTGAAGTGCTTGAGCAGATCTTCCACCGTATCGAATTGTGCGACGGTTTTGTCCAGAGCGTCCGCAGTGAGTGTGGGGTCCGTTACTGATGGAGAGTGATAGGACACCCCCTAAGAGTGACATACAGCTCAGTGTACTCAGAAACAGTTCGCACTAGGAAATACAACCGTCCCGCCACTCTATGAAAAGAACATTAATAGGCTTCTCCGATTCTATGCATCCATATCATGATAAAGTATTCTGCCACGGTCTTGCCATTTTCCTCGGCAAGAGCAATTAATTAGTAAATGACAGTCATTCACGTTTCGCAAATCAAAACTAGGCAGATCGTAAATCTTTCAGCTCATCTGCATTATGATCTTTAAAAATAGGTTGGGTAGAACGAAGAGTAAAATCACTTCATACATTTTCTGGCTCGAAGGTTCCAAAGTACCCAAATCCAACATGTAATGGCGAAATTGAAACCTTTCCACGCAAGAACTGTGTAGCCCACTCCACTGCCCTGCCCCATGGGCACCCTCGTGCCCTGCTTTCGAGGTCTCTGAGCAGAGCAGGTGCTCAGGCTCAGGGTTTGCATCCACTTTGGAGACGTCTTAGAAGACCTGGCACTTCAACCAGCTTATTTACTGTCAACAAGGATAATTAGCCCCAACACTGGCTCTCTCCGATTTAAAGAGTTAGAATATTCACATGGGAAGTACAATTTTTTTCAAAGTGCCTCCCTCGCTAGTGATCCCAATTGCTATTACCACAGTCCATGAATGCTAGTTAAAGAGGCGACATCACGGAAAGTCTGGAAGGAATTCTGTATTTTTGTCATGGAGTGCATCCCCACATAAGTTTCCAAGCACTTACTTCACTAACCCTTGTACAATCTAGAGGTAAATGAGCCATGATTCAAACAGCTCTGTAAAAATTCATGACCCATTAACAAGAAAATAGAGAGCACACAGTCTCAAATGATTTCTAAATGTCTCTAAAGGAACTGCCAAACAAATAAGATCCCCCAAGGGCAAATATCTCCTATCACGACAGGAAAATGGAAATTAATGAAAACTTGTGCTCCTGAAACTTAACTGCAATATTCCTTTTGAATAGTAATTTGTGCTCTAGAGCCCCAGAGGGTAAAGCCCTTAATTTATAGTCTCGTTCTTAGGTCATTATTTATTTATTTTTTTTAAAAAACCCACGCAGGTCCAGAGGTCCCTAAGGATTTGTTGATTGCCTGCTCACAGAGGAATGGTTTAGAAGGAAGGAGGGGTGAAAAAAATATATCTACAAAAAGCATAGGTGCCATTCAGGAGAAGCTTTCATTTATGGCCTGCAGGGGATGGGGTTAAGAGGAGGGTGAGTTGGGTACTAAAGAGGGAGGCAACAGAAGAATTGAAAAAGATGTCAGGACAGTTTTCTTCAATCTAAGAATTGTGAGCATGTATGTGATGTATATTGTGTGTATGTGTGTGTATGTGTGCATATGTGTGTATGTGTTTGTGTGTGTGTGTGTGATGTGACCTGACAGCTGGCTGAAGCACATGTCTCTCCTCAACATCTTAAGCATCAAATACTATAATCCAGTGGCTGGAGCGATAGCACAGCGGGTAGGGCATTAGCCTTGCATGCAGCCAACCCAGGTTTGATTCCCAGCATCCCATATGGTCCCCTGAGCACCACCAGGAGTAATTCCTGAGTGCAGATCAAGGAGTAACCCCTGTGCATCGCCAGGTGTGACCCAAACCCTCCCACCCCAAAAAATACTATAATCCAGCACCAAAGTTCCAAACTCTCGTTTGACCTGCATGGTGTGGAGACTCGGCAGCCCACCGGTTCACATCCACCAGCTGATTTACAATCCGGCTGTCTGTGTCACAATAATGAAGGCCTAAGAGCCAAAGCATCATAGTGAAGTGAGATACTCATGCTTCACTATTCAGTTGTATAGAAAAGCTCTGAAATGATAATGCTCCTCTCCCTCCGATATAAAGGCAGCAACTCAATTAAATTTGTCCTACAGGTGACTGGGGTCTGGTAAAGTGGTCTGCAGAAGCCTTTGCTAGGAGCTCACCATGCCCCTGGGAAAGTGTGAAGACCCCAGGCACTTCTTCAAAAGGAAGCAGTGGACAGGGACTTGGTCTCTGAGGGGAAGGAAGAAGCCAACATGTTGGTCGCAGCCAACATTAGGTTAAAGAGTAAATCCAAATTATAGGTTCGATGTAAAACTGTCCTTATATATAAGTTCTAGTGCTCTTTTTAAGCTTGGATTTAGGGAAGTTGACAGACACACTAATAAAAATTAATAAAATATTTTTATATTTCTCATTGGGGGCCACATGTAGCACAGGGCTTATTTCTGGTTTGATTCTTAGGGATCACTCCTGGTGGGTCAAAGGAGAACCATGTGTGGGGATCAAACCTTGGTTGTCTGTGTGCAAGGCAAGTGCTCTACCCTCTGTACTGTGGTTCCAGCCCACTAGAAAGTATTTTTGACAATATAACCAAATTTACCAATGGGGTAGACAGGCAGAAGGTGGGCCCAACACACCAGGGAATTGGGTGGTGATACATTAACATTTTATGCCCAAGGCATAAAGATGAACACTCCTGCAAACCGTGTTACCTCAAGAGTAATAAAATAAAGTATGTCTGAGTGTGACCCGACGAAACCCACAGTATTTACTTCTGAGCTAATTATTTTAAATCTATCTTTGAGAGAGTGAATTAACTTGGGGATTCCTTTAACTGCGGTCAATTTGATCTCCTTTAGCTTCTGTTGCATGTGTATATAACTCAATTGTACAGTTAGATGAATTACTCGAAAATGATAACAATTTATAAAGTTGTGCTCTAATAATTAGGAACTAAAATTTTAACAGAAACAAAGTATGGCTTGTGCAGAAATTAATGGTTGATCCAGGGGCCCCAAGCTTCTATTCCAGAAGGTTTCTGAGAAACGGAATGCTGAGGAAAAAAACTACATTCCCCTCATCTTCCTAGAGAACTTGGCCTTAAACTCAAGCCAAAAGCCTTTCCAGTGTACACAGCGCCACAGCTGAACTGCACAGCCTCCACATGGACAGGCCGACCTGTCTCCTTATGAGAATGGAACCATCTATGAGAATGGAACCATTCCATGGTCTTTGAAACAAGTCATTTCTGTACCCTGGAGCAAGACGGATGGACTAGAGCCCACTAGGTCAAAGGCAGAGGAGAAGTTACAGGATAGGAGAGCAGCTTAAGCGAAACACTGACATTGAATCCTGGGTCTCAGGCTACCTTCCAGGCAGCCTCACTGGCCTGCTTTTCATTTCCACCTGCCTAACGGGACACCCACGCCACACCTTAGTTAGCGCATGCGTAATGGACTTGTCCAATCAAAACCCTTCCAATGCCACTACTGAGGGACCTCGACCCAGTGATGTTCTCATTCAGTAGCCGCACCAGGTGAATTAAATAGTCACGGAATCCACAGCTGAGGAAATTGTGACGTATGAGGGAATTACAGAAATATTCCCAAGAGCAAAAGATTGCTTTAATGGAAAAATATATTAACTCTGACCCAGTCCCACTGACCCCCTTTAAAACCACAGACACACTTTTTCACTTCTCTTGACCTCGTAATAAACATCTGCTTCATTATCTTGTATTTTATTGCTACATGAAGTGCTACCCATAGAGCTGATGAAAACAAGGTCTGCTTTTTCCAAGCAATGCCGATAAGTAGAATACTGAGAAATGACTAAATATGGAGAGCAAAATGGGAACACGAAGTATTTTACAGTTCTGGGGTGAGCTGTGTTTTATTTCTTAGTCAAACAGAGCACGTGTGGTTTGTTCCTGTTAGCTTACTGGAAACTGGGATTTTTTAGGTCTGAAAAGAACCTTGAAAATGCTAAGGTTCACAACTTCCTCTTGAATGGGGTAAAAAAACAACCTCAGAAAAGTATTTCAAAATTCTCCACTTGAGCTTGGGCCCTGGACTAGTTTGGTATGTTGAATGTGTCTGAACCGTCCTTGACTTTGATTCTTTGGTAAGCCCTTAGCAGTTCCCAAGCCATTGTCTCTCCTGTGTTCTCACAACGAGGCCTGGCATTTCCTGAAAGCTTTCCCAAAGAGAAATGTGACATGGCTCATGGTGACCGGGCTGAAGTGGGAGCACACAGCAAGCATGCGGCCTGGCTTTTGGTCAAACCATTGGTCCTTAATGCAGCTGAAATTGTTCTGAGGTTGACCTTGGCGAATGCATCAGTTTTTTTCCATTGGCAATAGAAAAACAAATTACTTACTGAGATAGAGCTTGTGACTGACTCCCAGTTGGTCTCTGAGGCTGCTGCGGGTTGGAAATCTTCCTAGAAGACAAAGAAACATTCAGAGGAATCTGTCAAACCTCTGTTCAATTCATCAAGTGTAGAATGTCAACATCTCCATCATCTGACTCTTTGGACTACGTGACAAATGAACTAGGAACTATGTTCCTGCAGAACAGTTCCAGAACCCTTCACCTTAAGGCCCTGGTGTTGGGCTGGAGGAATAGTTTAACAGGTAGGGCATTTTCCTTGCATGTGGCGGACCCAGGTTCTAGTCCTGGCATCCCATATGGTCCCCTGAGCACAGCCAGGATTAATTCCTGAGTGCAGAGTCAGAAATTAGCCCTGAGCATTGCTGGGTATGACCCCCCCTGCCCCCCCCCCGCAAAAAAAAAAGGTCCTGGTGTTGGCACTCACATGCTTAGACTCTGGTGAAATGCAGAATATGGGGGTAGGAGTTAACAATTTAACCTGGCTCTGTGACTTCAGGCAATCTATTTAATCTCAATCCTCATCCTGCACTGTAAAAGGTTGCTATACATGCTGAAATTACAGGCTTGCTTTAAGGATTGAGACATTAATTATGTAATTATAAGTGGTATTCAATAAAGTGATTTAAAAGAGCAATGACAAATCTTATTGATACTGACTTTCATTTGTTTGGAGCTAGCTTCTGCATCGAATGTAACCCGGCCTGTTCAGCTGGCTTACACTCTCAGAGACTCTTCAAAGAGAAATAAATTGGCAAAGGGCAATTCCTGAGTCTATAAAGAAATGCCTGGAAGAATGCATGGCAGGGGAAAGAAACGGTTATAGGAGTGACAAAATACAACCCACTCAAGGAGAGGCAGTAAAGGACTCATCTGAGGAAGTTATCTCAGCTTGAAAGGATTTGTGATCGCAGCAGACCCTGGAGAAAGCTGCTTCTCTTAAAAAAGCAAACTTTTCTTGAATTTTAAATAGCTTTTATGTTCATTATTCCAACACCAACAAGTTTAAAAAACACATGGGAAGCTGGTTTCTTTTCTTTTTTACATGTAATAATTTTTGTTAACTCTGCAGAAATAAGTCACCTTGCTTAATATCTTCCAGGAAGTATTTTATAATGAGAAAAATGCAGCCACTCACACTTGGCAGTCAATTTTGCTTACAAATGAGAGCTAAGACTCCAGACTAAATTTCACTAACATTTGGAAGAGATGAAGGGTCATTTGTTAATTGCATATGAGGAGATTGGTTTATATATAAATGCCTGTTTTGAAGAAAATTCTGGTTGTTTACCAAGAGAACCGAGTCAAATGTGGGGTACGAAAAAGGAAGTTTTATTCAAAACTGGCGAGATATCGTAATTCTAAGCTCATCCATCCTCAGAAAAGACGGAAAATGTGCTTTCTAGACATACTAGATGAAAGGACACTGGATTCTCTCAGCAGAGGATGTGTGCAAAGAAAAAAAGACTGGTGTCTAGGACTCTTCAGAAGCAAGGCAGTAGGTAACACGGACTCTAGACCCAATGGCTTCTCTGTGCTAAAAAGAGACTCATGGAGTGAGGCTGTGACTGTATGAGAGACTCTCGTATTTTCATTTTCACTCACGGACTCAGAATCTGTTAGTCTCCTGGGATGCATTCTAAGCTGCATGTAGAGTCACAAAGAAATAATAAAAAAAAAAAAACTACACCTACTCTTAGGTTATTCAAAATGGCTCCCTGGAAATAAAACTATGCCCCGAGTTCTGGGGAGTGCTCGGAATCTGCCACACCAGGGAACTATGTGAGATAACTGGAAATCGGACCTGAAAAAAGTTAGCTTAGAAAAATTTCATTTAGCTTGTAATGCAATGCTACTTAGATTAAAAATTTTATAATTATAAATAAATGCTTAAATGCTGACAGGAAAAAAAAATCTAACAGAACTTTTTGGTATGTTGGATTACCCAGGCCATTAACAGATGATTTTTGAAATATCTAACAGATAAGGACAACATAGATGGTTACTTGCATGCAAGTGGGGGCTGAAGGGATTGAGGAGAGATCGAACCCTGGGAGGAAAGTTGAAAACTGGGAAAGTTGATGTGTCACTGGGACACAGCGTATTTGAGAAGGCTATGCAAAGTACCTCCGTAGATATGTTTAGAGAATCATGTTTTTCCATAAGAATGAGCCTCAGGTGAGAGCTGCACTAGACACAGGGCTGAGAATTATCACAAAAAATTGCAATGAAAGTTAGTGACTGATTATATTGACCAAAGGTGAAAATCGGATAAAGGCCCATCTTCAAACATTGGGATTTGAATGATTTTACAACTATTGAGTCCAATCTCTTTTTTTGAATAATTTAGAAAACCAAGTTTCAGAGAGATAAAGATGTGGTCAGAACTAGTAGAGTGAGTGTACTCTTAAGTGTACTGCTAAAGTCACCAATGTGTGGTGACTTTTCACCCCGACGTGGGGCAGGTAACCTGGAGCCAGCAGGAAAGGTGGAATACAGTATGCAGTTGTGGATGTAAGGTTTAAGAAGGTTCTATGGAGGGACAACACAGCGGGTAGGGCATTTGCCTTGCACCTGGCTGACCTGGGTTCGATTCCTCTGCCCCTCTTGGAGAGCCTGACAAACTACCGAGAGTACCTCACTTCCACAGCAGAGCCTGGCAAGCTACCCATGGAGTGTTTGATATGCCAAAAACAGTAACAAGTCTCACAACGGAGATGTTATTGGTGCCCTCTTGAGCAAATCGATGAGCAACGGAATGACTGTGACAGTGACCTACTCTATGCTGGGACTTCAGTTACCTATTCTTATTGCAGACACACAGAGTAAAACTATTCTGTTAGGTATTTACACTTTTCATGCATATGTCCCTAATAAATGGTACCCAAACACTTTCACCTTCTTTGCTGTCTGGACTACAGGATTCCAGTCAGAAACAGGAACAGGCACAAGTGAGAAAAAGAGTTCATGAAGTCCCTGATAAAATGCAAATCTATCCTCTCTTTGTAACATAAATATTCATCATGTAAAAGACATCAACTCTCTTGTATGCTATCTTAGAATTTTCCATTTCTTGAAAGTAAATGACATGTTTAAAATGAGTTTATGAAAGCGTGGGATAACCCTTATAAAAAGGAAACAAAGGACCTTCAAATGTTACTGTTTCCAGGAGACTCTTAGCATGGAAAGGGACATAGCAGTTCTGCCTTCAAAACTATCTTCAATGTGGTTGTTTCTCACATCTTTAATCATGACCTTCTGTGTCCGAGAGAGGAACAGCATGTTGACTTGCTCCAGATTCCTATGTAGCCCAGAGCAGCCAGAACTGTCTTCCCCTAATTCCCAGTTTTATTGAGATATAGTTGGCAGAGAGCAACTTCTTCCTTAGGTCCCAATGCCTTGTTTCCCGAGCCCACACTGCACTTCCTCCAAGCATCTCAGTCACAGGCTTGAACCCAGCAATCTCATACTTGGGAACCTACCATGGGATCACTATTTACACACTAGGGCTGGAGTGACAGCACAGCAAGTAGGGCATTTGCCTTGCACGCGGCAGACCCGGGTTTGATTCATCTGTTTCTCTCGGAGAGCCCAGAAAGCTACCAAGAGTATCTCGCCCGCACGGCAGAGCCTGGTAAGCTACCCATGGTGTATTCGATATGCCAAAAACAGTAATAACAAGTCTCACAATGGAGGTGTTACTGGTGCCTGCTCGAGCAAATCGATGAGCAATAGGATGACAGTGATACAGTGCTACCCCTGATTCGACTATTCTCTCAATCTCAATTTTTCTGTAAAAAGTATATGATTTATCTGAAAGGATTGTAAGTATATCGGTTTCACTATGCGCAATTTCTTTACTTAACATGCCTCAGAAAGTGAGGTACTTGTTTATTTGTTCTTTACTCTGTTCCAAGTTCCTGCCTGAACTTCTAGAACATGCTCCAATTTCTCTTGTCCTCTGTGTACTTTCAGGAGTGAGGCTGAGTTGCTGTATAGACAAAGCACAGTTTGGAGCCAGACTCCATTTTTGTCTGCAGGCCCATAGGTCCTATGCTAGCTGCCCATTTCCAAGGTCAACTGAGAAGACAGCCTGCTTTGTCAAGTTCCAGCTAAAGGAGACCAAGTTCTTGTCTTCGGATGGTTGGTGATTAGGAAGACCCTTTACATTGCTTAAGAAATGCCAAAAAAGAACAGTTTTTGCACTCTGAACAGTAAAGAGTCATTTGAAATTCATCAGAAATGGTCTATGTTACAAAAACACAATTTTAGTTTTAGCTTCAGAAAACTCAGATAAGTGCTTTAAAGGCTATGCCCCAGTCTGCGGAGGAAACACAACTGTTTTCTAGCTTCTTGAGGCAAATTCAGTCCCTGATTTCCTACTTCCTGCTCTGCAGGGTGGTGGGTTCCATGTAAGAGACAGAACAAATAGGTGCTAATATTTTGGATACTCTGTTCCCTCTGTAGCACTGTAGCACTGTCGTCCTGTTGTTCATCAATTTGCTCCAGCGGGCACCAGTAATGTCTTGTCTCCATTGTGAGACTTATTGTTACTGTTTTTGGCATATCGAATACGCCACGGGTAGCTTCCCAAGCTCTGCCTTGCAGGTGGGATACTCCCGGTAGCTGGCCAGGCTCTCTAAGAGGGACAAAAAAAAACCCAGGTCGGCCTCGTGCAAGGCAAACACCCCACCCGCTGTGCTCCCTTCCCTCAGTCCAGGGAATCTTATTGTTTTGGTGTTGTGATTCAGTGCCAGGATCCACTCCCTTCCCTTGACCAATACAGACTGAAGCACAGACTGTCAAACGCATGGCTGATATCTGAAAGCTCCTGGAATCTACAATGGAACTCAACAAGAGTCAAAATCAGAACGCAACGCACTATTGCCCTCTCTAACTCACGTGTTCTTTGCAATCCACCAAAAATGATGTCTATCGCTGTATAATCTGCATTGCCTTATTCTAATGAGAATTAATTTATATAATTTACATTAATAACTTATTCTCTGCTCATGTTCTCACATCAAAATCAGTCATAATTATACTTTAGCTGTGAAACTCATTATTTGGGATTTTGGAATGAAACTCACCCCCTCATTATCTACATTTTGCTCTTTGTAACAGTTCTGTTAAGACTGATATTGATTCTCAAACTCCTGCTTTTTAAGTAGTTCAGTATGCACAGTTTGTATGAGAAAAGTATAGCAAACTTGAAAGTTGGGAAGCTATGCAACAACTATTAAGTACTACTTAAACACAGATAAATATTTATATAACGGTGTGGATGAAATATTTCTAAGTATGAATGCTAAACTCATCAAACATAAATTCTGATGCACCGCACATGGCATACGCAAAAAAAATATACCCCAAACAAAACTGAAGCATAACAAGCTAATAAACAAATCAGTAACAGATACAGTAGATAAACAGCACCCCTAAGTAAAATGAAATAATAAATCAAAAGGGCATGAAATTATATAGTGATAGCACAGTGGGTAGGGCATTTGACTTGCATGCGGCCGACCTGGGTTCGATTCCTCTGCCCCTCTTGGACAGCCCAGCAAGCTACCGAGAATATCTCGCCCGCACAGCAGAGCCTGGCAAGCTACTCATGGTGTATTCTATATGCTACAAACAGTAACAATAAGTCTCACAATAGAGACGTTACTGGTGCCTGCTTGAACAAATCGATGAGCAACACAATGACAATGATACAGTGACAGTGATAGAGTGATACCATACAATTTTAAAATAAAAATGCATAGATATCTGATTGAAGTGGAAGTAAAACAGAAAAGGAGAAGACAAATTGGGATTGAGTAGTCACCTACCTAAAGTCTTCCATGTTGTATTATGTTAATGCATCTCATAGTGTTACCCATGTATTCCCTGGGGGTAGGGTATAAAAGTCTTTGCAGCAATTTTCTCACCAGTTACTAAACAGAGACTTGTTGGAAGATTCTACAGAAAAGGATTGTTCCAGAGTGATCCATCTGGCTCGGCCTAAAACATAGCTTGTGCCAACTTTGATGTTGAAAACATGCACACAGCCGTCAGAGCAGGGTCAAAGAAGCGTTTATCTACCTCTAAGGACAGTTACTCCTAGGCTTACAGCAAATATAGCTGCGGACAAAATATCAATACATGCAATTAATATTTTATGCATCAAAGACTAAGATGTCAGGGCCAGAAAGAGAGAGAGAGAGATCAAAGAGTCAAACCCATCCTTTGCATATGGGAGACTAGGACTCAATCCCCACAACTGCATGGTCTCTCATGTACCACCGTGACGGAACCCCTAAGCATCTCCAAGCACCTCCAGGTGTGGCCCCAACACAACAACAATAACCCACAAAAGAAGACTCAGATCTAAGGGGGTTTCTTGTTTTTTAGAAAGAATCTCTTTTGGTAACCCTTTCCTGCCCTCAGTCACCTTGAGCTGTCCGTGAGGGCTGATGTTAGAACAAATTAACAAGGAAGAATACGAGGTGAGCTTTCAGATATGTAAGTTCCTGCAATCAATATCCAAATGCATCTTGCTCCTGTCCCTTGAGACTCGAGTTAGGGATACTTGTCTCTTGAGTATCTAGAGTATCTAGAGTTAGGGATACTTGTCTCTAGAGTATACAGTATGGTCTTTGGAGACAGCTGCTGCCAGGACAATATATCAAACATTTGGGGTGATTAGTTGTACCACCTGTATTGGATGTCAGAGAGGATGGCTTTTCATTTTTATCTTGAGTGATTTTTATCCTGTATGAGAGTAGATGGGCCATCAACTGTTCACTGCTAAGAGAAATGTATTCCACCATCTCTTAAAACAGAATGCATGCAGTTAAGCAGAATTAAAAAAAAGTTTTCAACCAAAGCAATCTGTAACTTACCAAGGATGAATAATTGGGGGAAAGCTTTGAAATGAATTCATCAGAGTATTTCCACACAATTTTGAATTTTTTTCTTCTGATTGCTGTTTTGTGTTTATTCCTCAAAGGCAGAAATAAAGGAATCTCTCTCTTAATTGTGTCTGTGCTTTTTGATTGAGAGAATGCTTAGAGGTATTTCTTTTGAAAAGCAAAGGAATTTGTTGGGTTTCATGAAACAATAGCAAGCAAATACACTATAAACATTTATGACTTCAGTGAATTCTTCATGATATGCTATTTATGACCCACTGAGGAAAACTCATGTCACACAAATCTCGGACACCTGTGCCATGGGAGGTTTATGTACAGGAGATCCTTTAGAATGAAGTTGTTGATATTTTAGTAAGTGAAGTTTGAGCACACAATGCAAGACACATAGGTGGAAATAATGATACACAAAGGCCTCGACGTCTACCCAATGCGAACAAAGTGATTACTAAAATCTTTGCAAGTGAACAGAATGTCACAAGCCAATTTCATTATATCATCATAAAACCAGCTTTTTTTTTTTTATAAGGAAGATGAAAAGGTCTTGGACTGGGGGCTGCAACACTTTTAATACAAGAAAGGATACAAAGCACTTAAGAATAAATGATTTAAGAGAATCAAAGAAATGATTTTAAATAATAAAATTTGCCTGTAAATGTAATAGACATAACTTTAGAGTAATAAGACATGCTAAAAATAATTTATGGCCTAAAACTACCAATTAACCCAATCACCCAATACTTCATTTCTCTTTTTATCCTGGAACACAACAATATTTTCCACATGAGCCTTACATATCCCTAACACTAACCCTATTTTGAATTCTAACCCTAACCCTAACTCACAGCAAGCCTGATCTCAACTGATGTGAAAAAGTAGGAAATTTCCTAAATTTAATGATCTCTCTACACTTAACTTTCATTTCTAAAAATTAACACAGAAAAAGTTAACCTAACCCTAACACTTGCTCTAGGCTAATACACTTACTGTAATAAGTCTGTTCCAAGCATAGGAATAACTTACCAGTTAGTCCAAATTTAACAATTGTCCCATACTTCCATACTTCTCTCCCTTTTTTATCTTGGAGTGCAATATTTTCTACCTAAATCTTACACATCCATAACCCTAACCCTAGCCTGATTTCTAACCCTAACCCATACTAAGTCTGGTATCTGCTGATGCCCCCGAACTAGCCATTTTTCTAATTTAATGATCTCTCTACACTTAACTTTCATTTCTAAGAACTAATACAGAAAATGCTAACACCTCCAACCTCCAAAAACCAAACCCTATCCCTTGCCTGACCCATAGACATAAACCTACCAACTGGGACAAATTTAACAATCGATCTTCATTTCCCTTTTTATCTTGGAACACAGCAACACTTTCTACCTAATCCCTGCACATCCTTCACCCTAATCCTAACTACTAAATTCTAGAATGGTCCAAGTGATGTTGGGTGTGGTCCAATACATGACAAAGCAAACACAACTTGTTTTCCAGGAGAGGAGGCCTTTACAAGTGGCTCCATGTAAAAAAAGGAAAGCTTTTGCATTAAGTACAAAATACAACTTTGCTAATGGCCTTCCACATATTTGTTAGAGTTTCAATGACACAGAAACATTTAATTTTCATCTAGAAAATATCACTAGGAGAGGTCTATTTATTACAATGTGTGGTGGGAAAGCTAGATACAGATTTAAATTTTCTTATGAGTGCTTATAAACACAATGGAGTTTAATGTTTCAAAAAACACCTCTTGGGTGAGTTCTGTTGCAGTACCAGCTCCCAGGTAAAAAGCATAGATTATGTTATGGGCACTGCATCAAACACTTTCCCTGTATTATCTCATTCATCATCTCTGTAAAAAACTAAAGATCGCCGAGGGGGTGAGTACACTCGCGGGCTCTCCGGGCGGCTCTGTCTCACCACCCGCGTTCGGTGCTCTGGAACCGCAGTGTGTGGACTGGATCGGGACAGCCCGTGGTCAAGGACAGGTGAAGGAAGAACGAGGACCA